>NC_138319.1:30320000-30645000 GCF_965601325.2 Salmo salar | reverse complement strand
TCCCAGAACCATTTTTGCTGAACCCCCGAGGCTGTCATGGTTCCACCTGTCACCAGAGGGGAGCAGAGATGTCCTAGAGACATTAACGACACTCAGGTGTGTCCTCTTTACTCATTATATTTCCATGTTTAAAGAGGTGTGTTTTCTGTTGTCCTTTGCGGAAGCTTGAATTGTTTACCATGTGCGTTTGTTTCTTGAGTGAGTTTTCAAAACTTAGTGTTTGTTGTTTTTTCAAATGTACTGTGATCCTTCCATTAAAGTTTCTCAGTAAAGAATTATGTTTATCCTTAACCACTGATTCTTGTCTGGTCTTCTCTGCAACTGGGTCCAACCTCACCACGTCACATGTCCCATTTGGTGAAATCTTGTTTTGCAAGTGGACCCCACACCTCGCTGCCATAAAGTGAAATTGGTTCAATGACACATTCAAGCCACATTTTAATAGGTATTTCAATTTGAATTTGTTTTAAGTGATGTAGAAAGCGCTGTGTGCTTTCTCTCTCAGTTCATTCACTGCCTCATTAAATCTAAGTAATTGTAGTGTGCTGTGCTCTATATATTTTGTACCAATTGAGAACTTTGGTCTAATTCCCTGAGATCTGGATCTTCTCTGAAAAGTCTTTATTTTAGTATTTTTGGGGTTTACTGCCAGGGCCCAGGTCTGGCAGTACTGATCTAGCAGGTACAGGCTCTGCTGTAGGCCATGTGTTGTGGCTGACAGCAGGCATAGGTCATCTGTGACCTATCTCTCTTTCTCTCAATTCAATGGGGTTTATTGGCATGGGAAATATACACTGCTCAAAAAAATAAAGGGAACACTTAAACAACACAATGTAACTCCAAGTCAATCACACTTCTGTGAAATCAAACTCCCCACTTAGGAAGCAACACTGATTGACAATACATTTCCCATGCTGTTGTGCAAATGGAATAGACAACAGGTGGAAATTATACGCAATTAGCAAGACACCCCCAATAAAGGAGTGGTTCTGCAGGTGGGGACCACAGACCACTTCTCAGTTCCTATCCTTCCTGGCTGATGTTTTGGTCACTTTTGAATGCTGGTGGTGCTTTCACTCTAGTGGTAGCATGAGACGGAGTCTACAACCCACACAAGTGGCTCAGGTAGTGCAGCTCATCCAGGATGGCACATCAATGCGAGCTGTGGCAAGAAGGTTTGCTGTGTCTGTCAGCGTAGTGTCCAGAGCATGGAGGCGCTACCAGGAGACAGGCCAGTACATCAGAAGACGTGGAGGAGGCCGTAGGAGGGCAACAACCCAGCAGCAGGACCGCTACCTCCGCCTTTGTGCAAGGAGGAGCAGGAGAAGCACTGCCAGAGCCCTGCAAAATGACCTCCAGCAGGCCACAAATGTGCATGTGTCTGCTCAAATGGTCAGAAACAGACTCCATGAGGGTGGTATGAGGGCCCGACGTCCACAGGTGGGGGTTGTGCTTACAGCCCAACACCGTGCAGGATGTTTGGCATTTGCCAGAGAACACCAAGATTGGCAAATTCGCCACTGGCGCCCTGTGCTCTTCACAGATGAAAGCAGGTTCACACTAAGCACGTGACAGACATGACAGAGTCTGGAGACGCCGTGGAGAACGTTCTGCTGCCTGCAACATTCTCCAGTATGACCGGTTTGGCGGTGGGTCAGTCATGGTGTGGGGTGGCATTTCTTTGGGGGGCCTCCTCCATGTGCTCGCCAGAGGTAGCCTGACTGCCATTAGGTACCGAGATGAGATCCTTAGACCCCTTGTGAGACCATACGCTGGTGCGGTTGGCCCTGGGTTCCTCCTAATGCAAGACAATGCTAGACCTCATGTGGCTGGAGTGTGTCAGCAGTTCCTGCAAGAGGAAGGCATTGATGCTATGGACTGGCCCGCCCGTTCCCCAGATCTGAATCCAATTGAGCACATCTGGGACATCATGTCTCGCTCCATCCACCAACGCCACGTTGCACCACAGACTGTCCAGGAGTTGGCGGATGCTTTAGTCCAGGTCTGGGAGGAGATCCCTCAGGAGACCATCCGCCACCTCATCAGGAGCATGCCCAGGTGTTGTAGGGAGGTCATACAGGCACGTGGAGGCCACACACACTACTGAGCCTCATTTTGACTTGTTTTAAGGACATGACATCAAAGTTGGATCAGCCTGTAGTGTGGTTTTCCACTTTAATTTTGAGTGTGACTCCAAATCCAGACCTCCATGGGTTGATAAATTGGATTTCCATTGATTATTTTTGTGTGATTTTGTTGTCAGCACATTCAACTATGTAAAGAAAAAAGTATTTAATAAGATTATTTATTTCATTCAGATCTAGGATGTGTTGTTTAAGTGTTCCCTTTATTTTTTTGAGCAGTATTTGTTTACATTGCCAAAGCAAGTGAAATAGATAAACAAAACAAATAGTTAAGTACAAAAGGGAAAATAAACATCTCTCTCTCTCTCTCACTCTCTCACCGTTCGTCCCTCCCCCATTCCCAGGATGTGGCAGTCAGTGGAGAGTTGAGTATGAGATAGGCCTGAGCCATGAGCTGCAGCCATCACATGCAAGCTTCATTTTCTTACACACAACCTTATCCCTCTCCACTAAGACACACATGCTATCTCCATTTGCATGCATGTCTCTGTGTGTGCGTTTTGGGTGATGCAGACATAATAATCAACAACAGAGCCTAATGTCATCAGAGCTTCATGATAAATAATATCCAGAAGATATCATATTACTAGGTCTGGAGATATGACAAATGGGCAAGACATATTATGGTCTATTTGTAACATAAGATGGTACTGTCGACACACACACACACACACACACACACACACACACACACACACACACACACACACACACACAAACATAGTGCCTGCGAGTCAAGATGACATTAGTTAGTGTGAGAAGTACATGTCCTACTGCGGACGTCTGGATGGCCTTTATTGATGGACAGAGTCGTAGAGCCATCCGTCACTTTAGAGGAGGTTAATTAGAGCCAGCATCAAACGATAAACTCACCAACATGCATGGCTGGACAGCCCCAATGCAGCACATTAATCATAACCAGACACACACAGAGAGACAGAGACAAGGTGTCCAGACGCATATTCTGATGATAGATGACCCATTTAACTTGAATTTTCTGAGAGCAATACAGGGATATCACACACACATTGACACACACCCTTACGAACACACACACACACACACACACATGTTGTACATACAGTCTCATAATAACACTTTGCTATAGAGAAATTAAGAAAGGAACTGATGACATTCACCCTTAGCCGAGGGTTTGGGTGGAAGGGTAGGTAACCACGGATGTTGATTTTTGCTGAAGAGTGTGAAATGACTCAGTGTGTGTGTGTGTTTGTGTATGTATATGCGTGTGACTGTGTGTGTATATGTGTGTGTGTGTCTGTTTATTAATCAGTCATGGGTTCTGTTAACCACAAACCTCCGAGTTTTATTCAGCCAATGACAGATCATCACCTGATTACCATATCACGGCAAACGACTCCCCCCTCCACCAGCTGAGCATTCTGTCATCAGAAACGCTTCACTGATGGAGAGGGAGAGAGAGAGAGAGAGAGAGAGAATGAGAGAGAGAGAGAGAGAGAGAGATATGAGTAGGCCTCTATCTACTGAACAATAAAATACAGATGTGATTAGTGTGATTCGTTTCATATCACGGTTCCATATCTAATGTTCAATTTCTACCCTGTCCATTGCTGGATCATCATGATTATATTAGACATCTAAATCACCAAGTTTTTGGAAATGTTGTATTTTATTGTGGGAGAGCAGTGGCAGAATGTGGCAGAATGTGTGTGCATGTAATACTGAGTGTGAGTGCGACTGTGGAGGCCAAAATGGCGGAGGTGAGGACAGACCTGAGTGATGAAAGAGTCTGGATAAGAAGGAAGAGAGGATGAAACAGGGAACAGGTGAGAGGTGAGAGAGATAATATACAAGGTCTGAGGTCAACTACCTTTGGCCTAAAGAGCAGGAACACAGACTTCATCAACGAAATTGGAAATACAGACATTGTCATCCTACAAGAAACATTATATAAAGGAGACAGACCCACTGGTTGCCCTCTAGGGAGCTGGTACTCCCATCCACCAAACTACCAGGTGTGAAAAAGGGAAGAGACTCAGGGTCTTGCAAATGTGGTATATAGCAGACCTAACCCACTCTATTAAATTAGTCAAAAGAGGAACATTTTACATCTGGCTAGAAATTAATAAGGAAAGTATTTCAACAGAGAAAAATGTCCTCCTGTGTGCTACCTATATCCCCTCAATAGAATCCTCATACTTTAACGATGACAGTTTCTCCATCCTAGAGGGGAGATCAACCATTTCCAGACTCAGGGACATGTACTAGTCTGTGGTAACCAAAATGCCAGAACTGGACAAGAACCCGATAAACTCAGCACACAGGGGGACAAGCACCTACTGTACCTGGAGGTGACATAATTCCCTCCCCCATATGCCGCCCTTGTCACAACTACGACAACATGACCAACAAAAACGGGTCACAACTCCTGCAGCTTTGTCAGACGTGGGGTATGTACATAGTCAGTGGTAGGCTTCGAGGGGACTCCTACAGTAGGTACACCTATAGCTCATCTCTTGGCAGTAGTAGTGTAGACTACTTTATCACTGACCTAAACCCAGAGTCTCTTAGAGCGTTCACAGTCAGTCCACTGACACCCTATCAGATCACAGCAACATCACACTTTACTTGAACAGAGCTTTGCTCAATCATGAGGCATCAAAGCCAAATGAACTGAATAATATTAAGAAATGCTATAGATGGAAGGAGAGTAGTGTGGAAATCTACCAAAAACTATTAGGCAACAAAAAATTCAATCCCTTTCTAGAAAACTTCCTGGACAAAAGTTTCACTGTAATTGTGAAGGTGTAAACCTGGCAGTAGAAAACCTAAACAGTATATTTGACCTCTCAGCTTCCCCATCAAATGTAAACATTTCCAGCAGACAACCTAAGGAAATTCACAGTAATGACACATTGCTTGATGAAGAATGCAAAATCCTAAGAAAGAAATTGAGAAACCTGTCCAACCAAAAACATAGAAAATCTGAGTCTACACCTTCACTATGGTGAATCACTAAAACAATACAGAAATACACTACGGAAAAAGAAGGAACAGCACATCAGAAATCAGCTCAATGTAATTGAAGAATCCATAGAATCTAAGTACAGCCAATTGGAATTTGTGGTCTGCATATTTTAGCATTTCATTGAGGATACCATCAACCACAGGCTTTTTTGAGTTGGAGGGTTTGTATTTTGTCCTGTAGTTCATTCAATGTAATTGGGGAATCCAGTGGGATCTGGTAGTCTTTAATAGTTGATTCTAAGATTTGTATTTGATCATGTATATGTTTTTGCTGTTTGTTCTTTGTTATAGGACCAAAAAGATTGGAGAAGTGGTTAACCCATTGTCACGTCCTAGCCAGTATATAAGGTTAATTGTTTTGTAGTTTGGTCAGGGCGTGGCAGGGGGTATTTGTTTTATGTGGTTCGGGGTGGTGTGTTTGTGTAAAGGGTGTTTGATTTAGTATTTCCGGGTTTTGGTTTATGTTTAGTTAATTCTATGGTTAGTCTAGTGTGTGTGTTTCTATGTTTGGTTGATTGGGTTTGGGACTCTCAGTTGAAGGCAGGTGTTGTCTATCTGCCTTTGATTGAGAGTCCCATATATTAGGGTGTGTTTGTATGTGTTATTTGTGGGTGATTGTTCTGTGTTTCGCCTTGTGCCTTACCAGACTGTTTTTGTTGATCGTTCGTGTTTTGTTATTTTGTACGTTCATTTTGAAGATAATTAAAAATCAAGATGAGCATTCACGTACCTGCTGCGTTTTGGTCCTCCATTTCTACCAACGACAAGCGTGACAGAATCACCCACCACCAAAGGACCAAGCAGCAGAGGAAGGAGCAGACGGAGTTCGAGTTGGACTGGCGGGAGAAGTGGACTTGGGAGGAAGTTCTGGACGGGGCCGGACCCTGGCATCAGGCTGGGGATTATCGCCGCCCGCAGTGGGAAATTGAGGCAGCCAAGGCAGAGAGGCGGTGGTACGAGGCCAGAGTGGACGCGCTGAAGGAGAAGCACGAGAGGCACCCCCAAGAAATGTTTTGGGGGGGGCACACGGGTAGTTTGGCTAGGCGAAGGAAGAGCCGGAAGCCAGCTACCCGTGGTTATATGGAGGAGCGTATGGGGTGGAGAGCGTTATGTTTCGCTGAGGAGCGCACTATCTCACCCATACGCACGCACAGTCCGGTGCGAGTTATTCCAGCCCCTCGCAGGTGCCGTGCTAGGGCGGGCATCCAGCCTGGTAGGAGGATGCCTGCGCAGCGCATCTGGTCGCCGGTACGCCTCCAAGGACCAGGCTACCCAACTCCCGCTCTACGCACGGCTACCATCAGGCCCCTGCACAGCCCAGTCTGCCCTGTACGAGCACCCCGCTCGTACAGGGCTACTAGTTCCATCCAGCCAAGGCGGGTTGTGCAGGAGGTAAGATCTAGACCGGCTGTGTGCCTCCATAGCCCTGGGTTTCCAGCTCCTGTCTCTCGTGCGGACCCGGAAGTGCGTCCACCCAGTCCGACTCGTCCTGTTCCCGCTCCCCGCACTAAACTGCAAGTGCGTAAACCCAGCCTCGCCAGTCAACAGTCGTCGGAGCTGCCCGCCAGTCAACAGTCGTCGGAGCTGCCCGCCAGTCAACAGTCGTCGGAGCTGCCCGCCAGTCAACAGTCGTCGGAGCTGCCCGCCAGTCAACAGTCGTCGGAGCTGCCCGCCAGTCAACAGTCGTCGGAGCTGCCCGCCAGTCAACAGTCGTCGGAGCTGCCCGCCAGTCAACAGTCGTCGGAGCTGCCCGCCAGTCAACAGTCGTCGGAGCTGCCCGCCAGTCAACAGTCGTCGGAGCTGCCCGCCAGTCAACAGTCGTCGGAGCTGCCCGCCAGTCAACAGTCGCCGGAGCGGCCAGACTGCGCTGAACTGCCGGAGCGGCCAGACTGCGCTGAACTGCCGGAGCGGCCAGACTGCGCTGAACTGCCGGAGCGGCCAGACTGCGCTGAACTGCCGGAGCGGCCAGACTGCGCTGAACTGCCGGAGCGGCCAGACTGCGCTGAACTGCCGGAGCGGCCAGACTGCGCTGAACTGCCGGAGCGGCCAGACTGCGCTGAACTGCCCCGAGTGGCCAGACTGCGCTGAACTGCCCCGAGTGGCCAGACTGCGCTGAACTGCCCCGAGTGGCCAGACTGCCCTGAACTGCCCCGAGTGGCCAGACTGCCCTGAACTGCCCCGAGTGGCCAGACTGCCCTGAACTGCCCCGAGTGGCCAGACTGCCCTGAACTGCCCCGAGTGGCCAGACTGCCCTGAACTGCCCCGAGTGGCCAGACTGCCCTGAACTGCCCCGAACTGCCCCGAGTGGCCAGACTGCCCTGAACTGCCCCGAACTGCCCCGAGTGGCCAGACTGCCCTGAACTGCCCCGAGTGGCCAGACTGCCCTGAACTGCCCCGAGTGGCCAGACTGCCCTGAACTGCCCCGAGTGGCCAGACTGCCCTGAACTGCCCCGAGTGGCCAGACTGCCCTGAACGTCCCGAGTTGCCAGACTGGCCCGACTGCCCCCCGGCGATGCCAGACTGGCCCGACTGCCCCTCGGCGATGCCAGAGTGGCCCGACAGCCTGGAACGGCCGGAACCAGAGCCACCTCCAGAATTAGGTGGGTTGGGGAGGGGGGGTGTAGCACAGTGCCGTCGTTGACGGCAGCCACCCTCCCTTCCCTCCCTTTAGAAAAGGGGACTTTTTGTTGGTGTTGCTTGGGGTTATTTTTTGTTAAGGTGCTTCTGGGGTAGCACCTTTAAGGGGGGGGTACTATCACGTCCTGGCCAGAATATATAAGGTTAATTGTTTTGTAGTTTGGTCAGGGCGTGGCAGGGTGTATTTGTTTTATGTGGTTCGGGGTGGTGTGTTTGTGTAAAGGGTGTTTGATTTAGTATTTCCGGGTTTTGGTTTATGTTTAGTTAATTCTATGGTTAGTCTAGTGTGTGTGTTTCTATGTTTGGTTGATTGGGCTTGGGACTCTCAGTTGAAGGCAGGTGTTGTCTATCTGCCTTTGATTGAGAGTCCCATATATTAGGGTGTGTTTGTATGTGTTATTTGTGGGTGATTGTTCTGTGTTTCGCCTTGTGCCTTACCAGACTGTTTTTGTTGATCGTTCGTGTTTTGTTATTTTGTACGTTCATTTTGAAGATAATTAAAAATCAAGATGAGCATTCACGTACCTGCTGCGTTTTGGTCCTCCATTTCTACCAACGACAAGCGTGACACCCATACATCTCTGTTTTGGATAGATAAGTCTTTATGTTGTTGTTTATTTAGAGTTTTCACATTTTCCTTGAAGTGGTTAAACTCTTTAACATCATCCTCAGCTCTGGCGTCTAAAGCAATATTTGGAACGAAGGACTGATCACACCAATCCACAAACAGTGGACATACATTTGAACCCAATAACTACCGGGGAAAATGCGTCAACAAGAACCTTGGGGAAATCCTCTGCATTATCATTAACAGCAGACTCATACATTTCCTCAGCGAGAACAATGTACTGAGTAAATGTCAAATTGGCTTTTTACCAAATTACCGTATGACAGATCACATATTCACCCTGCACACCCTAATTGACAAACAAACAAACCAAAACAAAGGCAAAGTCTTCTCATGCTTGGATTGAGGGTCTGCTATACAAATTGATGGAAAGTGGTGTTGTGGGAAAGCATACGATATTATAAAATTAATGTACACAAACAACAAGTGTGCGGTTAAAATAGGCAAAAAACACACGTCTTTCTACATGCAGCTTAAGCCCAACCCTCTTCAACATATTTATCAATGAATTGGTGAGGGCACTAGAACAGACTTCAGCACCCTGCCTCACCCTACTAGAATCTGAAATCAAATGACTACTGTTTGCTGATGATCTGGTGCTTCTGTCCCCAACCAAGGAGGGCCTACAGCAGCACCTAGATCTTCTGCACAGATTCTGTCAGACCTGGGCCCTGACAGTAAATCTCAGTAAGACCAAAATAGAGGTGTTCCAAAAAATGTCCAGTTGCCAGGACCACGAAAACAAATTTCATCTATACACCGTTGTCCTAGAGCACACAAAAAACTATACATACCTAGGCCTAAACATCAGTGCCAACAGGTAACTTCCACAAAGCTGGCAAAAAAGCTTGAATCAGTTATAGAACCCATTGCCCTTAATGGTTGTGACGTCTGTGGTCCGCTCACTACCAAAGAATTCACAAAATGGGACTAACACCAAATTGAGACTCTGCAAGCAGAATTCTGCAAGAAATATCCTCCGTGTACAATGTAAAACACCAAATAATTCATGCAGAGCAGAATTAGGCCGATACACGATAATTATCAAAATCCAGAATAGAGATGTTAAATTCCACAGCCACTTAAAAGAAAGTGATTCCCAAACCGTCCACAACTAAGCCATCATCTACATTAACCTGGAGAAGAGCCCCTTAAGCAAGTTGGTCCTGGGGCTCTGTTCACAAACACCAACACACCACACAGAGCCCCAGGTCAGCAACACAATTAGACCCAACCAAATCATGAGAAAACAAAAAGATAATTACTTGACATGTTGGAAAGAATTTACAAAACAACTGAGCTATCTAGAACAGAGCAAACTAGAATGGTATTTGGCTCTAAACAGAGAGTACACAGTGGCAGAATACCTGACCACTGTGACTGACCCCAAAAAATCTTTGATTATGTACAGACACAATGCGCGTAGCCTTGCTATTGAGAAAGTCCACCCTAGGCAGACCTGGCTCTCAAGAGAAGACAGGCTATGTGCACACTGCCCACAAAATGAGGTGGAAACTGAGCTGCACTTCCTAACCTCCTGCCAAATGTATGACCATATTAGAGACACATATTTCCCTCTGATTACACAGATCCACAAAGAATTTGAAAACATATCCAATTTTGATAAACTCCCACATCTTTTCGGTGAAACACCAC
This sequence comes from Salmo salar, assembly GCF_965601325.2. Classification (NCBI taxonomy): domain Eukaryota; kingdom Metazoa; phylum Chordata; class Actinopteri; order Salmoniformes; family Salmonidae; genus Salmo; species Salmo salar. The sequence continues at coordinate 30,634,929 of NC_138319.1, read as the reverse complement.
AGTGTGCCATCACAGCAGCAAGACGTGTGACCTGTCGCCACAAGAAAAGGGCAACCATTGAAGAACAAACACCATTGTAAAAACAACCCATATCTATGTTTATTTTTTCCCCGTTGTACTTGAACGAGTTGCACATCATTCCAACACTGTATATAGACATCATGTGATATTTCAAATGTCTTTATTATTTTTGGAACTTTTGTGAGTGTACTGTTTACTGTTATTTTAATTTTATTTATTTCACTGTTGTTTATTTGCTATTTCACTTGCTTTGGCAATTTTTAACGGATGTTTCCCATGCCAATAAAGCCCTTAAATTGAATTGAGAGAGAGAGAAAATAACTAAACTCTCCATAGATCATGTCATAAACAGTAGGTCATATTTAGTGTTTACTAATGTACCGTGTGTTTATCTCAAGGGCATGCAAGCTCCATTTAAACACAAGCACACACATATTTACACACACACACACACACACACACACACACACACACACACACACACACACACACACACACACACACACACACACACACACACACACACACACACACACACACCCACACATACACTCAGCGAGAGGCAGGAGCACACACCACTTGATCTGCATATCATTTGGTTTTTGGTGGAGTGCCAAGCTTCCATTGAGAGAGACATCAGAGACAAGCACTCACCCCCTTCACCCCTCTCACGCTGTCGCTCTCTCTCAATTCAATTCAAAGGGCTTTCTTGGCATGGGAAACATATGCTTACATTTACAATGCAAGTGAAATAGAAAATTAACAAAAGTGAAATAAACAATAAGAAATGAACATCACACTTTACACTCACAAAAGTTCCAAAGGAAAAGAGACATTTCAAATCAAATCAAATCAAATTTATTTTTATATAGCCCTTCGTACATCAGCTGATATTCTCAAAGTGCTGTACAGAAACCCAGCCTAAAACCCCAAACAGCAAGCAAAGCATGTGAAAGAAGCACGGTGGCTAGGAAAAACTCCCTAGGAAAAACTCCCTAGAAAGGCCAAAAACCTAGGAAGAAACCTAGAGAGGAACCAGGCTATGAGGGGTGGCCAGTCCTCTTCTGGCTGTGCAGGGTGGATATTATAACAGAACATGGTCAAAATGTTAAAATGTTAAAATGTTCATAAATGACCAGCATGGTCAAATAATAATAATCATAGTAGTTGTCGAGGGTGCAACAAGCACGTCCGGTGAACAGGTCAGGGTTCCATAGCCGCAGGCAGAACAGTTGAAACTGGAGCAGCAGCACGGCCAGGTGGACTGGGGACAGCAAGGAGTCATCATACCAGGTAGTCCTGAGGCATGGTCCTAGGGCTCAGGTCCTCCGAGAGAAAGACAGAAAGAGAGAAAGAGAGAATTAGAGAGAGCATATTTAAATACACACAGGACACCGGATAAGACAAGAGAAATACTCCAGATGTAACAGACTGACCCTAGCCCCCCTACACATAAACTACTGCAGCATAAATACTGGAGGCTGAGACAGGAGGGATCAGAAGACACTGTGGCCCCATCCGATGATACCCCCGGACAGGGCCAAACAGGCAGGATATAACCCCACCCACTTTGCCAAAGCACAGCCCCCACACCACTAGAGGGATGTCTCCAACCACCAACTTACCGTCCTAAGACAAGGCCGAGTATAGCCCACAACGATCTCCGCCATGGCACAACCCAAGGGGGGGGGGGGGGGGGCGCCAACCCAGACAGGAAGACCACGTCAGTGACTCAACCCACTCAAGTGACGCACCCCTCCCATGGACGGCATGGAAGAACACCAGTAGGCCAGTGACTCAGCCTCTGTAAAAGGGTTAGAGGCAGAGAATCCCAGTGGAAAGAGGGGAACCGGCAAGGCAGAGACAGCAAGGGCGGTTCGTTGCTCCAGCCTTTCCGTTCACCTTCACACTCCTGGGCCAGACTATACTTAATCATAGGACCTACTGAAGAGATAAGTCTTCAGTAAAGACTTAAAGGTTGAGACTGAGTCTGCGTCTCTCACATTGGTAGGCAGACCATTCCATAAAAATGGAGCTCTATAGGAGAAAGCCCTACCTCCAGCCGTTTGCTTAGAAATTCTAGGGACAATTAGGAGGCCTGCGTCTTGTGACCGTAGCGTACGTGTAGGTATGTACGGCAGGACCAAATCGGAAAGATAGGTAGGAGCAAGCCCATGTAATGCTTTGTAGGTTAGCAGTAAAACCTTGAAATCAGCCCTTGCCTTAACAGGAAGCCAGTGTAGGGAGGCTAACACTGGAGTAATATGATCAAATTTTTTGGTTCTAGTCAGGATTCTAGCAGCCGTATTTAGCACTAACTGAAGTTTATTTAGTGCTTTATCCGGGTAGCCGGAAAGTAGAGCATTGCAGTAGTCCAGCCTAGAAGTAACAAAAGCATGGATTAATTTTTCTGCGTCATTTTTGGACAGAAAATTTCTGATTTTTGCAATGTTACGTAGATGGAAAAAAGCTGTCCTTGAAACAGTCTTGATATGTTCTTCAAAAGAGAGATCAGGGTCCAGAGTAACGCCGAGGTCCTTCACAGTTTTATTTGAGACGACTGTACAACCATCCAGATTAATTGTCAGATTCAACAGAAGATCTCTTTGTTTCTTGGGACCTAGAACAAGCATCTCTGTTTTGTCCGAGTTTAAAAGTAGAAAGTTTGCAGCCATCCACTTCTTTATGTCTGAAACACAGGCTTCTAGCGAGGGCAATTTTGGGGCTTCACCATGTTTCATTGAAATGTACAGCTGTGTGTCGTCCACATAGCAGTGAAATTTAACATTATGTTTTCGAATGACATCCCCAAGAGGTAAAATATATAGTGAAAACAATAGTGGTCCTAAAACGGAACCTTGAGGAACACCGAAATTTACAATTGATTTGTCAGAGGACAAACCATTCACAGAGACAAACTGATATCTTTCCGACAGATAAGATCTAAACCAGGCCAGAACTTGTCCATGTAGACCAATTTGGGTTTCCAATCTCTCCAAAAGAATGTGGTGATCGATGGTATCAAAAGCGGCACTAAGATCTAGGAGCACGAGGACAGATGCAGAGCCTCGGTCTGACGTCATTAAAAGGTCATTTACCACCTTCACAAGTGCAGTCTCAGTGCTATGATGGGGTCTAAAACCAGACTGAAGCGTTTCGTATACATTGTTTGTCTTCAGGAAGGCAGTCAGTTGCTGTGCAACAGCTTTTTCTAAAATTTTGGAGAGGAATGGAAGATTCGATATAGGCCGATAGTTTTTTATAATTTCTGGATCAAGATTCGGCTTTTTCAAGAGAGGCTTTATTACTGCCACTTTTAGTGAGCTTGGTACACATCCGGTGGATAGAGAGCCGTTTATTATGTTCAACATAGGAGGGCCAAGCACAGGAAGCAGCTCTTTCAGTAGTTTAGTTGGAATAGGGTCCAGTATGCAGCTTGAGGGTTTGGAGGCCATGATTATTTTCATCATTGCGTCAAGAGATATAGTACTAAAACACTTTAGTATCTCCCTTGATCCTAGGTCCTGGCAGAGTTGTGCAGACTCAGGACAATGGAGCTTTGGAGGAATACCCAGATTTAAAGAGGAGTCTGTAATTTGCTTTCTAATGATCATGATCTTTTCCTCAAAGAAGTTCATAAATTTATTACTGCTGAAGTGAAAGCCATCCTCCATTTGCGAAGGCTGCTTTTTAGTTAGCTTTGCGACAGTATCAAAAAGAAATTTCGGATTGTTCTTATTTTCCTCAATTAAGTTGGAAAAATAGGATGATCGAGCAGCAGTAAGGGCTCTTCGATACTGCACGGTACTGTCTTTCCAAGCTAGTCGGAAGACTTCCAGTTTGGTGTGGCGCCATTTCCGTTCCAATTTTCTGGAAGCTTGCTTCAGAGCTCGTGTATTTTCTGTATACCAGGGAGCTAGTTTCTTATGACAGATGTTTTTAGTTTTTAGGGGTGCAACTGCATCTAGGGTATTGCGCAAGGTTAAATTGAGTTCCTCGGTTAGGTGGTTAACTGATTTTTGTCCTCTGACGTCCTTGGGTAGGCAGAGGCAGTCTGGAAGGGCATCAAGGAATCTTTGGGTTGTCTGAGAATTTATAGCACGACTTTTAATGCTCCTTGGTTGGGGTCTGAGCAGATTATTTGTTGCAATTGCAAACGTAATAAAATGGTGGTCCGATAGTCCAGGATTATGAGGAAAAACATTTAGATCCACAACATTTATTCCATGGGACAAAACTAGGTCCAGAGTATGACTGTGGCAGTGAGTAGGTCCAGAGACATGTTGGACAAAACCCACTGAGTCGATGATGGCTCCGAAAGCCTTTTGGAGTGGGTCTGTGGACTTTTCCATGTGAATGTTAAAGTCACCAAAAATTAGAATATTATCTGCTATGACTACAAGATCCGATAGGAATTCAGGGAACTCAGTGAGGAACACTGCATATGGCCCAGGAGGCCTATAAACAGTAGCTATAAAAAGTGAGTGAGTAGGCTGCATAGATTTCATGACTAGAAGCTCAAAAGACGAAAACGTCATTGTTGGTTTTTTTTTTGTAAATTGAAATTTGCTATCGTAAATGTTAGCAACACCTCCGCCTTTGCCGGATGCACGGGGGGTATGGTCACTAATGTAACCTGGGGGTGAGGCCTCATTTAACACAGTAAATTCATCAGGCTTAAGCCATGTTTCAGTCAGGCCAATCACATCAAGATTATTATCAGTGATTAGTTCATTGACTATAACTGCCTTGGAAGTGAGGGATCTAACATTAAGTAACCCAATTTTGAGATGTGAGGTATCACAATCTCTTTCAATAATGGCAGGAATGGAGGAGGTCTTTATACTAGTGAGATTGCTAAAGCGAACACCGCCATTTTTAATTTTGCCCAACCTAGATCGAGGCACAGACACGGTCTGTCATATTATGTGTAAATACTGTGTTGTAACGATGTGTAGATAGTTAAAGAACAAAAGGGAAAATAAATAAACACAAATATAGCTTCTATTTACAATGGTGTTTGTTCTTAACTGGTTGCCCTTTTCTTGTGGGTACAGGTCAAAAATCTTGCTGCTGTGATTGCAGACTGTGGTATTTTTCAAAATTAGATTTGTTTTTTAATTATTTGTGGGTCTGTGTAATCTGAGGGAAATATGTTTCTCTAATATGTTCATACATTTGGAAGGAGGTTAGGAATTGCAGCTCAGTTTACACCTCATTTTGTGGGCAGTGGACACACAGACTGTCTTCTCTTGAGGGCCAGGTCTGCCTACGGTGGCCTTTCTCAATAGCAAGGCTATGCTCATTGAGTCTGTACATCGTCAGAGCTTTCCTTAAGTTTGGGTCAGTCACAGTGGTCAGGTATTCTGCCATTGTGTACTCTCTGTTCAGAGCCGAATAGCATTCTAGTTTGCTCTGTTTTTTTGTAAATTCTTTCTAGTGTGTCAGGTAATTGTCTTTTTGTTTTCTCATGATTTGGTTGGGTCTAATTGTGTTGCTGTCCTGGGGCTCTGTGGGGTCTGTTTGTGCTTGTGAACAGAGCACCAGGACCAGCTTGCTTATGGGACTCTTCTCTCGGTTAATCAATCTGTAGCTGATGGCTTGTTATGGAAGGTTTGGGAATCGCTTCCTTTTAGGTGGTTGTAAAATGTTCTGGATATTAGTAATTAGTGGGTTTCGGCTTAGTTCTGCTCTGCATGCATTATTTGATGTTTTACATTGTACATGGAGGATAGTTTTGCAGAATTCTACATGCAGTCTCAATTTGGTGTTTGTCCCATTTAGTGAATTCTTGGTAGTTGAGCGGTCCCCACACCTCACAATCATATAGGGCAATGGGTTCCATAACTGATTCAAGAATTTTTAACCAGATCCTAATTGTTATGTCGAATGTTATGTTCCTTTTGATAGGGGAGAAGGAACCTTCTTGCCTTGTCTCTCAGAATGTTCACAGCTTTGCGGAAGTTACCTGTGGAGCTGACGTTTAGGCCGAGGTACGTATAGTTTTTTTGCGGATGATTTCCCCAAAGATTTTGGGGTCAAATTTGTCTCCACTTTTGTCAATTGGGGTGATCAGTCCTTGGTTATGAATTTTGGGGAAGATGCCAGAGCCGAGGATGATGTTAATAAGTTTAAGCATGGCCAATTGGAATTTGCTGTCTGAATATTTTATCATTTAATTCGGGATTCCATCAACACCAAAGGCCTTTTTTGGTTGGAGGTTATATTTTGTCCTGTAGTTCATTCAATGTAATTGGATAATCCAGTGTGTTCTGGTAGTCTTTAATAGTTAATTCTCAGATTTGTATTTCATCGTGTATATGTTTTTGCTGTTTGTTCTTTGTTATAGGGCCAAAAAGATTGGAGAAGTGGTTTATCCACACATCTCCGTTTTGGATAGATAACTCTTTGTGTTGTTGTTTGTTTAGAGTTTTCACATTTTCAATGAAGTAGTTAGTCTTTGGATTCTTCAATTACATTGAGCTGTTTTCTGACGTGCTGTACCTTCTTTTTCCGTAGTGTATTCCTGTATTGTTTAAGTGAGTCACCATAGTGAAGGCGTGGGCTCAGGTTTTCTGTCTCTATGTTTTTGGTTCGATAGGTTTCCCAATTTATTTCTTAGGTTTTTGAATTATTCATCAAACCATTTGTCCATGCTTTTAATCTTCTTAGGTTGCTTGCTTGACATTTTTAGATATGATGGGGAAGCTGAGAGGTCAAATATACTGTTTTCTATGCCAAATTTACACCTTCACTATTACAGTGAAACGTTTTGTCCAGGAAGTTGTCTGAAAGGGATTCAATTTGTTATTGCCTAAGAGTTTTTTGTTAGGTTTCTACCCTATTTTCCTTACATCTATCGAATTTCTTAATATTATGTAGTTCCTTTGTCTTTGACGCCTCATGAGTGAGTATTGCGCTGTTCAAATAGACTGTAATTTTGCTGTGATCTAATAGGGGTGTCAGTGGACTGACTGTGAACACTCTGAGAGACTCTGGGTTGAAGTCAGGGATAAAGTAATCTACATTACTACTGTGAATGGATGAGCTGTATGTGTACCTACCGTAAGAGTCCCCTCTAAGCCTGCCATTGACTATGTACAGACCCAGCGTGCGACTGAGCTGCAGGAGTTGTGACCTATTTTTGATGGTTGTCCGGTCCTAGCTGTGTCTAAGGGGGCATGTTTGGGAGGGAATTATGTCACCGCCAGGTAGGTGTTTGTCCCCCTGTGTGCTGAGAAGGTCAGGTTCTTGTCCAGTTCTGTCATTTAGGTCGCCACAGACTAGTACATGTCCCTGGGCTTGGAAATTATTGATCTCACCCTCCAGGATGGAGAAGCTGTCTTCATTAAAGTATGGGGATTCTTGTGGGGGGATATAGGTAGCACACAGGTGGGCATTTGTTTTCTGTTGAGATACTTTCCTTGTTAATTTCTACCCACATGTAAAATGTTCCTGTTTAGACTCATTTAATAGAGTGGGTTAGGTCTGATCTATACCAAATTAGCAAACCCCTGAGTCTCTTTCCTGTTTCACACCTGGTGATTTGGTGGATGGGACTACGAGCTCTCTGTAACCCAGAAGGCAACCAGTGGGTCTGTCTCCTCTATACAATGTTTCTTGTAGGATGACAATGTCTGTATTTCCAATTTCTCTCGCTCTCACACACTCAAACCACCTGTAGTTCAGTATCAACAGTGTGTGTGTGTGTGTGTGTGCGTGTGTGTTTGTGTGTGTGTGTGTGTGTGTGTGTGTGTGTGTGTGTGTGTGTGTGTGTGTGTGTGTGTGTGCACAGATGCGAAGCAGCTGTGAAATCAGCACCTGTTTAATTCAATTAGCCATGTTAATGAATTCCAATTTGCTGCCAAAAGAACAGACCAGCTCTAAAGAGCTCGATAGACTAATTTATTAATTAATTGTCTGTTGCAGCGGCTTCCCATCTTCCCATCTCAGCTGTTTCTTCATTATCTGATGGGGGCGCCTGTGTGTGTGTGTGTGTGTGTGTGTGTGTGTGTGTGTGTGTGTGTGTGTGTGTGTGTGTGTGTGTGTGTGTGTGTGTGTGTGTGTGTGTGTGTGTGTGTGTGTGTGGAGTGTGTGTGTGTGTGTGTGTGTGTGTGTGTGTGTGTGTGTGTGTGTGTGTGTGTGTGTGTGTGTGTGTGTGTGTGTGTGTGTGTGTGTGTGTGTGTGTGTGTGTGTGTGTGTGTGTGTGTGTGTGTGTGTGTGTGTGTGTGTGTGAGTGTGTGTTGTACCTGACTGAAAGTGCCTTCAGAAAGTATACACACACCTGTACTTTTTGCATATTTTGTGGAAGTGGAATTAAAATGTATTCAATTGTCCTTTTTTGTCAATGATCCACACACAAGACTCTGTGATGTCAAATAAAAATTCTATGATTGTTACAAAATGTATGAAAAATAATACACTGTGTTATTTTAGGTATCTCATTTAGACAAGTATTCACACCTCTGAGTCAATACATGTTAGAATTACTCACAGCTGTGAGTGATTTTGGTCTCTATTTCTCTGAGCTTTGCATACCTGGATTGTACAATATTTGCCCATTATTCTTAAAGAAATTCTTCAAGCTCTGTCAAGTTGGTTGTTGATCGTTGCTAGATAGACATTTTCAAGTCTTACCATAGATTTTCAAGCCGATTCAATTCCAAACCGTAACTAGGCCACTCACGAACATTCAATGTCATCTTGGTAAGGAACTTCAGCGTAGATTTGGCCTTGTGTTTTAGGTTATTGTCCTGCTGAAAGGTGAATTTGTCTCTCAGTGTCTGTTGGAAAGCACACTGAACTAGGTTTTCCTCTAGAATTTGCTTGTGCTTAGCTCCGTTCGGTATCTTCATCCTAAATAACCAGGCTGGTCACAAGAAAGAGCTGTCAATGTCGGATGTTTTAAAAGGCCCTGAGGACGTCAATATATGTAGAGCCCATGGCTCACAAGGCTCAGAGCCAGAGCACACGGCTCACAAGGCTCAGAGCCAGAGCACACGGCTCACAAGGCTCAGAGCCAGAGCACACGGCTCACAAGGCTCAGTGCCGGAGCACACGGCTCACAAGGCTCAGAGCCAGAGCACATGGCTCACAAGGGTCAGAGCCAGAGCACATGGCTCACAAGGCTCAGAGCCAGAGCACATGGCTCACAAGGCTCAGAGCCAGAGCCTCAGAGCCAGAGCACACGGCTCACAAGGCTCAGAGCCAGAGCACATGGCTCACAAGGCTCAGAGCCAGAGCACATGGCTCACAAGGCTCAGAGCCAGAGCCTCAGAGCCAGAGCACACGGCTCACAAGGCTCAGAGCCAGAGCACACAGCTCACAAGGCTCAGAGCCAGAGCACATGGCTCACAAGGCTCAGAGCCAGAGCCTCAGAGCCAGAGCACACGGCTCACAAGGCTCAGAGCCAGAGCACATGGCTCACAAGGCTCAGAGCCAGAGCACATGGCTCACAAGGCTCAGAGCCAGAGCACATGGCTCACAAGGCTCAGAGCCAGAGCACACGGCTCACAAGCCTCAGAGCCAGAGCACATGGCTCACAAGGCTCAGAGCCAGAGCACATGGCTCACAAGGCTCAGAGCCAGAGCACACGGCTCACAAGGCTCAGAGCCAGAGCACACTGCTATACCACTGCGGCGCAACAGCTTGCAAATATCTAACAAGCAGGAATACTTTGATTATACTTAATAGAAATGGTGCAATGAAAATAATGATTTTGTTTTAAGCCTTCCTAAACCACTCAGAATGAATATCTAAACTTATCCCTTTGAGTTGTTTCTGTTTACCTTGTAACCATGACAAATTAACCCTGTAACCATACATAATTAATGGGTAAAAAACGAATTATGACTATGAAAAAAGTGAAAGTGAAACTATGAGATCAGGTTGAAATTACTCCCTAGTCCTTGCCGATGACAAGCATACCCATAACATGACGCAGTTACCAACATGCATGAAAACATGAAGAGTGGTTTTCAGTGATTTATTGTGTTGGGATTTCCCCCAAACAAAACACTTTGTATTCAGGACAATTTGCTGTATTAATGTATTGCCTTATTGCAAACAGGTTGTGTGTTTTGTAATATTTGTATTATGTACAAGCTTTCTTCTTTTCACTCTGTCAATTAGGTTTGTATTGTGGATTAACTACAATGTTTTTGATCCATATTCAGTTTTCTCCTATCACAGCCATTACTTTCGGAGGGCATTGTAAGAACAACAGTGTACTGTAGTTCTGAACTGAGAAAGGTTATGTGAAGATTGTCCAACAGGTAAAGACATAACCATCCTCAGTGAGTTTCTAATCTCTCTGTTATTCGACGTGAATTATATCTCTCTGCTAGTTCTCTTCTCACACCTCTACCTGCTTATAGAAATGTGTTGACTTCAACCCTTATTATTAAAATTTTACTGGTCCTCCACTCTCTCTCTCTTTCTGTCTCGGTTTCTGTCTCTCTCTCTTGTTATCTCTCACTCTCTCTCTTTGTCTTTCTGTCTCTTTCTCTGTCTCTCTCTCTCCCTATCTTGTTCTCTCTCTCTCTCTATCTGTCTCTATCTCTGTCTTTGTCTGTCTCCGTCTATCTCTCTCTCTTTGTCTCTGTCTGTCTAGCTCTCTTCTAACCCATACATTGTTCTTTACCTCCAAATGTTTATCCTAAATGGAGGATATACTTTGGTCAATCAAGGATTTGCCCAAGCCGCTCTCCTCCAGAGAGAGAGAGAGGGATGAGAGGAGAGGATAGGAGGGAACCAACTTTGATAGGAGATATAAAAAGTCCATTCCAGTGCTACTCAGATTGGACTCGCTCTATAGAGGCCTGGTTTCTCTCTATAGAGGCCTGGTCTCTCTCTATAGAAGGCGGCAGAGGATATAGGATAGAGTATAGGGGATAGAGAAGAGGGGACAGAGGATAGAGGCTATAGTATAGAGGATATGGGATAGAGGATGGGGATAGGGGATGGAGGGTGGAGGACAGGGATAGAGGATAGAGGATAGGTGATAGAGAATAGAGGATATGGTATAGGGGATGAGGGATAGCGGATAGGTGATAGAGGATGGAGGCTAGGGGATAGGGGATAGAGGATAGAGGTTACGGGCTTGGGAATACAGGATAGAGGGTAGGGGTAAGGGATAGAGGACAGAGTATACTTGAAATAGCATAGTAGAGAAGGGGTAGGGGATAGAGGATAGAGGGTAGAGGATAGGATACAGATGACAGGGGATAGATGATAGGGGATATGGGATAGAGGTGAGGGGATAGGGGATAGTGGATAGGCGACAGGGGATAGAGAATAGAGGATAGGGGATAAGCGATAGGGGATAGAGGATAGAGAATAGAGGATGCAGGATAGAGAATAGGGAATAGAGGTCAGAGGCAAAGCGATAGGGGATACAGGATAGCGGATAGGGGATAGAGGGTTGAGGATTGGATATAGTGGATAGAGGATAGAGTATAGGGGATAGGGAATTGGAGATAGAAGATTGGGTATATAGTATAGGGTGATACGGGCTAGAGTATATAGGATAGAGGATAGGGGATAGAGGATAGGGAATATGGGATAGAGGATAAAGGATAGGGGATAAAGGCTGGAGAAAAGAGGATAGGGGATAGAGGATAGAGGGTAAGGGATTGAGGATCGAGGACAGGGGATATAGCATAGAAGATAGGGTATAGAGGATAGGGGATAGAGCATAGAAAATAGGGGATAGGGGATAGAGTGTAAGGGATAGAGGTAGGCGATGGGGTAGAGGTTATAGGATATAGTATAGAGGATAGATTATAGGGGACAGAGGATAGGGGATGGGGAATAGAGGATAGAGGACAGAGGACAGAGAAATGAAGATAGAGGATAGAAGGTATCTGATAGGGGATAGAGGATAGGCGATAGGGAATAGAGGATAGATGATTGATAGTAGATGATTGGCAAAAGAGGATAGAGGATAGAATATAGGGAATATGGGATAGATAATAGGGGATAAAGGAGAGAGGATAGAGGTAGAGATAATGGGATATAGGATAGAGGATAGATGATCGGGTATTAGGGGATAGAGGGTAGAGGGCAGAGAATAGAGAATAGACAATAGTGGACAGCAGATAGAGGTGAGGTAATAGAGGATAGAGGATAAGGGATAGGGATAGGGAATAGGGGTAAGAGGACAGAGGCTTGAGAATAGTTAGAGAATAGATGAAAGAGGATAGGCGATAGAGTAGAGGATATGTATAAGGGATATGGGATATGGGATAGAGGATAGGGGATAAAGGATAGAGGACATGGGATATAGGATAGGGGATAGAGGAAAGGGGATAGGAGATAGATGATAGGGGATATATGATAGAGGATAGGGTATAGAGTATAGAAGATAGAGGATAAAGGATAGAAAAAAGAGGATAGAGGATAGAGGACAGAGGACAGAGGACAGAGGACAGAGAAATGAGGATAGAGGATAGAATATATCTGATAGGGGATATATGATAGAGGATAGGGAATAGAGGATAGATGATTGATAATATATGATTGGAAAAAAGAGGATAGAGGATAGAATATAGGAGATATGGGATAGATAATAGGGGATAAAGGATAGAGGATAGAGAATAGGGGATAATGGGATATAGGATAGAGGATCGGGGATTAGGGGATAGTGGATAGATGGTTATGAATAGAGAATAGACAATAGTGGACTGCAGATAGAGGATAGGTAATAGAGAATAGAGGATAGGGGATAGGGGTTAGAGATCAGGGGATATGGGATATAGGATAGGGGATAGAGGAGAGGGGATTGGGGATGGGGGATATAGGTTAGAGGATAGGGGATAGAGGAGAGGGGATAAGGGATAGCGAATAGGGGACAGCGGATAGAAGATGGAGGCTAGGGGATAGGGGATAGAGGATAGAGGATACGGGCTTGGGGATAGAGGATAGAGGGTAGGGGTAAGGGATAGAGGGTAGAGGATAGGGTACAGAGGACAGATTATAGAGAATGAACATCTCTGGAAGAGATAAACAGAGAACTGGGGAGACTACGGGAAGAGATGAACAGAGAACTGGGGAGACTACGGGAAGAGATGAACAGAGAACTGGGGAGACTACGGGAAGAGATGAACAGAGAACTGGGGATACTACGGGAAGAGATGAACAGAGAACTGGGCAGACTACTGGAGGAGATGAACACAGTGGAGACTCACACTGCCTGAGAATAACGCTGTGGTAGAGGTAGGGTAGAGGGCTGTGTGTGTGCATGCGTGCATCCATGCGTCAGGGTACATGTGTGTATCGTTCCATTTCCCGTATGTTTTGGCTGGAGCTCAGGGACAATGAATCTGCCTCTGTCTGTCTGTAAATATGTGCTCCAGTCTGCTTCTGCTGGATGCTGCTAGCCAGGTCAAATTAATTAGAGTGTTAGATGAGCTCTGTGTTAGATTAGCTATGGGAGGAGGAGGCTAGACAGACAGTGAACTCACACACACAGGTCAGGAGTGCAACCGTATGTCTAGTCCAATACTGCAGTCTATGTTGGTTTGCAGCAGTGTGCAGCAGGCTAACCTCTGTCTTGTGTGTGTGTGTGTGTGTGTGTGTGTGTGTGTGTGTGTGTGTGTGTGTGTGTGTGTGTGTGTGTGTGTGTGTGTGTGTGTGTGGTGTGTGTGTGTGTGTGTGTGTGTGTGTGTGTGTGTGTGTGTGTGTGTGTGTGTTTGAGAGACATGCTCAGACATGCAGCAGGACCTGCTTGCTCTGAGGCCACTCAGGACTCACTGAAGAGAACTCTCAGTATGAAGAAACAACAAACACACCAGCTAACACAAGACAACACAAACCTCAGAGAGAACCTGGAGACACTGCAGAATACGGTAACACAAACCTCAGAGAGAACCTGAAGACACTGCAGAATACAGTAACACACACCTCCGAGAGAACCTGAAGACACTGCAGAATACAGTAACACACACCTCCGAGAGAACCTGGAGACACTGCAGAATACGGTAACACAAACCTCCGAGAGGACCTGGAGACACTGCAGAATACGGTAACACAAACCTCCGAGAGGACCTGGAGACACTGCAGAATACGGTAACACAAACCTCAGAGAGAACCTGGAGACACTGCAGAATACGGTAACACAAACCTCCGAGAGAACCTGGAGACACTGCAGAATACGGTAACACAAACCTCAGACAGGACCTGGAGACACTGCAGAATACGGTAACACAAACCTCCGAGAGGACCTGGAGACACTGCAGAATACGGTAACACAAACCTCAGAGAGGACCTGGAGACACTGCAGAATACGGTAACACAAACCTCCGAGAGGACCTGGAGACACTGCAGAATACGGTAACACAAACCTCAGAGAGGACCTGGAGACACTGCAGAATATGGTAACACACACACACACACACACACACACACACACACACACACTAAACCAGTGTTCCCTTTTTTAATAAAATCAGTAAAGGAAAACAGGGAATTCTTCTCATTTATATCTACCTCTACCCTTAATCACCCTTTCTCTCCCTCTCCCCTTTTCCCCTCTCTCTCCTCCTCTCCGTCTGCTCTTTCCCCCTCCTCTCTCTCCCTCTCCCCCTGTCCTCCTTCTTTCCATTTAAAAAAATGGTATAATTACACAGTTTTGCCTCTAGTAAGGATTTGGGCCTCCGTTCAAATAAAGGACCTACATGGCTCATTTCAATATAATTTAGGCATAGAGGGAATATATTTCTCTCTCTCCCTCTCTCTCTCTCCCTTTTTTTCTCTATCCCCTTTCTCTCTCCCTCTCTCTCTCTCTCCCCCTAGTTCTCTTTCTCTCTCTCCCTCTCTTCACTCCTCCCGCTCTCTCTTTTTCTCTCTCTCCCTCCCCCTCTCCCCCTCCCTCCCCCAGCTCCAAGCCAGTGAGGACGAGGTGTTAGGTGTATCAGTAGATGAAGATCACTGTCAACAGCTCCAGGACCATGTCTTACAGCAGAGTCAGGATGAGAGCAATATTGTTGTTTCTTACTTTCTTTCCATTCAGCTTCAGCCCCCTCTCTTCCTCCCTCTCCCCATCTCTTTCTTCCTTTTTCTATGTCCTTCCTTCCTTTCCCTCCCTCCTTCCCTCCCTCTGTACATGGCCAAACTGTATGAACATGTGTGTGACTGTCATGTGTAGATCAGTAAACAGTGAAGACAACAGTACCTCTCAGCTAGAAGGCTCTGGTTTCTGCTGCAGCACATCTGGCTCTGTTTCTCTGACCAAACCTCCCTCTGATCTCTCACACACACACAGTCACACACGCACACACAAACGTATGCACGAATGCACGCACACCCGCATATACACACACTGCAACTGTAGCACTGCCACTGACCATTTCCTGGTGTGTGTGTGTGTGTGTGTGTGTGTGTGTGTGTGTGTGTGTGTGTGTGTGTGTGTGTGTGTGGTGTGTGTGTGTGTGTGTGTGTGTGTGTGTGTGTGTGTGTGTGTGTGTGTGTGTGTGTGTGTGTGTGTCAGAAGAATTCTCCGAACAATAACAGTTTTCTGTTCCCTAAACGTCCTAACATGAGTACAGCTGAGCAAATAGACTAAACAGTTTCTTCCCTTCATCTGAAACCTCATCTCTCTCCCCCCAGCTCCTAGCCAGTGAGGACAGAGTGTATAGGGTGTCAGAAGGGCTCTCTACATAAGTGATGTGTTTTGATAGATTCTCCCAGCTCCTTGATGTTAGTAATAAGTGATGTGTTTTTGTAGATATCTCCCAGCTCCTTGATGTTAGTAATAAGTGATGTGTTTTGATAGATTCTCCCAGCTCCTTGATGTTAGTAATACATGTAAGTGATGTGTTTTGATAGATTCTCCCAGCTCCTTGATGTTAGTAATACGTGATGTGTTTTGATAGATTCTCCCAGCTCCTTGATGTTAGTAATAAGGGATGTGTTTTGATAGATTCTCCCAGCTCCTTGATGTTAGTAATAAGGGATGTGTTTTTGTAGATTCTCCCAGCTCCTTGATGTTAGTAGTAAGTGATGTGTTTTGATAGATTCTCCCAGCTCCTTGATGTTAGTAATAAGTGATGTGTTTTTCTAGATATCTTCCAGCTCCTTGATGTTAGTAATAAGTGATGTGTTTTTCTAGATATCTTCCAGCTCCTTGATGTTAGTAATAAGTGATGTGTTTTGATAGATTCTCCCAGGTCCTTGATGTTAGTAGTAAGTGATGTGTTTTGATAGATTCTCCCAGCTCCTTGATGTTAGTAGTAAGTGATGTGTTTTGATAGATTCTCCCAGCTCCTTGATGATAATAATGAGAGTAGCTTTAACAGTGTTTAGTGTTGAAGTGTTTTATTTGGAGCTGAGAGATGTGAAAAAGATTAAGTCATCATACTCTCACATCAATAAATGGCTGTTGTCTTTTTACTTTCCTGTTGTCATACCTCTCTCCCCCCTTTTCCCTCCGCACCCTCTTTGTGTCTCTCAATATCCCTCCCTCCCTCCCTTATCTTGTTGCTGTCCGTCAGTAGGGATTCTCTGTCAGTGATTGACAAGCTCAAAATGGTGTGTGTATGTGCGCGTGTGTGTGTGTGTTTGTGTGGATAGGTGGGCTATGTACGAGAGGTAATAACACAATGTGATCTGATTGACATAGATATACAGTACCTTCAATATCAGAAGCCTCCTCCCGGAATCACCTGGCATGCCATACACACACACACTGGGACGTTTCACTCAAAAGTTTTCATCTAAAAGTTGTGTGTGTGATTGACCCAGTTTTAACAAGGGGAACATATTTTGACGGGATGTCTGTCATGACAGAACGTCCTCTTGCGGTTATCGGTAAAGATACTGCATGTCAAATATGGGGGAAAAAACACAAACACAAACAGACAGGGTTTCCGTTAGCTGGTAAAAGCTGGCATTTGGCCGATAAAAAAACATTTTATACCTTGCTTCAAAGTAGCCCAGCCAAAATCAGACCATTTTCATGGAGGCAATTATTTTATATAAACTTTCTTTCATTGTCCAGTAGCCATAGGCACAATCCTAGTTATATTAGCAACCCATGCTAGATGTTGCATATTAGATCTCCCCTCTCTCTAAATATCAAACATATATTTTCATCTCTGACACATGAAACGGTGGGCTTTTGACAATGGTGTTTTTCCATCTAGCTTTTGACACTGATGTTTTCTGCTAATTGCATTATGGAACGAACATTCGCGCGTAGCCTACTGTCTTGTGCGCGTTGCTGCACTTAAATTAAAGCAAAAATTAAAGCAGGACGCACCAGGGACTTGGTCAATAAAAAAGTGGTCAGATGAATCAGATGTTTTGGTACCACCGACTGGAATAAGTTCCGGGATTCTTCCGATGGCATTGAGGAGTACACCACTTCAGTCACTGGCTTCATCAATAAGTGCATCGATGACGTCGTACCCAGAGTGACTATACGTACATACCCCAAACAGAAACCATTGATTACAGGAAACATCCACATTGAGCTAAAGGGTAGAGCTGCCGCTTACAAGGAGCAGGTCTCTAACTCAGAAGCTTATAAGAAATCCTGCTATGCCCTCCGACGAACCATCAAACAGGCAAAGCGTCAATACAGGACTAAGATTGAAGCGTACTACACCAGCTCTGACCCTCGTTGGATGTGGCAGGGCTTGCAAACTATTACAGACTACAAAGGGAAGCACAGCCAAGAGCTTCCCAGTGACACAAGCCTACCAGACGAGCTAAACTACTTCTATGCTCACTTCGAGGCAAGTAACACTGAAACATGCATGAGAGCATCAGCTGTTACGGATGACTGTGTGATCATGCTCTCCGCAGCCGATGTGAGTAAAACCTTAAAACATGTCAACACTCAAAACGCCGCAGGGCCAGACGGAATACCAGGATGTGTAGTCCGAGCATGGACCACTGAAATGTCCAACCTGTCCCTACCGGAGTCTGCAATACCATGTTTCAAGCAGACCACCATGGTTCCTGTGCCCAAGAACACTAAGGTAATCTGTCTAAATGACAACCGACCACGTAGCATTTAAGTCTGTAGCCATGAAGTGTTTGAAAAGCTGGTCATGGCTCACATCAACACCATTATCCCAGAAACCCTAGAGCCACTCCAATTTTCAAACCGCCATAACAGATTCACAGATGATGCAATCTCTATTGCACTCTCCACTGCCCTTCCCACCTGGACAAAAAGAGCACCTAAGTGAGAATGCTATTAATTGACGACAGCTCAACGTTCAACACCATAGTGCCCTCAAAGCTTATCACTAAGCTAAGGACCCTGGGACTAAACACCTCGCTCTGCAACTGGATCCTGGACTTCCTGATGCCCCCCCCCCCCCCCCCTCAGGTGGTAAGGGGAGGCCTGATCACCGACAACGACGAGACTATAGGTAGGAGCTCAGAGACCTGGCCATGTGGTGCCAGGACAACAATCTCTCCCTCAACATGATCAAGACAAAGGAGATGATTGTAGACTACAGGAAAAGGAGGACCGAGCACGCCCACATTCTCGTCGACAGGCTGTAGTGGGGCAGGCTGAGAGCTTCAAGTTCCTTGGTGTCCACATCACCAACAAACCAACATGGTCCAAGCACAACAAGACAGTCGTGAAGAGGGCACGACAAAACCTATTCCCCCTCAGCAGACTGAAATGATGTGGCATGGATCCTCAGATCCTCATAAGGTTTTACAGCTGCACCATTGAGTGCACCCTGACTGGTAGCATCACTGCCTGGTATGGTAACTGCTCGGCCTCCAACCGCAAGGCACAGGGTAGTGCGTATGTCCCAGTACATCACTGGGGCCAAGTTTCTTCCATCCAGGACCTCTATATCAGGCAGTGTCAGAGGAAGGCCCTAAAAATTGTCAAAGACTCCAGCCACCCTAGTCATATACTGTACTCTCTGCTACCGCACGACAAGCAGTAGCAGTGCACCAAGTCTAGGTCCAAGAGGCTTCTAAACAGCTTCTACCCCCAAGCCACAAGACTCCTGAACATCTAATCAAATGGCTACCCAGACTATTTGCATTGCCCAGCCCCCCCAGCATGCCGCTGGTACTCTCTGTTATTATCTATGTATAGTCACTTTAATAACTCTACCTACATGTGACTATTACGTCAATTACCTCGACTAATCGGTGTCCTCGCTCATTGACTCTGTACCGGTACCCCCTGTATATAATCTCGCTATTATTTTACTGCTGCTATTTAACTACTTGTTCCTTTTATTTCTTATTCTTATTTGTATTTTTTAACTGCATTGTTGGTTAGGGGCTTGTAAGTAAGCATTTCACTGTAGGTCTACTCCTGTTGTATTCAGCGCATGTGACTAATACAATTTGATTTGATTTGAGATGCAGACAGACGTCAAAAGATCCTCTCTTCAACAGAACCCACTCACATCTAACTGATCACACAATGTAATAAAGTATATAACACAGTCATTCTTCAAATTGATAACTCTTTTATAATGCACAAATTAAATTTGATTTGATTACAATGACATTCCGCCGGGTTGACCTTGGAACCAAATTACATTTCCCCGTAATAAAGATGATTCATTTGTAGACAGACTCAGTAAATATCCTCTAACAGAGTAACACACACACACACACACACACACACACACACACACACACACACACACACACACACACACACACACACACACACACACACACACACACACACACACACACACACACACGAGCAAACACACACACTCACACACACACACACACACACGAGCAAGCACACACACACAAGCACACACACACTTATTCCACTGTCTTTTCTGTCTCAGGATCAATATAACCTCAATATAATATAATTTCACTGAACTTGCACCCATAATTCATAAACAGAACGATCATTATAGATATTATGAAAAAGATCACTCATATTACCTTGATGAATCTTGGCATACTGCACAGACAATTAGAGAAACTCACAAATTAAAACAAATACGGAACTAGGCATATACAGTATATTATTGTAACTACCATTTTCCATGTTTCAGGTTAACATTTTCCATGTTTCAGGCTGAGATGTGTAACCTGTTGTGTGTATCTCAGCTCCTCCACCACACTTTCTTCGTGTCCCTGGAGCCGATGGACCTTCTCCATGGCAACGCAGTACTTCTGTTTAAAGATGGACGCCTTCTCCTCCTGGCCTGAGCCATGAACCGGATTTCACTCAGGTCCTCCTGGAGGTTCTTCATTTGTTATCTCAGTCTTTACTCAGTATCTTCAATCTACATCCACAGCAATACAAAAAACATCACATTGGATATGATAGACTGAAAGACACAAAGGTGGAAACAACATAATGAGTCACAATGTGCTCACAATGAGAAACACAATGGGAATTATATCTAATAGCTATTAAAGTTCACCTTATTCTGACACAAGCTCAATGAACTCAATAGCCTGCCGTGGCACACGCTGAGTAAGAGACATGCACTGTACTTTATAATCATTGCAGCAGTGGCCCACCCATAAGGATGTTAGGGGCTGCGCCCCACTTGTGATTGGTCAAAAATAATAATAAGAAGAATTTTAGAATATATATATATATATTATATAATTCATGGATTATGGTTTAAATGCTCATAAAAGTGTGGTAAATGTGTAAATTGTTCAAAAATAAGCTGTTCAGTTACTTACTACTCCCCTCAGTGACTGCCAGGAAGCTCCGCCTCCATCAGCACATTGGCCACGCGAACGGTGCTTGGATTGCTTTTTTCAGCTATTTGCTCTGAGGGGGAACTGCCCCAATGAAATCACAGGATTTCATAGCATAAATTATAAGAGCACAAAGTAAACTGACTGTCCTGGGGGGCGTTCAAATGTGCGTCCGTTCAGTCAGAATCTCTGGGTCTGCTAAGGGCTCCTCCTCCCAATGAGTCTCTCAGCGCCAGACGGCTTACTTCCGCACCTGACTAGATCTGCTCTATCAGGTACAGGTGGCGCTAAAGCAAAAAGCTAATTGTAATTAACTTGTAAAAAACAATCATAACAGTCATAGGAGCCTTTGACCTGATAAACTGGACATTTATACCCAACAAGAGTGGAAAGACAGAGGGATATACTAGATAGAACATTCTAATCGCAGATCTGGTTGGACAAAAAACATGGCCAATTGCTTCCCCCCATGTGGTTCATCAGGTTCTACTGTAGGCGACAGGGTGATATGTTGTGTGAACTAAAACGATATAAAGTCGGGTATATCACATTTTTAATTTTTTATTGATTTAACATTTATTTAACTAGGCAAGTCAGTTAAGCAGAAATTATTCTTTACAATGACGGACTACCAAACCCAAACGACGCTGGGTCATTTGTGCGCCGCCTTAACAATCAAAGCAGGTTGTGATACAGTGTCAGGACTTCCGCCGAAGTCGGTCCCTCTCCTTGTTCAGGTGGCGTTCGGCGGTCGACGTCATCGGCCTTCTAGCCATCGCCAATCCACTTTTCATTTTCCATTTGTTTTGTCCTTGTCTTACACACCTGGTTTCAATTCCCCAATTACTTGTTCATTATTTAACCCTCTGTTCCCCCATGTTTGTTTGTGAGTGATTGTTTATCTGCTCATGAATGCGCACGTTAGGCTGGTTACGCTGGGTTATGTTAAACCCTTATTTGTATTTCGTGTTAGTTTGTGCCGTGTGCTTTTGGGTCGCCAAATAAAAGGCTCCGTTTTGCTACCAACTATCTGCTCTCCTGCGCCTGACTTCCTACAGACCTTCACTCATACCATTACATACAGCCTGGAATCGGACCAGGGTCTGCACTGACGCCTCTAGCACTGAGATGCAGTGCCTTAGACCGCTGCAACACTCGGGAGCATTTAATATGTTGTCCCCCGATGGGGGACGTATCAGATATTAAGCTGATGAGAACAGATACCACACTTGATTTGAAATGTGATAATGAAATGAATTAGCCAGCTATAGTATTTTTGAGAAACCATTTTTGGGGTCAAATTTACCTTTGATAAGCAGCTAGCTAGATAGTTAGCTCCTATGTCAATTTCAAGTCTTTCTAAAATAATATCTGAATAACTAGGAAATATAAAGTTATTTCAGAATGAACGTTAACTGGCTAGCGCACAGGTGTCAAACTCATTCGCTGCTCCCTTGTACTTGATTGATGAATTAAGGCCACTAATTAGTAAGGAACTCCCCACACCTGTTTGTCTAGGGCTTAATTGAAAGGAAAAAGGAAAAACATTCAGACACTTGGCCCTCCATAGAATGAGTTGAACACCCCTGGTCTAGCTCATCATGCTGTTTGACATTATGTTAACTAGCTATCCCCAGTTAGCTAATGTGTCTTCACTTGTTGAATCTGCATGTTGCTTGTTGCATTCTCCCTGGTGCACTCGTTAGTTCATGAGCTGGCTTCTCATTCAAAATACTTTAACCTGTTGGGGCTAGGGGGCAGTATTTGCACGGCCGGATAAAAAACGTACCCGATTTAATCTGGTTACTACTCCTGCCCAGTAACTAGAATATGCATATAAGTAGTAGATGTGGATAGAAAACACTCTAAAGTTTCTAAAACTGTTTGAATGGTGTCTGTGAGTATAACAGAACTCATATGGCAGGCAAAAACCTGAGAAGATTCCATGCAGGAAGTGGAAATCTGATTTGTGGAATCACCTTCAACACTTTGCCTATGAAACACACCATGAGTTAGGATTCATTAGGATACAAAGTGGTTTGAGTCTTCTCCGGTAGAAACTGACCGAACAAGAGGCCTGGAAAGTTGGTCATAGGGGGAGGGCCATTACTACTATGACGCCGGCGCCCGTGGGTACCCTTTCGTTCCGAAACGTTTAGTAAGACAATGCAATCGTCCGCCTTGAATATTATTGAAGCTCTGATTGAAAAAGGCCCTAAAGATTTATGTTATACAACGTTTGACATGTTTGAACGAACGTAAATATATTTTTTTTGCACATTCGTGACGACAAGTCCCGCGCGCCTCGTACATTTTGAGTAGCCTTCGAAACGCGCTAACAAGAAGGAGCTATTGGGACATAAATTATTAACTTTTTCGAACAAAACTACATTTGTTGTGGACCTGGGATTCCTGGAAGTGCCTTCTGAAGAAGATAATCAAAGGTAAGGGAATATTTACAATAGTATATTTGATTTTAGATGGTTCCAAGATGGCGCTAACCTGTATCGCCTAGCCTATTTTTCTGAGCATAGCACCTTGTTTATTGCAAAGTGTGATTTCCCAGTAAAGTTATTTTTAAATCTGGCAATGCGGTTGCATTCACGAGATGTTAATCTATAATTCTTTGAATGACAATATTACATTTTAACAATGTTTTGGAATAGTAATTTTGTTAAAATATTTTCTGAATGTCACGCGCCGATGTAAAATGCTGTTTTTATATATAAATATGAACTTTATCGAACAAAAAATGCATGTATTGTGTAACATGATGTCCTAGGAGTGTCATCTGATGAAGATTGTCAAAGGTTAGTGTTGAATTTAGCTGTGTTTTGGGTATTTGTGATGCATGCAAGTTGCTTTGAAAATGGCAGTGTGACTATTTTTGGCTGGGTACTCTCCTGACATAATCTAATGTTTTGCTTTTGCTGTAAAGCCTTTTTGAAATCGGACAACGTGGTTCGATTCAGGAGAGGTGTATCTATAAAATGGTGTAAAATAGTCAAATGTTTGAGAAATTGAAGTTATAACATTTATGAGGTATTTGTATTTCGCGCGACGCGATTCCACTGGCTGTTGGCTAGGGTGGGAGGCAAACGTCCCAGGTTCCCAGACAGGTTAATCTAATCTGTTCAAAACAGTGCCAGCATGTGCAGCAGTGGTCATTTGGTTTTTAACATGCAAAAGTGAAATAGGTGTATTCATGCTGTTGATAAAATGCACAGACCGTTTATATACAGTGCATTGCGAAGGTATTCACCCCAATTGGCATTTTTCCTATTTTGTTGCCTTGCAATCAGGAATTAAAATAGATTTTTTGGGGGTTTGTATCATTTGATTTACATGCCTACCACTTTGAAGATGCAAAATATTTTTTTATTGTGAAACAAACAAGAAATAAGACAAAAAAAACTGAAAACTTTAGCGTGTATAACTATTCACCCCCCCAAAGTCAATACTTTGTAGAGACACCGTTTGCAGCAAATACAGCTGCAAGTCTCTTGGGGTATGTCTTTATAAGCTTGGGACATATAGCCACTGGGATTGTTGCCCATTCTTCAAGGCAAAACTGCTCCAGCTCCTTCAAGTTGGATGGGTTCCGCTGGTGTACAGCAATATTTAAGTCATACCACAGATTCTCAATTGGATTGAGATCTGGGCTTTGACTAAGCCATTCCAAGACATTTAAATGTTTCCCCTTAAACCACTTGCGTGTTGCTTTAGCAGTATGCTTAGGGTCATTGTCCTGCTGGAAGGTGAACCTCCGTCCCAGTCTGACATCTCTGGAAGACTGAAACAGGTTTCCCTCAAGAATTTCCCTGTATTTAGCGTCATCCATCATTCCTTTAATTCTGATCAGTTTCCCAGTCCCTGCCGATGAAAAACATCCCCACAGCATGATGCTGGCACCACCATGCTTCACTGTGGGCATGGTGGTCTCAGGGTGATGAGAGGTGTTGGGTTTGCGCCAGACATAGCATTTTCCAAAACGCTCAATTTTAGTCTCATCTGACCAGATTACCTTCTTCCATATGTTTGGGGAGTCTCCCACATGCCTTTTGGCGAACACCAAATGTGTTTGCTTATTTTTTTCTTTAAGCAATGGCTTTTTGAGACCAGCTCTGTGGAGTGTACGGCTTAAAGTGGTCCTATGGACAGATACTCCAATCTCTGCTGTGGAGCTTTGCAGCTCCTTCAGGGTTATCTTTGGTCTCTTTGTTGCCAAGGGGGATGAATACTTTTGCAAGGCACTGTATCTTCTCAAAGAAACTACCAGTTGTTCAAAAAACTGGCATCATATTTCTGTCATGCTGCTTTGTTGACAATTCCAGCCACCTGGCACCCCGGGTATTCAGCCAATCAGCAGCCGCCACTGATTCATTGGTTGTCAGAGTTGACCATATATAAGTTGAACTGTAGAAATCTATCCTTTGAATAACCCTGTCTTTGATGTGGTTAGAGTGAAATGCAACGTACCAACTTAACACAATGATAGAGATGGGAAAATGTAATTAAACAAATGTTTATTACCAAAGGATGCCTTCTCAGTCTGACTATTTCCACAGGCCGTAGACACGTGTACACGCACTCTTTTCATCTCTATCTGACAGACCCAGTAATACCGTACACTCCTAGTTTACATGAGGGCCATCGATGCTATCTCACATGTGGGAGTTTAAGACTCCTTCTAAGGAATGGAAACACAGCTCGTCTACAGATAGAGGTATGCAATCCATCAGTCACTGAAGAACACACAGGAACGGAATTTGCCTTTCTGGAGACAATGTCTTCATACATATCTCATTGAATATAATTGAGACTGTTCTCATTGTTTGTTGTTGAGTGTAATTATTTTCCTGTTTGGTGTTGATCACTAAAGAGACAGCGTGTGGTATATTAGTGAAGAGTGGAACTGCTGGTTGATTCAGCGCCTAGAGAATCATTGTCCTATCGTTCTTAGTCTGGTGAAATTGTCTCATCCTTCTTATTCTAATACTCAGATGGATTCAGGAAGTGAAATCTGACTAATCCTTGTGTTAAACTCAGACCCAGCCCACCTTTTAGAGATCAGTGTTAAACTAGACTAACTTCTTTAATCCAACTAACCATTACATTCTTGTGTTAAAAGTAGACAGATTGAGTTAATCCTGTCCTAACACAGATCAGCCAGTAGGTTAACTCCTTCAGTACTGACATAAGGCAGACCAGTTTGAGTCCTCTCAGTTGGTTTAACTAGAGATCAACACACGACAAGCTAATTCCAGCAATACCAGCTGACCAGCACCACAACTCTATGATTGAGGTTAGGGAGGGAGAGAGGGAGAGAGTAAGACATATATATATAGAGAGAGAGACAGAGGAAAGAGAGAGAAGGAGAGAAAGGGAGAGAGAGAGAGAGAGATAAATGTCCTGTTTTGCACCAAGCTTTTTCAGAGAAGTACAACACCTTCCCTCTAATTTGAAATGAAGAAAACAAAACTGCAATGTTTGGTAAAATTTTTTTGAAACTGTGTATTTACATGATCAAATTCCATAAGTACATATTGTCAATAGTTCTTGGACTTGAATGATACATTTTTTGTGTTTGTGTAACGGTCGTCGTAAGGAGTGGACCAAAATGCAGCGGGTAAAGTGCTCATCTTCTTATTTATTAAAGGAAAAACACTTAAACAAAACAAACAACGAAAACAGTCCAATAAGGTGCACAGACTATACTGGAAACAACCACCCACAAACACAAGTGAAAACAAACACAACTAAATATGGCCTCCAATTAGAGACAACAACAACCAGCTGTCTCTAATTGGAGGTCATTGACAAAACTAACATAGAAATAGAAAAGCTAGATAAACACATAGAAATAGATAACCTAGAACATAAACCAAAAAACCCGAAACACACAAAACAAACACCCCCTGCCACGCCCTGACTAAACTACAATAACAAATAACCCCTTTTACTGGTCAGGACATGACAGTTTGTGTCTGTGTGTGTGTGTATATATATATATGTGTGTGTGTATTTCTGTGTATGTATGTGTGTGTGATTGTGTGTGTGAACGTCCTGTGAACCGTCTCCCTCCCTTCTATCTCGTTCTATCTATTTATTGTAAAAGAGTGTGTGTGTCGTTCCCAACACAAGCAGACAGTGTGTGAGTCAATCCCAATCACACAGCATCACACTGATCAAAGACAACACGCCACCATCCCTCTGGCCAAGGCAGCCGTCCGAAATTACACACACACACACACACACACACACACACACACACACACACACACACACACACACACACACACACACACACACACACCACACACAAGCACACAAGCACACAAGCACACATGCAAATGCACACACACACGCACACACCTAATTCATTTAAACCATTAGAGCTTCATTCAGAGCCATTAGAGCTTCATTTCATTCATAACACAGCCGTTTGATAAGCGACATGCAGGTATAATGTAATAGAGGTGATGTGGTACTGTTATTATATTTAGAATCAGTAGCTCAAGAGGAAGTATATTTATAATCATTAGATAGGACAGAAAAACACATTGTTTTTATAATCTGTGTTTATTTGTGTTCATAATTACATGCTATTTTTACTAATGCTTTAACTATGCAGATTATTCTGCTTTGACTGTGATGAAGTACATGCACACACGCACGCACACACACACACAAACACACACACACACACACCTTCTCCAGAGCCTCCAAGTTTATCCCCCCTCTGCCAATTTGACTTTAGCTCAGTGATCTCACCTTAGCTCAGTGACCTCTAACCTCTACTCTCTGACCTTGGCTTGGGATTGGCTGAGCTCAGAGGAGGCATGCTCTAATTGGCTGCTGAGCAGGAAGTGCCTGTGGCTCCAGCATTCCATGTTGGCTCTGTGGTTCTGTTTCATTGAGATTGGAGGTTAGCTGTTCTATGGACACAGTCTGGGACTTCCCCTGGACACAGAGGGTTAGTGTGTGTGTACCTGATGCTCTGCTATACAAAGTATTGCCTACTAAAATCCTATTGGAGGAGAGATGTGCTCTTGCTTGCTGAATGTAAAATAGGCTACAGCATTAGCGGGCGGAGGGAAAGGAGAAGCCCATATTTTCCTACAGTAGGCCTATCTTAACACTGGGCTACATTCTGACAAAATACACCTATGCCATATGAGTGGCCTGCTAATGTAACTTTCTGGACCTTCTAAACTGTTGGGACACAAAAGGATCCAAATGGCTGTAGGCCGATGCAGTTATCTCCTCATGAAACAAAAGAGGATGTTTGAGCGGTTTATTGAAATTAGCCTGCATCACTACAGTTTATAGGCTATTGACAATAATTGTGTATTCACTTGTTAACAATAATACATTCCTCAATGCACTGTGTTGTGGTAGCCCAGGTAAAATAATTGTCTTGTCTAAAAACGTCAGCCTAGGCCTAATCAATAGTGGAGCTTTGCATGCCCAGGGACCACAGAGTGCAGCGTGGAGAAACGCACCACAGATTTGCAATTTCATAATCTGTGAACTTTTTTTTCTTGCACTTTGACAGGTAATTATTTAGCCTAGAGCCCAACTACTAAGCTAATGAATGGCCTAATATCTAGCTAACATGTAGCCTCTCTCTTCTAGCTATTCCCATACACAACAGGCTAACATTTAACCTCTCACTTCTAGCTGTTCCCATACACAACTGGCTAACATGTAGCCTCTCTCTTCTAGCTGTTCCCATACACAACAGGCTAACATTTAACCTCTCTCTTCTAGCTGTTCCCATACACAACAGGCTAACATGTAGCCTCTCTATTCCAGCTGTTCCCATACACAACAGGCTAACATTTAACCACTCTCTTCTAGCTGTTCCCATACACAACAGGCTAACATGTAGCCTCTCACTTCTAGCTGTTCCCATACAGAACAGGCTAACATTTAACCTCTCTCTTCTAGCTGTTCCCATACACAACAGGCTAACATGTAGCCTCTCTCTTCTAGCTGTTCCCATACACAACAGGCTAACATTTAGCCTCTCACTTCTAGCTGTTCCATTTACATTACATTTAACATTTAAGTCATTTAGCAGACCCTCTTATCCAGAGCGACTTACAAATTGGTGCATTCACCTTATGATATCCAGTGGAACAACCACTTTACAATAGTGCACCTAAATCTTTTAAGGGGGGGGGGGTTAGAAGGATTACTTTATCCTATCCTAGGTATTCCTTAAAGAGGTGGGGTTTCAGGTGTCTCCGGAAGGTGGTGATTGACTCCGCTGTCCTGGCGTCGTGAGGGAGCTTGTTCCACCATTGGGGTGCCAGAGCAGCGAACAGTTTTGACTGGGCTGAGCGGGAACTGTGCTTCCTCAGAGGTAGGGAGGCGAGCAGGCCAGAGGTGGATGAACGCAGTGCCCTTGTTTGGGTGTAGGGCCTGATCAGAGCCTGAAGGTACGGAGGTGCCGTTCCCCTCACAGCTCCGTAGGCAAGCACCATGGTCTTGTAGCGGATGCGAGCTTCAACTGGAAGCCAGTGGAGAGAGCGGAGGAGCGGGGTGACGTGAGAGAACTTGGGAAGGTTGAACACCAGACGGGCTGCGGCGTTCTGGATGAGTTGTAGGGGTTTAATGGCACAGGCAGGGAGCCCAGCCAACAGCGAGTTGCAGTAATCCAGACGGGAGATGACAAGTGCCTGGATTAGGACCTGCGCCACTTCCTGTGTGAGGCAGGGTCGTACTCTGCGAATGTTGTAGAGCATGAACCTACAGGATCGGGTCACCGCCTTGATGTTAGTAGAGAACGACAGGGTGTTGTCCAGGGTCACGCCAATGTTCTTAGCACTCTGGGAGGAGGACACAATGGAGTTGTCAACCGTGATGGCGAGATCATGGAACGGGCAGTCCTTCCCCGGGAGGAAGAACAGCTCCGTCTTGCCGAGGTTCAGCTTGAGGTGGTGATCCGTCATCCACACTGATATGTCTGCCAGACATGCAGAGATGCGATTCGCCACCTGGTTAACAGAAGGGGGAAAGGAGAAGATTAATTGTGTGTCATCTGCATAGCAATGATAGGAGAGACCATGTGAGGATATGACAGAGCCAAGTGACTTGGTGTATAGCGAGAATAGGAGCGGGCCTAGAACAGAGCCCTGGGGGACACCAGTGGTGAGAGCACGTGGTGCGGAGACAGATTCTCGTCACGCCACCTGGTAGGAGCGACCTGTCAGGTTGGACGCAATCCAAGCGTGCGCCGTGCCGGAGATGCCCAACTCGGAAAGGGTGGAGAGGAGGATCTGATGGTTCACAGTATCAAAGGCAGCAGATAGGTCTAGGAGGATGAGAGCAGAGGAGAGAGAGTTAGCTTTAGCAGTGCGGAGAGCCTCCGTGACACAGAGAAGAGCAGTCTCAGTTGAATGACCAGTCTTGAAACCTGACTGATTTGGATCAAGAAGGTAATTCTGAGAGAGATAGCAGGAGAGCTGGCCAAGGACGGCACGTTCAAGAGTTTTGTTCCCATACACAACAAGCTAACATTTAACCTCTCTCTTCCAGCTGTTTCCATACACAACAGGCTAACATTTAACCTCTCTCTTCCAGCTGTTCCCATACACAACAGGCTAACATTTAACCTCTCTCTTCCACCTGTTCCCATACACAACAGGCTAACATGTAGCCTCTCTCTTCTAGCTGTTCCCATACACAACAGGCTAACATGTAGCCTCTCTCTTCTAGCTGTTCCCATACACAACAGGCTAACATTTAACCTCTCACTTCCAGCTGTTCCCATACACAACAGGCTAACATGTAACCTCTCTCTTCCACCTGTTCCCATACACAACAGGCTAACATTTAACCTCTCACTTCCAGCTGTTCCCATACACAACAGGCTAACATTTAACCTCTCTCTTCCAGCTGTTCCCATACACAACAGGCTAACATGTAGCCTCTCTCTTCTAGATGTTCCCATATACAACTGGCTAACATGTAGCCTCTCTCTTCTAGCTGTTCCCATACACAACAGGCTAACATTTAACCTCTCACTTCCAGCTGTTCCCATACACAACAGGCTAACATTTAACCTCTCTCTTCTAGCTGTTCCCATACACAACAGGCTAACATTTAGCCTCTCACTTCCAACTGTTCCCATACACAACAGGCTAACATGTAGCCTCTCACTTCTAGCTGTTCCCATACACAACAGGCTAACATTTAACCTCTCTCTTCCAGCTGTTCCTTTACACAACAGGCTATAGTCTACGCACATCTCTCCGCAATGTACCATTCCTCTTCTCGTGAAATCTCAGGAAAGCTATAGACGACAAAACCTATAGGACATTTATTTAGATACTTTTTGAAAAACTAAGCCTATAATAGCCTATTCGGGAAAATAAACAGGCTTTTACTAATTCCTGAATGTGAAAAAGGTCTACAGCATAGAAAAAGCATTTTGGGGAAAGTTGAGGAGAGGAAGCGTAATGGTGTGACCACTTTGAGCTGGCTATGATAAACATTGTTACACTGATGCATTGCAAATAGTTGCACAGGCATGTTCTACATGAGCACGGTGAAAATATACACCCAAAGGAATTGGGAACCTTAAGACAAATGGAAGTCACATGCAAACCACTCGAGCAATGACGCAATGACAAGCTATAAAAGATGTACCGGCTAAACGGTGTTTGTTGTCGAATTGCTACATTTAAATACAATTTACTATATTATTTTTCATTACGCCTACAGTACATGCACATTGAAGTGTTATTTGCATTTGTCACTATGACAATGAACACCCTGAAAGCACTGAATGGTCTGAACCAGTATCTGTGTGTTAGAGACCTCATGCATGGTCTGAACTAGTATCTGTGTGTTAGAGACCTCATGAATGGTCTGAACCAGTATGGAATATGTTCTGGGATTCTAACACACAATATCTGTGTGTTAGAGACCTCATGAATGGTCTGAACGAGTGTCTGTGTGTTGGAGACCTCATGAATGTTGGTATTACAGACTCAGACGGAGGGGTTGAAAATGCTACCGAAGACACTTGCCAGTTTGTCAGCGCATGCTCGCATTTCACGTCCTGGTAATCCGTCTGGCCGAATGTTGACCTGTTTAAAGGTCTTACTCACATCGGCTGCGGAGAGCGTGATCACACAGTCATCCAGAATAGCTAGTGCTCTCATGCATGTTTCAGTGTTATTTGCCTCAAAGCAAGCATAGAAGTAGTTTAGCTCGTCTGGTACGCTCGTGTCACTGGGCAGCTCTCGGCTGTTCATCCCTTTGTAGTCTGTAATGGTTTGCAAGCCCTGCCACATCCAACACGTGTCAGAGCCGGTGTAGTATGATTCGATCTTAGTCCTGTATTGAAGCTTTTCCTGTTTGATGGTTCGTCGGAGCGCATAGCGGGATTTCTTATAAGCTTCTGGGTTAGAGTCCAGCTCCTTGAAAGCGGCAGCTCTGGCCTTTAGCTCAGTGCGGATGTTGCCTGTAATCCATGGCTTCTGGTTGGGGTATGTACGTTCGGTCACTGTGGGTATAACGTCATCGATGCATTTATTGATGAAGCCATTGACTGATGTGGTGTACTCCTCAATGCCATCGGAAGAATCCCAGAACATATTCCAGTCTGTGATAGCAAAACAGTCCAGTAGCTTAGCATCTGTTTCATCTGACCACTTTTTTATTGACTGAGTCACTGGTGCTTCCTGCTTTCATTTTTGCTTGTAAGCAGGAATCTGGAGGATAGAATTATGGTTAGATTTGCCAAATGGAGGGCGAGGGAGAGCTTTGTACGCATCTCTGTGTTTGGAGTAACGATGGTCTAGAGTTTTTTTCCCCTCTGGTTGCACATTTAACATGCTGATAGAAATTTGGCAAAAAGGATTTAAGTTTCCCTGCATTAAATAGCCATCACTAGCCGGCTTCCACCCAGTTACGCAACCCTGCACCTTAGAGGCTGCTGCCCTATATACATAGACTTGGAATCACTGGCCACTTTAATAATGGAACACTATTAAATGTTTGAATAATGTTTACTGCTTTACTCATCTCATATGTATATACTACATTCTATTCTACTGTATTTTAGTCAATGCCACTCTGACATTGCTCAGTCTAATATGTATATATTTCTCAATTGCATTCTTTTACTTTTAGATTTGCGTGTATAGTTAGGAATTGTTAGATCATACTGCACAGTTGGAGCTAGGAACACAAACATTTCACTACACCCACAATAACATCTGCTAAATATGTGTATGTGACCAATAACATGTGATTTGATTTGATTTGTCAATGTTACCATATTAGCTAAGGTCATAGTCAACATAGCTATTCGAACTAACGTGTTAGTAAACCAGCTACAATCATGCAGTACAGCAGGTAGTTTAGCAGTTACAATAGCGGGCCCGATGGCAATACATTTGTAAAACCAAAAGCTTACCTTGACTTGGAAGAGTGTTGAAAAGCCTTAGCCAGCTAACTAACATAAATATAATTCCTCTCTGTTTGAGCCGGGTGTTTCAGTAGGCTAAACTAGTGAGCTGAATTAGCTAGCTATTTAAGTGAAAGTGAAAAAATATACAACAAAATATAGCTCTCTCTTCTCCTTAATTTTTGAATAAATTAATTTTATAACTGTTCAACTATCATATTTCTCTCTCTGAGTCAACTACTCACCACATTTTATGCACTGCAGTGCTAACTGGCTGTAGCTTATGTTTTCAGTCCTTGATTCTTTCGCTGATCTTTTGATTGGGTGGACAACATGCCAGTTCATGCTGCAAGAGCTCTGATAGGTCAGACAACGTCCTCCGGAAGTCATCATAATTACTGTGTAAGTCTATGGAAGGGGGTGACAACCATGAGCCTACTAGGTTTTGCGTTGAAGTCAATGTACACAGAGCTGCCTTCTGGCCACACCATGGTGCTACCACATAGAGTGCTGTTGAGACTACAGTAGACCTTCGTTGCTAAACAGTGTGTTTTCACTTATTATAATTTGGTGACGTGAATATATTTAGCATAGTATTATCTAAAAGGGATAACTGTTAACATTTTTCCCTCCAAAAAATGATTCTGAAATTCTTTGAGTAGGATGGTCCTCACCTTACTCCTCTGAGGAGCCTCCACTGCAGTGTGTGGAGTGTGGGGAGGAGCGGGGTGACATGGGACAATTTGGGAAGGTTGAACACCAGGTGGGCTAAAGCATTCTGGATAAGTTGCAGGGGTTTGATGGTACAAGCTGGGAGCCCAGCCAACAGCAAGTTGCAGTTGTCCAGACGGGAGATGACAAGTCCCTGGATCAGGACCTGCTCCTTTTCTAGAGATGTAGAGCATGAACCTGCAGGAGCGAGTCCCTGCTTTGATGTTTGCAGAGAACGACAGGATGTTGTCCAGGATCACGCCAAGGTTCTTTGCACTCTGGGAGGGGGACACTATGGAGTTGTCAACCGTGATGGAAAGGTCTTGGAGCATGCAGGTCTTCCCCGGGAGGATGCGCAGGTCCGTCTTGTTGAGCTTGAGATGGTGGTCTGACATCCAAGCTGATATATCTGCAAGGCACGTAGAGATGCGTGTTGCCACCTAGGTGTCAGAAGGGGGGAAGGAGAAAAGTAGTTGTGTAATATTCAGATGAGGACGGAGTCTTTTTGCCAGGAGGAGGAGCTAGAGAGGTGGGGCCAGGAGAAGGCGGCACTAGAGAGGACTCTGCTGTCTCTGCACCTGGACCTGGCCGCCTCCCACCACACACACCTGGCCACTCACACCCAGTTGGAGCAGGAAGTGACATGGCTACAGGAGGAAGTGACGACCCTACAGGAGAAATGGACGACTCCCACAATACCTATACACAGAGAAAACAGGTCAGTTAGTATTAGGAAACTACTAAGACACCCTAGTCCTTATCTTGGTCGCTAGCTCTTAACCCGAAGTCACTAACCCATAGCTCCTACCCCATAGCCCCTAACCTTTATCAGTATTAACAGATCTGAAGGAACCGGACAGGTGAGAGAAGTAGTCTGAGGTTTTTCACTCCATCACTTTAGGATATAATATAAGCCTTTTCAGACTTACAGAGATTGTATATGAACCCAGACTTAACCTGTTGGGGGTAGGGGGCAGTATTGACACGGCCGGATAAAAAACGTACCCGATTTAATCTGGTTACTACTCCTGCCCAGTAACTAGAATATGCATATAATTATTGGCTTTGGATAGAAAACACCCTAAAGTTTCTAAAACTGTTTGAATGGTGTCTGTGAGTATAACAGAACTCATATGGCAGGCAAAAACCTGAGAAGATTCCTTACAGGAAGTGCTCTATCTGACAAGATCTTGTTCTTCTTGTCTCTGTTTATTGAAGACTGAGGATCTTTGCTGTAACGTGACACTTCCTACGGCTCCCATAGGCTCTCAGAGCCCGGGAAAAAGCTGAATGATATCGAGGCAGCCCCAGGCTGAAACACATTATCGCTTTTGGCAAGTGGCAGATCAGAGGACAATGGGCTTAGGCGCGTGCATGAGTCGACCCCGTGCTTTATTTTCTTTCGTCTTTTTACCTAAACGCAGATTCCCGGTCGGAATATTATCGCTTTTTTACGAGAAAAATGGCATAAAAAATGATTTTAAACAGCGGTTGACATGCTTCGAAGTACGGTAATGGAATATTTAGAATTTTTTTGTCACGAAATGCGCCGTGCTCGTCACCCTTCTTTACCCTTTCGGATAGTGTCTTGAACGCACGAACAAAACGCCGCTGTTTGGATATAACTATGGATTATTTGGGACCAAACCAACATTTGTTATTGAAGTAAAAGTCCTGGGAGTGCATTCTGACGAAGAACACCAAAGGTAATCAAACTTTTATAATAGTAAATCGGAGTTTGGTGAAGGCTAAACTTGCTGGGTGTCTAAATAGCTAGCCCTGTGATGCCGGGCTATGTACTTAGAATATTGCAAAATGTGCTTTCACCGAAAAGCTATTTTAAAATCGGACATATCGAGTGCATAGAGGAGTTCTGTATCTATAATTCTTAAAATAATTGTTATGCTTTTTGTGAACGTTTATCGTGAGTAATTTAGTAAATCTTTAGTAAATTCACTGGAAGTTTGCGGGGGGTATGCTAGTTCTGAACGTCACATGCTAATGTAAAAAGCTGGTTTTTGATATAAAGATGAACTTGATTGAACAAAACATGCATGTATTGTATAACATAATGTCCTAGGGTTGTCTTCTGATGAAGATCATCAAAGGTTAGTGCTGCATTTAGCTGTCTTCTGGGTTTTTGTGACATTATATGCTAGCTTGAAAAATGGGTGTCTGATTATTTCTGGCTGGGTACTTTGCTGACATAATCTAATGTTTTGCTTTCGTTGTAAAGCCTTTTTGAAATCGGACAGTGTGGTTAGATTAACGAAAGTCTTGTCTTTAAAATGGTGTAAAATAGTCATATGTTTGAGAAATTGAAGTAATAGCATTTCTAACGTATTTGAATAACGCGCCACGGGATTTCACTGGCTGTTACGTAGGTGGGACGAAATCGTCCCACTGGCCCTAGAGAAGTTAACGCAAACTCTGTCCCTCACACACACACACACACACACACACACACACACACACACACACACACACACACACACACACTTCTCACCCCAATCCAACAAAACAAATGACCCTGCCGTTAATTAAAGCTCCAAGTGTTGGCACAATGAAGACAATTAACATGTGAAAGGGACACTAAATATTCAAATTAGGTTAAGCGGTGACGAGGCCGGGATAACGAATGTTACCATGGCACTGTGCCAAGACAATCATAAGCACTATGGTGTGTGTGTGTGTGTGTGTGTGTGTGTGTGTGTGTGTGTGTGTGTGTGTGTGTGTGTGTGTGTGTGTGTGTGTGTGTGTGTGTGTGTGTGTGTGTGTTTACAAAGACGTGTCAGACACCCCCAGCACGCAGCCTGATGACTTGTAATGACATAATGACAGCGTGTGTGTTGTCCTTCTCCTGTCACGTCAGTTCACTCACGCATCGTTAAGGGACACTGAGTGCTCTAGCTAACGAGCCCCTGTAATGTAAGGACACATGTAAATCTCCATGAATTACATCTGCATACATAATACATGCATAAAGAGGGC
The DNA here is from genome assembly GCF_965601325.2 of Salmo salar. Taxonomy (NCBI): domain Eukaryota; kingdom Metazoa; phylum Chordata; class Actinopteri; order Salmoniformes; family Salmonidae; genus Salmo; species Salmo salar. The sequence goes on along the minus strand of NC_138319.1, from coordinate 30,598,106 downwards.
TGTGAGAGGGGGAGAGGGTTGGTGGAATTGCCTGTGGAATGACTCTGATTACATGTGTGGATGATTAGTATTAATTAACAGTGACACACTTTGTTAATGTAACAGTACCAGTCAAAGTTTAGACAAACCTACTAATTCAAGGGTTTTTCTTAATTTATACTATTTTCTACATTGTTGAATTATAGTGAAGACATCAACACTATGAAATAACACATATGGAATCATTTAGTAACCAGAAAAGTATTAAAAAAATCAAAATCTATTTCATATTTGAGATTCTTCAAAGTAGCCACCCTTTGCCTTGATGACAGCTTTGCACGCTCTTGGAATTATCTCACCTGGAATGCTTTTCTAACAGTCTTGAAGGAGATGCCACATGTGCTGAGCACTTGTTGGCTGCTTTTCCTTCACTCTACTGTCCAACTCATCCCAAACCATCTCTATTGGGTTGAGGTCGGGTGATTGTGGAGGCCAGGTCATCTGATGCAGCACTCCATCACTTTCCTTCAGCCTGGAGGTGTGTTGGGTCATTGCCCTGTTGAAAAGCAAATGATAGTCCCACTAAAAGCAAACCAGATGGGAGGGCGTGTTGCTGCAGAATGCTGTGGTAGCCATGCTGGTTAAGTGGCCTTGAATTCTAAATAAATCACTGACAATGTCACCAGCAAACCACCCCACACCATCACACCTCCTCCATGCTTCTCAATGGGAACAACACATGCGGAAATCATCCGTTCACCTACAGTACTCTGCGTCTCACAAAGACACAGCAGTTCGAGCCAAAAATCTCAAATTTGGACTCATCAGACCCAAGGACAGATTTCCACCTGTCTAATGTCCATTGCTCGTGTTTCTTGGCACAAGCAAGTTTCTTCTTCTTATTAGTGTCCTTTAGTAGTGGTTTCTTTGCAGTAATTTGGCCATGAAGGCCTGATTCACCCAGTCTCCTCTGAACAGTTGATGTTGAGATGAGACTGTATCTTGAACTCTGTGAAGCATTTATTTAGGCTGTAACTTATCCTCTGCAGCAGTGGTAACTCTGGGTCTTCCTGTGGTGGTCCTCATGAGAGCCAGTTTCATCATAGAGGTTGATGGTTTTTGCGACTACACTTGAAGAAACTTTAAAAGTTCTTGACATTTTCCACATTGACTGACCTTCACGTCTTAATGTATTGATGGTCTGTCATTTCTCTTTGCTTATTTGAGCTTTTCTTGCCACTCTTACCTTGTCACAACATAACTGATTAGCTCAAACGCATTAAGAAGGAAAGAAATTCCACAAATTAACTTTTAACAAGGCACACCTGTTAACCTGTTAGGGCTAGGGGGCAGTATTGACACGGCCGGATAAAAAACATACCCGATTTAATCTGGTTACTACTCCTGCCCAGTAACTAGAATATAGAAAAGGTTAACTGAAATGCATTCCAGGTGACTACCTCATGAAGCTGGTTGAGAGAATTGCAAGAGTGTGCAAAGCTGTCATCAAGGCAAAGGGTGGCTACTTTGAAGAATCTCAAATATAACATTTTTAGCTGGAGGAGGCGAGAGCGGAGTGATGAGGAGAACTAGGGAGCTGGAGGAGACGAGAGAGGAGGTGAAGAGGAGAACCAGGGAGCTGGAGGAGACGAGAGAGGAGGTGAGGAGGAGAACCAGGGAGCTGGAGGAGATGAGAGAGGAGGTGAAGAGGAGAACCAGGGAGCTGGAGGAGACGAGAGAGGAGGTGAGGAGGAGAACCAGGGAGTTGCAGGAGGTGAAAGAAGAGGTGAGGAAGAGAACCAGGGAGCTGGAGGAGACGAGAGAGGAGGTGAAGAGGAGAACCAGGGAGCTGGAGGAGACGAGAGAGGAGGTGAGGAGGAGAACCAGGGAGCTGGAGGAGACGAGAGAGGAGGTGAGGAGGAGAACCAGGGAGCTGGAGGAGACGAGAGAGGAGGTGAGGAGGAGAACCAGGGAAATGGAGGAGACGAGAGAGGAGGTGAGGAGGAGAACCAGGGAGCTGGAGGAGATGAGAGAGGAGGTGAGGAGGAGAACCAGAGAGCTGGAGGAGACGAGAGAGGAGGTGAGGAGGAGAACCAGGGAGCTGGAGGAGACGAGAGAGGAGATGAGGAGGAGAACCAGGGAAATGGAGGAGACGAGAGAGGAGGTGAGGAGGAGAACCAGGGAGCTGGAGGAGATGAGAGAGGAGGTGAGGAGGAGAACCAGAGAGCTGGAGGAGACGAGAGAGGAGGTGAGGAGGAGATCTAGGGAGCTGGAGGAGACGAGAGAGGAGGTGAGGAGGAGAACCAGGGAGCTGAAGGAATAGAGGGCCTGCTGGAACTACATAGGAGTCACAGATAGACAGGTACTAATCAATCAACAAAACGTTGAAATACACACACACACACACACACCTTTTGTCTGCAAATTGAATCTGATTTAATTCAGTGGCAAACACTGCTTGCTGGCCTGGTAAAAAGTCCTCATTAAACCCAGACAGAGAAAGAGAGCGAGAGATAGAGAGAGAGGTGGGGAAGAAAGAGAGAGTGAGAGAGAAAGAAAGAGAGCGAGAGAGAGAAGAAGGATGAAGCCAGAAACTGCAGGAGTTCAAGTGGATGATTGAAACATCTGCAGACCGCTGGTCCCAATCACACTCAGACAGTAGAGAGGGATGAGAGGACAGAGAGAGAGAGAGAGAGAGAGAGAGAGAGAGAGAGAGGGAGAGAGAGAGGGAAGGAAGGAAGGAAATAAGGAGGGAGAGGATATTCTACTGTCTAGTATATATCCTCATATTTATGTCACAGGTTTGTGGCACGAAGCAAATACAAGATAGACTCCTCCCACAGGAAGCTGCTTCAAGACAAATGCTCCAACAACAAAACAGGTTTCTGGGATTTAAAAAAAATCTATGTTTTACAGGTAATGTTTGTGTACTGTGCAAATAACACAACCACGGACTGTTTGACTGAAACCAGCCCTGCAGTGTCACGAGGAGGAATATGCCACGTCACACATGAGCCCCTCCCACCGCTGCAGAGGAGCTGGTTTACGATTCGCTGACTGTGAGATGATTGACGTGGCACATTCTGGTTCTATGACCCACCGCTCCCTCGCAACCGTGGAAACACTTCTATGTAAATATGTTTAATTTGACGAAGACGGGAGGAAAAGAGCAATAGCAAAGGATACTGGAGGAGAGGAGAGTCTGATAAGGGAACGATGAAGAGAGGGAAGAGTAGAGGAATGACAGCTGGTGATCTATTGATATAGGAAAAACCAGGTTAGCTGTAATACCATACTGTTTTCAAAACCAGTGGATCTGAGTTGCTACAAAGGCACCATTCTAGCCCTGTCTTTTGGCGTTTAAAGATGATGAAATCCTCAGCATATATTTCTGGTTTAGACCCTGGAGTGAGACATAGCCGCCCTCAAATCCTCCTCCAAACACCACAAACACACACACAAACACACACTCCCATCCACCTCCATTATGCCCTATAATCCCATTACACAGGCTATCGATCCCCAAACGGTTGTTCACCGGAACACAGACAACCAAACACATTGTCATCTGCACTGATCTTATCTCTTATTGTTCTATAACCCCCCCCCCCACACACACACACACACACACACACACACACACACACACACACACACACATGTACAAATACAGACACACACAAGCAATCACAGATACATACACTCACACTCCCAGCTCTGTGTCTTCATTGCCAGCCAGTGTAATATGAATTTTAAATGCAGCGTAATAAAAAGGCAGGTAGAAGCAGGAGATAATGACTGGTGTTGATCAGTGTGTATCACACCAGATGCCCTGCTAGTCTGAGCATTAGAGACAGTCCTAGCCCCGGGCCAATGTACCCATGTAAATGAAACACTGCCAGAGGGAGGGAAAGTGTGTGTGTGTGTGTGTGTGTGTGTGTGTGTGTGTCACATCACTGTCTGGAAGTAAGTCAGAGGCCCATCTGATGCAGTTTCCCCAACAGTCTCTCCACATGAACTAGGATGATACTCTGTACTCAGCCAGGACACAAAAGAGTTATGGATCTGTTCCTTACATCAATAGACATGGTTACTATGAAGCTTTACTGCCCACGCTCTATAACTGAAATAGTGTTTCTAACAGAGTTTCTGTTGTTTTGGGTTACAGTGCAGTCCACTCTCCTAACCTTTACCTGTGTGTGTGTGTGTGTGTGTGTGTGTGTGTGTGTGTGTGTAAACAGGCAGCCCATGCAGCATTAATTGCCCTCCTTCGATGGTCAGTGTGAGAGAGGCTATATTGAATTGATTCCTGCTGAATGTGAACCTCAACCTGAGATGCAGCTCTACATGTTTTCTCTCTATCGATTATTCAGATTCATAACAAATGTTTACCTTGAGGTTCAGCAATCTACCCAAAATAATAACAAATAAAACATGTTTTGTTTGTTGTTGGTGAAATATTTCAAGGTTGCCGTTGCCTCTTTAATTTCCTATGGATGCAATTTAAACAGTTTGGATTATACAAACCATAAATGAATCATGGATTTATCAAGTGTTGATGTTTTCAGTTTTCATTCTCCCATCATTTTCTCTCCAGTTCTCCCAACACCATCACTGCGTATGTCACTAAAAGCATTATAGATAATCTCCAATGCCCCCAGCATACACCCATTTCAATCTTATATTAACCAGCACACACTCACATGCAAACAAACACATACACAGACTCACACACAAACATACTAATGCACACAGATGACCTGGAGTTTAGCATTCCATATTGTATCCTGACTGAGTGGCAAATATCGTCTAAAACTGTGTTTTTAAACCCACAATGAATAAAGGTTTTCCCAAAATGTGTCTTTTAAGCAAATGGTGTTTCGCTGAAAAACAGACATATAGAAATGTTTTTACTAAAGAGTCTCAGCCTTTATATGTTTTATAAACACACTAGATATGCTAAACCTACCAAGTGTAGGACAAGATGATTTTATTATATTTAGATATGATAGAGAGAGAGAGAGAAAGAGAGAGAGAGGGAGAGAAAGAGAGGGAGAGAAAGAGAGGGAGAGAAAGAGAGGGAGAGTGAGAGAAAGAGAGGGAGAGAAAGAGAGAGAGAGATAAAGAGAGAGAGAGAGAAAGAAAGAGAGAAAGAAAGAGAGAAATAAAACGATTGAATGGATGGATGCGTGGTTTGTGTGAGGTGTATAAGGTGAAGACTGCCATCTATTGACAGGAAGAGGAAGTGTTTCCATTGTGTGACAACAAAGCCTTGTTTTGACAAGGTTCTCCATGGCTTTGTCTGCCTTTAATGGGAAGCTATTTGAATTGTTCTCTTTTTATTACATTTTTGGTGAATTTTATTCAACTATTTATTTTGATTGAATCTACGGTTCATTACTATTCTCTTTGCTACGTTCTACATTATTGTGTTCTGAAATGCAGGAGTGTTAGTTTATGGGTTCCTGAGCGGCACAGCAGTCTAGGGCACTGCATCTCAGTGCAAGAGGTGAGACTACAGTCCCTGGTACGAATCCAGGCTGAATCACATCCGGCTGTGATTGGGAGTCCCATAGCGTGGCGCCCAGCGTCGTCTGGGTTTCGCTGGGGTGGACCGTCATTGTTCATAACTGACTTGACTAGTTAAACAGTTGAAGAATGCATTACACATGAAGCCCCACTTACATTTTCATGTAAATATGTATGGGTTATTAGTGGTGACATATGAAAATCATTTAGAATTTATATAAGTAATATTCAGGGGAAGTTTGAATTAATTTTTCAACTGACAAACATCTTTCAAATGTGGTTTCATTTTGCTCCATATGTACATTCATACAATACTACTCCCTGTTGAACTGAAGCCATTAGTCTTTATGGGAAGTCTCTCTCTCTCTCTTCAGCCCTCTTTCTCCCTCCTATCTCACCCTCTCCTATCTTTCTCCTCCTCCTTTCTCTCTTCTCTCCCATCTCCCCTCTCTCTAACCCTCGTTCCCCTCTCTTCCCCTTCCTCTCCACTTCCCCCCTCTCTCTGTCCCCCTCTCTCTCTCCCTCTCTCCCCTCTCTCTAACCCTCGCCTTCCCCACTCTCTTCACCTCCCTCCTCCTTTCTCCCCCTCCCTTTCCTGCTCTCCTCATTTTCTCTCTCTCTCTCTCGCAGTGCATGCTGGGAGTTTTTGGGAGTTTGAGTGTTTGGTGTGGAGGGCTCTGTCCTAACTAACTTTCTTGATTATTTTCTTTACATGGTATTTTCTATGGTGGAGGGTTAATGCAATATTTGTTTTAGCGGTATCCACAGCTTTTTCAAAGTTAGGGTGGAAGAGGACAGAGTTAGTTTCCTGGGGTTTGGAAGGTGTGGTGTGCGCGGAGGAGATGCTGTCGATATGGCATGGATTCAGGTGTGTTCCTGAGAATGGAGTTAAGGTGGAGGAGGTTCTGCTCACGGTCGGTGAACAGGTAGGAGCTGAATTTATACATTCTGCTTCTAGAATGAACAAAGCTGTGGTTGTGTTCATGAAAAGAGCAAATTTGGTTGGTAGGCTAATTGCCAGCGGAATATTTGTAAGGGATGTGTTGGTGCCAGTTTCGCCCCTCTCTACCCCTTCGACAAGGGTAGTAGTTGCAAATTTCCCTCCGTTTATTACTGATGATCAAATCAGGAAAGAGCTGAGTCGTTTTGGTAAGTTTGCTAGCGGTTTTCGTGTACTGTTGGCAGGTTTTCAGGCAGATGCCTTTAAGCACGTTGTTTTATTCCGGAGGCAAGTGTTTATGTTTCTGAACAACAATGATCAACAGCTAAATGTGCATTTTAAAGTGAGGCATGGGGAGGGGCTCTATGCAGGGTTTGCCAGCACAGATAGTCTACGGTGTTTTGAGTGTGGGGATTTGGGGCATAAGACATTTGCGTGCCCACATAAAGGCCGTAGACAAGGTGAGGGTACAAGCGCCAGTGGGGGAAATCGAGGTCAAAGTGCAGGGGGTAATGAGATGCAGACAGCAGAGGCTGGGCCTAGTCATGCCAGGGATGGTGGTGTAGATGAGGCTGGGCCTAGTCATGCAAGAGATGGTGGTGTAGATTAGGCTGGGCCTAGTCAGGCTAGAGATGGTTGGGTAGCTGAGGCTGGGTCTAGTCAGGCTATGGATGGTGGTGTAGCGGAGGCTGGGTTTAGTCAGGCTAGAGATGGTGGGGTAGCGGAGGCTGGGTTTAGTCAGGCTAGAGATGGTGGGGTAGCGGAGGCTGGGTTTAGTCAGGCTAGAGATGGTGGTGTAGATGATGCTGGGCCTAGTCATGCTATGGAGGGTGGTGTAGATGATGCTGGGTCTAGTCAGGTTATGCTAGTGGATGAGGAGAGTATAGTGGGGAAGTGTAAGAGACTAGGGGGGGAGGAGGAGGGTGTCAAGCGGAAAAGGAAAAAGGGTGTGGTCAAAGGCACCATGGAAACGTTGCCTGTTGCTGTGGGGGATGCCCTGATGAGAGAGGAATGGCAGGTGGTCAGGGTGGGAGATAGAGATGAGGAGGAAAGTGAGTCTGAGGATGAGGAGTTATTTTTCCTCTTCAATGGGCCCGGAGCTGACAGCCAGTCAAGCAGAGGGGTCTAAGTACACGTTGAGGGAACTAACAAGGTTCCTGAATGAGACCAAGGGGAAAAAAGTTAATATTGAGGCTTTTTTTTCTGATCCAAGAAAGTTTGTAAGATCAGTACAACATGCTATGAAAAATGAGGGGCATGGTGTCCTCTCACCCAGGAAACGGTTTAGGTTGAGGAAGTGGGTCACAACAGTGCGTAAAGGTTTACCTTCAGACACTGTTTAGATGTATATTTTCTTTCTGACACTGGGGCTTTGCTATTGGTCTATTTCTCTGCTGGCTTTTCTCCCACTCCTTATGGAGACTCTTCGGGTAGGCTCGCTCAATATAAATGGCGCCAGAGATGCGGGAAAGGGGAGTGTGTTGGGTGAATATGTAAAACAAAAAAAAGTACAGGTGTTGTTTCTGCAGGAGACACATAGTGATGTGTTGAATGAAGTCGATTGGGGGCTCTGGTGGAAAGGGGCCAGTGTTGAGCCATGGGACAAATCTTAGTGCAGGGGTGGCAGTCCTTTTTGCACCGGGTCTGTCTGTAAAGATTTTCTCCTCAAAGGAGGTGTGTAGGGGTAGGCTGCTTGTTGTTAAAGCAGAAATTAACAACATGGGTTTTGTCTTTATAAATGTGTATGCACCTAATACAGGGAGGGAAACAGGGGTTCTATTTGGGAGTCTTAGACACAGGAACTCTCACAGGTAGCGCCTGAGGAGACGCTGGTGGTCGGAGGGGACTGGAACTGTACAATGGATTTTACAAAAGACAGAAATGGAGAAGAGCCTCATTCAGTGTCAGTGGGAGTGTTAAGGGACATTATTAATCAGTTCGACCTAGTGGATGTTTGGAGAACTAAACATCCAAACACAAGACAGTATACATGGGTGAAAGTTTTTGGGGCTAGGGTGAGTGCAGCCCGACTTGATTGGTTTTACATGTCTAGGAATCGGAGCAATAGGCTGTTGGGTGCTACCGTTCTCCCGGTGGGGTTTTCGGATCATCACATAACCATGGCTCGGCTGTCTATTTCACCAGGGCCCCGGCAGGCATCTTACTGGAAGTTCAATGTAAAGCTCTTACAAGATGTCACTTTTTGCTCAGGTTTCCAGACCTTTTGGGAAAGGTGGGGGCAGCGAATGGTGGGATGTGGGGAAGTCCAAATTTGGCTTTTCTGTCAACAGTACACAGCTCTCTCATCCTCAGAAGCTATGAGAGTATTGGGGGAACTAGAGCGTTGTATTAGTGAGCTGGAGGTAGATATGGTGGGGCAATGCAATATAGGCCTCCAGGCTAATTTAGGGACCTGGGCAGTTTTTTCCAGGTTAAAGCAAAGGGAGCACTTGTAAGAGCTAGGTTCTCCATGCTCAAGGAGATGGATGCTCCCAGCTCCTTCTTCTTTGGTTTGGAAAGACAGAGCAGTGAAGCCAAGGGTATGCATTGTCTACGGCTGTCTGATGGGCGTTCCTCTGTTGTCCCATGAACTGGCAGAGGCCGTAACCCAGATGTCCCCCGGTCGTGTACCGGGGGTTGATGAACTCCCAGTGGAGTTTTCTAAAACATTCTGGGGAATAATTGGATAAGACTTCTTTTGCGTGTCGCGTGAATGCATCGGGGTAGGAGAGTTGCCGATGAGCTGCCGTCGGGCGGCTCTGACTGTCCTGCCCAAAAAAGGGGACTTGTGTGAACTCAAGAACTGGAGGCCTGTGGCATTACTTTGTGCGGTCTACAAGATATTTGCCAAGGTCCTCTCTAACAGACTGAAGTCCCATTTGGACTCGATAGTACATAAGGACCAAACATATTGTGTACCGGGACGCTCAATCACGGACAACTTGTTCTTAATTAGGGACATGTTGGACTTGTCGAGAGGTTCTAATGTGAACTTTGGACTGGTCTCTTTAGATCAAGAGAAGGCTTTTGATAGAGTGGACCATGAGTATCTGTTTAATGTGATGTCTGTGTTTGGGTTTGGGAAGAGCTTCTTGACCTGTGTGAAGCTGTTGTATGCTGGGGCGTCATGTATGGTTAAGGTGGGAGGGGGGCTCAGTAGGCCAGTCTGGGTGAGACGGGGCATTAGACAAGGATGCCCTCTATCTGGGCAGTTATACACACTAGCCATTGAGCCTTTTTTTAGGACTGCTACGCAGGAGACTGCAGGGAGTGTGCTGGACAGGCATGGAAGTGGTGACAGGAATAGCAGCGTCAGCATATGCAGATTACGTTTCTGTGATGGTCAAGATATGCAGGCACTAGAGACTAGTCTGAAGGTGTACGAGGGAGCTTCATCAGCTAAGGTAAACTGGGGCAAGAGAAAAGCTCTGTTATGTGGGGCATGGGGGGATATGGCCCCTCCTCTGCTTCCAGGGGGTTTGCAGTGGGGTTGTGAAGGGCTTAAAGTGTTGGGGGGGTGTACCTGGGCTCCGATAAGTGGGTCAGGAAGAACTGGGAGGGGCTGTCACAGGCAGTGGTGTCTAGACTGGCCAGGTGGAGGTGGCTCCTGTCCCAAGTGTCATGTAGAGGGAGGGTGCTGATAATCAACAACCTGGTGGCATCTTCCCTGTGGCATAAACTGGCTGTCCTCAACCCCCCCGCCGGTCTGCTGCAACGCAAGCTGGTGGACTTCTTCTGGTCGGGCCATCGATGGCTGAGGGCGGCAGTGTTGCACATGACCGTCCACGAAGGACGACAGGGCCTGGTGGAACTGGAGAGCAGGATGGCTGCTTTCCGACTAAAGGCGGTGCAGAGACTGCAGTACCATACTGATGTTGGCTGGAGGGAACCAGCATGCGCGCTGCTGAGAAGAGCTGGCGGATTAGGGTTGGACCGGCAGTTGTTCCTCATGAAGCTGGAGAGGCTGAGTACAGCAGGTCTCTCAGATTTTTACTGGCAGCTGCTAAGGCCCACATGAGAAGGGGGTGTGGAGCCTGGGCTGTGGGTGTGGGAGGAGCCTATCTTCCACAACCCAGCCATCCCTTTGAGATCGTCTCAGTCGGCCACCCTGCAGAGGCAACTGATGGCAGGGGGTTTACAAAGGCTGGGTGACCTGAGACTGCTGGGAGAGGAGGGGTGGAAAACCCCGGAAGTCCTGGCACAACAAACAGGAATAACATCTCTTAGGCTGCTGGAGAAACTCCTGGAGGAGGTCCAGGAGGCACTGTCTGAGCCGGTAAGGGGGGTGTTTGAGTGGCCAAAGGGGGAGGGGCCACCAATGTTTCCGCCACTGCAGGTGACGGCAGAGACTGGAGACTGGCAAGGGGGTCTGGAGGACTTGTTAGATTTTAACTCTCCGAGCCTGGGGGAGTTTGAAGGGGTGGGCGGTAAAGCCCACTACAACCTCTGCATTAAGGTAAGGAACATTAGGAGCCTAACAGGAGTGAGGACACATCAGTGGCAGGGGGTATGTGGGACGGAGAGTATGGTGGGTTTTAGATGGAGGGGGCTTTACAAACCCCCAGTACCAAAGAGGTCAGGGGACCTCCAGTGGAGGGTTCTTCATGGAGCCACTAACAGCTGGTTGGTACAGGTTGAACCGGGAGTCGGGCAGGGGTGTCCTTTCTGTGTAATGAAAGAAACTGTGATTCATGTGTTTTCTCTGTGTGCACCAGGTTAATGCCATTAATGTCTCTGTTGGAATGTCTGTGTGAGAGGTTGGGGGAAGTTTTTACTGTTGGGATGTTTATAATGGGATACAGGTATTCGAGTAAGGAGAAGGCCAAATGTGTTTTGTTGAATTTTGTGTTTGCTCAGGCAAAGTTAGCTATTTGGCTAACAAGGAGGAACAGGGTCAAAGGTGGGGGGATAACAGACCCTTTACTATTGTTTAATGGGATGGTCTCTGTGTGCCTTAGGGTTGAGTTTGAGTTCAATAAAATGATGTTTCAGGAGATATGGTGTGTTGGGGGGGGCTGTCTGTATAGCTGGGGAAGATGTTTCAGGAGATATGGTGTGTTGGGGGGGCTGTCTGTATAGCTGGGGAAGATGTTTCAGGAGATATGGTGTGTTGGGGGGGCTGTCTGTATAGCTGGGGAAGATGTTTGAGGAGATATGGTGTGTTGGGGGGCTGTCTGTATAGCTGGGGAAGATGTTTGAGGAGATATGGTGTGTTGGGGGGCTGTCTGTATAGCTGGGGAAGATGTTTTGGATATACGGTTGTAGGAGTGGGTATTGTGATATTGGTTTGTATCATGTGGTTGAGGGAAAGGTGAGTATGGTACATGTATGCAGTACAGGATATATTTGGGGTTTTTATTTTAAGGGGGGGGGGGTGAGTTTTAAATGAAATGAGAATGTTTTAGTAAAGAAAGACAACAAGTCAAAAAGTCTCTCTCTCCGTCATGTCGTGGAGAGGAGGTTCAGCGGTGTGAGAGAAGGAAGACAGGCAGAGGAGAGGAGGTATCTCTGGGAGTTAACACAGGTCTTCAGGTCTCAGACAAGGTTACTTGTCACGCAAGCATTACGCATATGCCCCCCTCCCTCCCCCACACACACACACAATATTTGTATTTCATTGATATATTATTGAATGTGCATATTGGTCTGCACCGTACCATACGTGAGGTCACCAAGTTCAAAGTTCACAGGTTGACCCGTGTCTCATCAGCATTTTGATGACATCAGCATTGACACAGCATAAAATGGCTGGTGTCTGAATGTCTGTCCGTCCGCAGAGCTGTGGTTGTGGTCTACAACTCTGCCAGTATGGTGACCTCATAATTACATTAATGCAGCTTCTCTCTGTCTCTCTCGCTCTCTCTCTCTGTTGTTAACATCCATATGGGCCTTATAGCTAAGAGGAGTCAGTCTGTATGAGAAAAGAGTTCCCAAAGGGTAATTATTCAACTTAACATGAACATGATGCTAAATGGATTTCAGATGTTTCTGGGAAGTTCCCCATCCCACTCTCCCCTCTCTCCCCTTGCTTCTCCCTCTCCACCCATTTATCCCCTTCTCCTTCCTCTCTCAGCTCCCCTCTCTTCCCTCTCTCTCCCCTTGCTTCTTCTTCTTCCCCCATTTATCCCCTTCTCCTTCCTATCTCACCTCCCCTCTCTTCCCTCTCTCTCCCCTTGCTTCTCCCTCTCCACCCATTTATCCCCTTCTCCTTCCTCTCTCAGCTCCCCTCTCTTCCCTCTCTCTCCCCTTGCTTCTCCCTCTCCACCCATTTATCCCCTTCTCCTTCCTCTCTCAGCTCCCCTCTCTTCCCTCTCTCTCCCCTTGCTTCTCCCTCTCCACCCATTTATCCCCTTCTCCTTCCTCTCTCAGCTCCCCTCTCTTCCCTCTCTCTCCCCTTGCTTCTCCCTCTCCACCCATTTATCCCCTTCTCCTTCCTCTCTCAGCTCCCCTCTCTCCCCTCTCTCTCCCCTTGCTTCTTCTTCTTCCCCCATTTATCCCCTTCTCCTTCCTATCTCACCTCCCCTCTCCATTCCCAAAATACTTACCCCATATGTTTTATTGTGAGCTTTGAGTGATATAGTCAGTGTGTAACAAACTAATATGGACAGCACTCCTGAATACTTTCCTGCATAAGCTATAGTTACTATATCATCACTATATCATATTGGTGTATATTGAGATTGAACGGTGGTGTATATTGAGATTGAACGGTGGTGTATATTGAGATTGAACGGTGGTGTATATTGAGATTGAACAGTGGTGTATATTGAGATTGAACAGTGGTGTATATTGAGATTGAACGGTGGTGTATATTGAGAATGAACATTGGTGTATATTGACACTGAACATTGGTGTATATTGAGACTGAACGGTGGTGTATATTGAGACTGAACATTGGTGTATATTGAGACTGAACGGTGGTGTATATTGAGACTGAACGGTGGTGTATATTGAGACTGAACGGTGGTGTATATTGAGACTGAACGGTGGTGTATATTGAGACTGAACGGTGGTGTATATTGAGACTGAACGGTGGTGTATATTGAGAATGAACGGTGGTGTATATTGACAATGAACATTGGTGTATATTGACAATGAACATTGGTGTATATTGACAATGAACATTGGTGTATATTGAGAATGAACATTGGTGTATATTGACACTGAACATTGGTGTATATTGACACTGAACATTGGTGTATATTGACACTGAACGGTGGTGTATATTGACACTGAACGGTGGTGTATATTGACACTGAACGGTGGTGTATATTGACACTGAACGGTGGTGTATATTGACACTGAACGGTGGTGTATATTGACACTGAACGGTGGTGTATATTGACACTGAACGGTGGTGTATATTGACACTGAACGGTGGTGTATATTGAGACTGAACGGTGGTGTATATTGAGACTGAACGGTGGTGTATATTGAGACTGAACGGTGGTGTATATTGACACTGAACGGTGGTGTATATTGAGACTGAACATTGGTGTATATTGACACTGAACATTGGTGTATATTGACACTGAACGGTGGTGTATATTGACACTGAACGGTGGTGTATATTGACACTGAACGGTGGTGTATATTGACACTGAACGGTGGTGTATATTGACACTGAACGGTGGTGTATATTGACACTGAACGGTGGTGTATATTGAGACTGAACGGTGGTGTATATTGAGACTGAACGGTGGTGTATATTGAGACTGAACGGTGGTGTATATTGAGACTGAACGGTGGTGTATATTGAGACTGAACGGTGGTGTATATTGAGACTGAACGGTGGTGTATATTGAGACTGAACGGTGGTGTATATTGAGAATGAACAGTGGTGTATATTGAGAATGAACAGTGGTGTATATTGACACTGAACATTGGTGTATATTGACACTGAACATTGGTGTATATTGAGAATGAACAGTGGTGTATATTGACACTGAACATTGGTGTATATTGAGAATGAACAGTGGTGTATATTGACACTGAACATTGGTGTATATTGAGAATGAACAGTGGTTGTCACGACTTCCGCCGAAGTCGGCTCCTCTCCTTGTTCGGGCAGCATTCGGCGGTCGAAGTCACCGGCTTTCTAGCCATCGCTGCTCCATTTTTCATTGATCCATTTGTTTTGTCTTGTTCCCTGCACACCTGGTTTTCATTCCCTAATCAATCTACATGTATTTATTCCTCTGTTCCCATCATGTCTTTGTGTGAGATTTGTTTCGTGTTACGTGTCGTGTTGCTATTTCTGGTGTGCGGTTATTCCGTGTTTTATTTCACGAGGTATGTTTATTTGCTTGTACATATTATTGTGACTGTTTGCGCGTTTTGCACTTTGGCATATTGGCTGGAGTTTTTTGACACAGTGGCGTCCGTCTGTTGGTTTCTCCTGCCTAAATGAAGTGTGTGCCTGTTCACAACTCTTTGCTCTCCTGCACCTCACTCCACTCCCAGTACGCACATCAATGACAGCGGTGTATATTGAGACTGAACATTGGCAGTGCATTTACACTTTATTTGTAGGTGTAGTACAGGCTATAGTAGATGTATACATAGCTGTCCTACACACTGAATGTACAACACATTAGGAACATATTTAGCTGTGTAGTGCCCAGTCAGTCAAACAATGTTGTCCATGGGGTCTGCTCTGGGGATAGCTGCTGTGGGGATAGCTGCTGTGGGGATGGCTGCTCTGGGGATGGCTGCTCTGGGGATGGCTGCTCTGGGGATGGCTGCTCTGGGGATGGCTGCTCTGGGGATGGCTGCTCTGGGGATGGCTGCTGTGGGGATAGCTGCTGTGAGGATAGCTGCTGTGGGGATAGCTGGTCTGGGTATAGATGCTGTGGGGATAGCTGCTCTGGGGATAGCTGCTCTGGGGATAGCTGCTCTGGGGATAGCTGCTCTGGGGATAGCTGCTCTGGGGATAGCTGCTCTGGGGATAGCTGCTCTGAGGATAGCTGCTGTGGGGATAGCTGGTCTGGGTATAGCTGCTCTGGGGATGGCTGCTCTGGGGATGGCTGCTCTGGGGATGGCTGCTCTGGGGATGGCTGCTCTGGGGATAGCTGCTCTGGGGATAGCCACCCTAGTCATGGACTGTTCTCTCTGCTACCGTACAGCAAGCGGTACCGGAGTGCCAAGTCTAGGTCCACGAGGCTTCTCAACAGCTTCAACCCTCAAGCCATAAGACTCCTGAACATCTAATCAAATGGCTACTATTTGCATTGCCTTTCCCCCCAACGCTGATGCTACACTCTGTTATCTATGTATAGTCACTTTAACTCTATCTACATGTACATATTACCTCAATTACCTCGACTAACCGGTGCCCCCGTACATTGACTCTGTACCGGTACCCCCTATGTAGCCTCGCTTGTTATTTTACTGCTGCTCTTTAATTATTTGTTACTTTTATTTCTTACTTTTTTAAGGTATTTTTTTCTACACCTGTTATATTTGGCGCATGTGTCAAATACGATTTGATTTGATTCGCTCTGGGGATAGCTTCTCTGGGGATGGCTGCTCTGGGGATAGCTTCTCTGGGGATAGCTTCTCTGGGGATAGCTTCTCTGGGGATAGCTTCTCTGGGGATGGCTGCTCTGGGGATAGCTTCTCTGGGGATGGCTGCTCTGGGGATAGCTTCTCTGGGGATAGCTTCTCTGGGGATGGCTGCTCTGGGGATAGCTTCTCTGGGGATAGCTGCTCTGGGGATAGCTTCTCTGGGGATGGGGTTGTCGGGAGCTTGAGGAAATGGTCATCATTTGCTGTATTGATCCAGTAACCACGGCAGCCAGTCTCTATCGAGACAGAGCAGAAATAGACCCCTGATCGATCACATTCGTTCTTACTGACACTATTCGGCCTATTTCCAAATCAGTTCCTAGGTCCTTCCTTATGTGCTATCCCCTTCCCTAAGCTCCCTACTACTGTGATGTTTACCTGTGTGTGTGTTTGTGTGTGTTGCATCTGACAGTGGAGCGATTGGAGAGGCAGTCTGCAGAGCTGAGACTGGCCCCACAGCAGCCATGGAGAACACATTCAACACACGGAGATAACCACACAGCACCGGAACAGGTACACACACACATTCTCTCACTTCCTCTATCATCTCTCTCCTGTCAGTGGAAAGTTGAAATGTTGAATCATTAAGTCTTGACACCCCCCCCCCCCCCCCCCCCAAATGTTCGCAGCAGTCTACGGCATTGCAGTGCTAGAGGCATCACTACAGACCTGGGTTCGATCCCGGCCTGTATCACAACCGGCCTAGATCGGGAGTCCCATAGGGCGGCAGACAATTGGCCCAGCGTCATCTGGGTTAGGGGAGGGTTTGGCCAGGGTAGGTCGTCATTGTAAATAAGAATTTGTTCTTAACTGACTTGACTGGTTAAATAAAGGTTAAATAAATGAAATAATCTCCATATGGCATTGATGTATACATGATGGATATGTGGAGTAACTAGCTCAACTCTAGATTGGTTTTCTTCATCGAATCGGACTGAAAAGTATGTTTAAAAGCCACAGCTGCACACACACACACACACACACACACACACACACACACACACACACACACACACACACACACACACACACACACACATCATTGGTTGTGTGTCTCAGCATGGGCCCATTTCCAATCAAAGCGCTGGGGTCAGCAGTAAGGATGTCTCTAGAACTGTTTTCTCTAATCACTAACTGATTAGACATTTCACACTGAGACAGACCTCATCAGAATCCTTCATGTGTTCAGTCACACATCTATGCAAGTTTGTGTGTGTGTGTGTGTGTGTGTGTGTGTGTGGTGTGTGTGTGTGTGTGTGTGTGTGTGTGTTTTAATGAGAGTCTGAAGTTAAGTTTTGGCTAGTTGGCTTTAGCGTCCAGCAGAGACATAAACATGTTGATATCTCTGATGTCCATCAGATGTTGTTTTTACTGGAAATATCAGTTCCCCATCTGAAAAGTTTAGGTCTAACTTGTATTATTCAATGAAAGAAAGTGAGGACCTAACCAAATGTTTCTACTGGTTCTTTTAACTATCTGGGAATTATGGACTAACGTTTGGCAGAGGACTCTAAAAAGTCCTGTTTTGTTGTCTGTGTGTGTGTTTGTGTATAGCCACTGTCCAGGTGATAAATATGTCCCTAGGAGGGGTGTGTCACTTGAGTGGGTTGAGTCACTGACGTGATCTTCCTGTCCGGGTTGGCGTCCCCCCCCCCCCCCCCTCGGGTTTGTGCCATGGGGGAAATCTTTGTTGGCTATACTTGGCCTTGTCTCAGGATTGTAAGTTGGTGGTTGAAGATATCCCTCTAGTGGTGTGGGGGCTGTGCTTTGGCAAAATGGGTGGCGTTATATCCTGCCTATTTGTCCCTGTCCGGGGGTATCGTCGGACGGGCCACAGTGTCTCCTGACCCCTCCTGTCTCAGCCTTTTTATGCTGCAATAGTTTGTGTTGGGGGGCTAGGGTCAGTCTGTTATATCTGGAGTATTTCACCTGTCTTATCCGGTGTCCTGTGTGAATTTAAGTATGCTCTCTCTAATTCTCTCTCTCCCTTTTTCTCTCTCCTTCTCTCTTTCTCTCGGAGGACCTGAGCCCTAGGACCATGCCTCAGGACTACCTGGCCCGATGACACCTTGCTGTCCCCAGTCCATGCTGCTGCTCCAGTTTCAACTGTTCTGCCTGTGGCTATGGAACCCTGACCTGCTCACCAGACGTGCTACCTTGTCCCAGACCTGCTGTTTTCAACTCTCTAGAGACAGCAGGAGCGGTAGAGATACAAATGATCGGCTATGAATAGCCAACTGACATTTACGACTGAAGTGATGACCTGTTCCACCCTCTACAACCACTGTGATTATTATTATTTGACCCTCCTGGTCATCTATGAACATTTGAACGTCTTGGCCATGTTCTGTTATAATCTCCACCCGGCACAGCCATAAGAGGACTGGCCACCCCTCATAGCCTGGTTCCTCTCTAGGTTTCTTCCTAGGTTCCGGCCTTTCTAGGGAGTTTTTCCTAGCCACTGTGCTTCTACACCTGCATTGCTTGCTGTTTGGTGTTTTCGGCTGGGTTTCTGTACAACACTTTGTGACATCAGCTGACGTAAGAACGGCTTCATAAATACATTTGATTGATTGAAATAAATTTGATTGTCTAGCTGTGGGCTGATCAAACCTGATGAGGTATTGTGATGAATCAGGGTGTAATGGTGTCTGAAACGGCCTCGTTACCTGATGGACAACCATTTTATTATTAAATGATTTTAGAATTACCTCTATAAGAGGACCATTTCACTGCCAGAGCTATTGGTGTGTGTGGCCTCTTCTATCTTCATCTCACAGCTCACTAGGCAGCAATCCTGTGCTTCATTTGAGAGAGGTGACAGTTGGTCAGGCAAACTGGCCACTCGGTCTGACACACACACACACACACACACACACACACACACACACACACACACACACCACACACACACACACACACACACACACACACTCTCGCACTGAAATATGTGACGTGTGTCCTTAAGAACATGTGCCAATATGCCAAATTCAGGAGGCACAACTAGGGATATTTAAAACCGCTAGTAGGCTATGTTCCTGTTTGTTTGTTTACCTGTCAAGTGCCAAAGTCACTCCTGGCCATATCAACAGCGATGGTAGGCTGTAAGCCTAGCTATATACATTTGAGAGCACTCCTTTCTCTTCATATTGGATCTTTTTCAGCACTTCTGAAAAGTTTTGATGTGCATAAAATTCTCCATAGTTAATATTATATGCCTGTAACTGTATTTAGACATATCTTATTTTAAACAAGTTGTTTAGAATATGATTCTAATTATTCACTGTCTTTTCAGGTCTTATCAATAGTGAATTTAATCGTGCTTATTGATCACGTTTGGAGCACGTTCTGATTGGCCAGCGAAGGGTCAAGCCTTGACACACCTTCAAATTGTTTCTTTATCCAAACCCAGCCCTTTCGCACCACCGCCAGCTGCTGCGCCTGCAATTCCCACTGTAAAAATACCCCAAAAATGCTGACACACCCAGGATCCTGTTTGTATAATAGAACCCTACTGTAGATGAGCTGACCTCATAGAATGTCATTTGAATCTGATGCTGTAGAAGGCTGTTATTCAGTTGAAGGCCTCACTTTATCGCCATGAACTCTGTACATGTTTTTGTTTCCACAGCGTGCCACTGAAACTCACCCAAGTACTTTAATTAGACCCAATCTTAAAAGTTTAGGAAAACCGATCAACCAACCAACCATTGATTTTTTCTAACTGATTCTCCACCGCATTTGAGTTGTATTTGTGGGGTGTCATGTGTAAGGGTCGTATCTCTGTGGCGTTACCATGGTGACAGAAAGTTTGTGTCAGAAAGTCATGTGCTGGAATGAATCTGATTGATAAGAGAAATTACTGAGTCAGTGTTATTTGCCGGTTCAATGGGGCTCCACTCTTTACCAGGCTCTCCCCCACCTCTAACCCTTCCCTCTCTCCCTTTTCGCTCCCCCTCTCCCCTCCCTCTCTCATGTTTCTCTCCCCTCCCTCTCTCCTCTTTAACTCTCCCTTCCCTCTCGCCCCTTGCCACCTAAACTTTTTCCCCTTTAATGCTCCATTTTCCCTCCCCCTTTTCCCTCCCCGTTTCTCCCTCCCTCCTCCTTTCTCCCTCCCTCCCCTCCCTTTCTCCCCTTTTCCCTTCCCCTCCTTGTCTTCTCTCCCCTCTCCTCTCAGCCCTTCCTCTCTCCCCTTCTTCTCTCCCAACCCTCCCCTTCCTCTCTCCCCTTGCTCTCTCCCTTCTCTCCCCTTGCTCTCTCCCCTCTCTCCCCTTCGTCTTTCCCCTCTCTCCCCTTCCTCTCTACTCTTTCACTTACCCCTCCCCTCCCACCACTTTAGTATTTAGTATTTATTAGGACCTGCCGAGGCAGCGGCTACTGTTCCTGGGGTCCAAACAGGAAATATGACAAACAAATAAAACAGATAATATACATAACTATATATATATCACTACAATTGATCCATTCAGCAGATGCTCCCATCCAGAGCAATCCACAGCTGATGCATTCATCTGGAGATCTGGACAACAACATATCACAGTCATATCCCAACCACATATCATATACACAATACATACATAATGCAGAATACATAATACAGTGCAAAATACAATACAGAATTCATAAATATGGTTGTCTCTTCACAGTCCCTCTCATGATGTAAGGTTATCTTTTATCTGTTTTTTGAAACTGGTTTTATTGCTAGCTTGAGTTACCTGGGGTGGCAGAGAGTTCCATGTAGTCATGGCTCTATTTAATACTGTGTGTTTCCCAACCTCGGATCTGGACCTGGGGACGGTGAAGAGGCCTCTGGTTGTATGTCTTGTGTGGTACTGATGATTGTCCGAACTGTCTGCCAACTATTTGAACAGACAGTTTGGTTTCTTCAACACCTCACACAAAAACCAATAGTGATTGTCAATCTCTCCTGAACTTTGAGCCAGAAGAGATTGACATGCATGTCATTGACATTCACCCTCCGTGTACATCTACAGTGTATTCGGAAAGTATTCAGACCTGTTCCCTTTTTCCACATTTTGTTATGTTACAGCCTTATTCTAAAATTGATTACACTTAATTTCTTCAATTTACACACAATACCCCATAATGATGAAGCAAAAACAAGTTTTATAAATGTTTTAAAATGTATTAAAAATAAAAAACAGAAATCCCTTACTTACATATGTATTCAGACCCTATGCTATGAGACTCGAACTTGAGCTCAGGTGCATCTTGTTTCCATTGATCATACTTGAGATGTTTCTAAAACTTGATTGGAGTCCACCTGTGGAAAATTCAATTGGTTGGACCTGATTTGGAAAGGCACACACCTGTCTATATAAGGTCCCACAGTTGACAGTGCATGTCAGAGCAAAAACCAAGCCATGAGGTTGAGGGGATTGTTTGTAGAGCTCCGAGACAGGATTGTGTCGTGGCACAGATCTGGGGAAGGGTACCAAAACATTTCTGCAGCATTGAAGGTCCCCAAGGACACAGTGGCCTCCATCATTCTTAAATGGAAGAAGTTTAGAACCACCAAGACTCTTCCTAGAGCTGGCCGCCCAGACAAACTGAGCAATCGGGGGAGAAGGGCCTTGGTCAGGGAGGTGACCAAGAACCTGATGGTCACTCTGACGGAGCTCCAGAGTTCCTCTGTGGAGATGGGAGAACATTCCAGAAGGACAACCATCTCTGCAGCAATCCCCCAATCAGGTGTTTATGGTTGAGTGGCCTGACAGAAGCATCTCCTCCAGTAAAAGGCACATGACAGCCCGCTTTGAGTTTGCTAAATGTCACCTAAAGGACTCTCAGACCATGAGAAACAAGATTCTATGGTCTGATGAAACCAAGATTGAACTCTTTGGCCTGAGTACCAAGCGTCATATCTGGAGGAAACCTGGCACCATCCCAACGGTGAAGCATGGTGCTAGCCGCATCATGATTTAGGGATGTTTTTCAGCGGCAAGGACTGAGAGACTAGTCAGGATCGAGGGAAAGATGAACATAGCAAAGTACAGAGAGGACCTCTGACTGGGTCAAAGGTTCACCTTCCAACACGACAACGACCCTAAGCACACAGCCAAGACAATGCAGGAGTAACTTCAGTACAAGTCTCTGAATGTCCTTGAGTGGCCCAGTTAGAGCCTGAACTTTAACCCAATCGAACATCTCTGGAGAGACCAGAAAATACCTGTGCAGCAATACTCTCCATCCAACCTGACAGAGCTTGAGAGGATCTTCAGAGTAGAATGGGAGAGACAGGGTGTGCCAAGTTTGTAGTGTCATACCCAAGAAGACTTGAGGCTGTAATCACTGCCAAAGGTGCTTCAACAAAGTACTGAGTAAAGGGTCTGAATACTAATGTAAATGTGATATTTCAGGGGGGGGTTTAATTTATAAATTTGCACAAAACCCCCCCCCCATTTTAATCCATTATAGAATTAGGCTCTAACATAACAAAATGTGGAATAAGTGATGGGATCTGAATAATTTCTGTAAGTGCTCTGTTTTTTTACTAACTTCAATTTGCTTACCACACAACTGAACCGTAGTCCAGATGCGACAAAACTGAGATCTCAACAAAGCAGAGCAATGCCTTATCATGGACAGACGGCTTCCAATTTTAGTAACCGCTGAGTAACCATGTTTGACCATAATAGCTTGCTATCTTGGGTGACACCCAGCAGCTTAGTCTCTTGAACTTTCTCAATAGCCACATTACTCAACAATAGGTCCAGATAAGGTTTAGGGTTGAGCGAGTGATATGTCCAGAATATGGAGGAATTAGGGGCAGGAGAATAGCGCCTCCCATGGGAACAGGTGGAGGCAGCGAGAGCACGGCAACGAGGGAAACACGAGAGGCAGCCCCCAAAAAATGTTGGGGGGTGAACACGGGGAGATTGGCAGAGTCAGGTTAGAGACCTGAGCCAACTCCTCGTGCCTACCGTGGGGAGCGAGTGACTGAGCAAGCACTGTGTTATGTGCTGATGCGCACTGTGTCGACAGTGCGCATTCACAGGCCGGTGCGCTCTGTGCCTGCCCCACGTACCAGGCCTCCAGTGAGTATATCCAGCCCTGAGGTGCATGTCTCCAGTCTGGCGCCACCTGTGCCAGTGATAATCCATGGCAAGAAGCCTGTAGGGATGATCCATGGCTCGGCGCCTGTAGTGATGATCTATGGCACGAAGCCTCCAGTGATAATCCATGGCCCGGAGCCTCCAGTGATGATCCATGGCACAAAGCCTCCAGTGGTGATCCATGGCATGGAGCCTGCAGCGACGGTCCCCAGTCCAGAGTCTCCGGCGGCGGTCCGCAGCCCAGAGCCTCCGGCGGCGGTCCGCAGCCAGGAGCCTCTGGCGATGATCTATGGTCCGGTTCATCCGGCAACGATCCACGGTTCAGAGCTTCCGGCGATGATCCACGGTCTGGTTCCTCCGGCGATACAAAAGCGGTGGGATCAGTGGGCTGAGTGGGGGCTACGCCCCGAACCGGAGCCGCCACCATGAGTAGATGCCCACCCGGACCCTCCCCTATAGGTTCAGGTTTGAGGCCGGGAGTCCGCACCTTTGGGGGATGTACTGTCACGCCTGAGAGAGACGTTTTTCTCTGGTTAGGTCAGGGTGTGACATGAGGTGGGCAGTCTGTGTTATATTTCTATGTTGTTTTTTTCCCTTCGATTGGCCTAGTATGATTTCCAATCAGAGACAACGATAGATAGCTGCCTCTGATTGGAAACCATACTAGGCCAATTGAAGGGAAAAAAACAACATAGAAATATAACACAATGTTGTTTTTTCCCTTCGATTGGCCTAGTATGGTTTCCAATCAGAGGCAGCTATCTATCGTTGTCTCTGATTGGAAATCATACTTAGGCAGCCCTTTTTCCCACTTTCAGTTGTGGGATCTTGTTTTTATATTGCTGTTAGTAGCCTGCAAGACTTTTCGTTCGTTGTGTTGTTTATTGTTTTGTTTTTTGCTGGTTCACCGTTAAATAAAATATGATAAACCCAACACACGCTGCGCCTTGGTCTACCCGTTACGACGAACATCACAAAACTGAGGTTGTTCTGATGGCAAAACAGGGCATTGCAATTCAATATTAGGAAGGTGTCTTTAGTGTTTTGTACACTCAGTGTACATTATCAAGCATTTCACACATATTATCCAGATACTGACTGTTAGCCCTTGGTGGTCTATAGCAATTTCACACAAGAATGGGCTTTAGGTGAGGCAGGTGAACTTGTAGCCATACTTCAAAAGCATTTGACATGAGAGCCTCTCTAAGCTTTAGAGGAATATGATATAAATAGCAATACCTCCACCATTGGCATGCCTTTCGCTTCTGTAGATGTTTTTAACCATATACTGCTACCACTGAATTGTGAAAGGAATTACCTAATGAGTTTCAGAGACAGCCAGTATATGAATGCTTTCTGTTGCTAGCATATTATCAATTTCATGAACCTTATTTCTTAGGCTACATAGGATAATGTTGGCCATTTTTAGCGCTTTTCTGCAATTCTTGATTCTTTGTATTGCTTTACTGGCAGGCTTATCAGAGATAGACATGACAGGAACAGACGCCTCACAAGTCCCCAACAGGCAGCTTCATTAAATAGTACCAGCGAAAAACCAGTCTCAACGTCAACAGTGAAGAGGCGACTCCGGGATGCTGGCCTTCTAGGAAGAGTTCCTCTGTCCAGTGTCTGTGTTCTTTTGCCCATCTTAATCTTTTCTTTTTATTGGCCAGTCTGAGATATGGCTTTTTCTTTGCAACTCTGCCTAGAAGGCTAGCATCCCTGAGTACTCTTCACTGTTGATGTTGAGATTGGTGTTTTGCAGGTACTATTTAATGAAGCTGCCAGTTGAGGACTTGTGAAACATCTGTTTCTCAAACTAGACATGCTAATGTACTTGTACTCTTTCTCAGTTGTGCACTGGGGCCTCCCACTCCTCTTTCTATTCTAGTTAGAGCCAGTTTGTGCTGTTCTGTTCTGTGAGTAGTACACAGCGTTGTACGAGATCTTCAGTTTCTTGGCAATTTCTTGCATGGAATAGCCTTCATTTCTCAGAACAAGAATAGACTGTCGAGTTTCAGAAGAAAGTTATTTGCTTTCAGCCATTTTGAGCCTGTAATCAAACTCACAAATGCTGATGCTCCAGATACTAAACTAGTCTAAAGAAGGCCAGTTTTATTGCTTCTATAATCAACACAACAGTTTTCAGCTGTGCTAACCTAATTGCAAAAGGGTTTTCTAATGATCAATTAGCCTTTTAAAATGATAAACTTGGATTAGCTAACACAATGTGCCATTCAAACACAGGAGTGATGGTTGCTGATAATGGGCCTCTGTACGCCTATGTAGATATTCCATTAAAAAGTCAGCCGTTTCCAGATACAATAGTCATTTACAACATTAACAATGTCTACACTGTATTTCTGATCAATTTGATGTTATTTTAATGGACAAAAAATGTGATTTTCCTTCAAAAACAAGATTATTTCTAAGTGACCCCAAACTTTTGAACGGTAGTGTATGTCACACCCTGATTTGTTTTACCCGTCTTTTTTTTGTATCATCTCCTGCTTTTGCCAGTCTCTCTTTTCCCGTCCTCTTGGTTTTGATCCTTGCCTGTCCTGACCCTGAACCCACCTGCCTGACCACTCTGCCTGCCCACTCTGCCTGCCCCTGACCCCGAGCCTGCCTGCCATCCTGTACCGTTACCCCACCTCTGGATTACCGACCTCTGCCTGACCTGACCCTGCCTGCCTGCCATCCTGTACCTTTGCCACTGTTGCTGTAATAAACATTGTTACTTCGACACGGTCTGCATCTGGGTCTTACCTTTATCCTGATATATATCATGACACTGTCTTATCATGATATATCATGATACTGTCTGTCTTACCTTACATTGAGATTAAGATTACTTTATTGATCAATTGCACACAAGGTTCAACAGAGATCTGACTTCCGGCTTTTAACCCTCAGTAACCCTGTTTTTCAGTCTCTGAGTCCCAGCTTTGATGCACCTGTACTGACCTCACCTTCTGGATGATTGCGGGGTGAACAGGCAGTGGATCGGGTGGTTGTTGTCCTTGATGATCTTTTTGGCCTCCCTGTGACATCAGGTGCTGGAGGGCAGGTAGTTTGCCCCCAGTGATGCGTTGTTTAGTCCGCACTACCCTGTTCTGGGTCTAGACACTGTATCTGCTCTGCATCTAGACACTTTGTCTGTTCTGCATCTAGACATTGTGTCTGTTCTGCATCTAGACACTATGTCTGCTCTGCATCTGGACACTATGTCTGTTCTCGTCTGGACACTGTCTGTTCTGCGTCTAGACACTATGTCTGTTCTGCGTCTAGACACTATGTCTGTTCTGCGTCTGGACACTGTGTTTGTTCTGCGTCTGGACACTATGTTTGTTCTGCGTCCGGACACTGTGTTTGTTCTGCGTCCGGACACTGTGTTTGTTCTGCGTCCGGACACTGTTTGTTCTGCGTCCGGACACTGTGTTTGCTCTGCGTCCGGACACTGTGTCTGCTCTGCCTCTGGACACTATCTCTGTTCTGCGTCTAGACAGTATGTATGTTCTGTGTCTAGACACTGTCTGTTCTGCGTCTAGACACTATATCTGTTCTGCGTCTAGACAGTATGTATGTTCTGCATCTAGACACTATCTGTTCTGCGTCTAGACATGATGTCTTTTCTGCGTCTAGACACTGTTTGTTCTGCATCTAGACATTGTGTCTGTTCTGCGTCTGGACACTGTGTTTGTTCTACGTCTGGACTCTATTTGTTTTGCGTCTGGACACTGTCTGTTCTGCGTCTAGACAGTATGTATGTTCTGCATCTAGACACTATATCTGTTCTGCGTCTAGACACTGTCTGTTCTTTTCTGGACACTGTGTCTGTTCTGCATCTAGACATGTCTGTTCTGCGTCTGGACACTGTTTGTTCTGCGTCTAGACACTATGTCTGTTCTGCGTCTGGACACTGTGTTTGTTCTGCGTCTGGACACTTTGTTCTGCGTCTGGACACTGTGTTTGTTCTGCGTCTGGACACTGTCTGTTCTGCGTCTAGACACTATGTCTGTTCTGTGTCTGGACACTATGTCTGTTCTGTGTCTGGACACTGTCTGTTCTGCGTCTAGACACTATGTCTGTTCTGTGTCTGGACACTGTGTTTGTTCTGCGTCTGGACACTGTTTGTTCTGCGTCTGGACACTGTGTTTGTGAGTGTGTAGTCATACATGTTGATACGTCCCCTCCTAATCTGTCACCATAGTACTGATGATCGTATCCATCAGAGAGATGTGTAAGTGTTTCATATACACTCGCCCTGTCTGTTAATGACCTTATTATCAATTACATGTTGTGAATGGGATATTGGGAAGGGTACTGTATATACCACCTACGACTGTGCGAGACTTGACAGATGACGTTCATCTGTAGTGGAGAGATTAATCTATTCGTTTCATTATGAGGATGGAAGAATGCTGGACAGATGTGTGAAGGGGGAGGGGGGGCAGTAAAGGGCTACCTGCCTGAAGCAATCCCATACCCCCCACACACACACACACACACACTACCAATCAATCCCCCACATTGACCCCTAGGGTCCCCCGTCTTAACGATCCCCTCCTCCAACAGACAACACACATTCCTCACCCCGCCCCGTCCCCTAACGAACCACCAGGCTTTGTTTCCAAACGGATCAAATTAGTTTTGACTCCTATTGGTTTCAAACACGGTTTAAGGCTGTCAGTCATTTTAATTATATTACTAAAGGCACTGACAGAAAGATATCTTTGTCTTTCTGAATGATTGCGACAGGGAGAGCGGGAGAGCAGGAGAGCAGGAGAGAGGGAGAGAGAGAGAGGAAGAGAGAGTTTTTTTGATGGTATGAATATAATAATATAGATTGAGAAGCTGTCTCCTTTTGTCTCTCTTCTCTTCCTCTTTCATTTGCTTTCCTTCTCTTTCCTTCTCTTCTCTCACTTCTCTCTCTCTGAATATTTGCTTATTGAGATATGCATGGCTGTCATATACCTATAGTCCTCCACGTTTTAAGATGTAAAACACTGATATCAGGATTGATAACATGATTCACTAACAGCAGGACTTTAGAGAGAAATACACTAGGATAAGGGAGAGGAGGGGTGAGGGGAGGGAAGGGGAGGAGGGGAACGGAGGGGAGAGAGGGAAGGAGGAGAGAGGGGAAGGAGGAGAGAGAGGAGCGGAGGGGTGAGGAGGAGAGAGGGGTGAGGAGGAGAGAGGGGTGAGGAGGAGAGAGGGGTGAGGAGGAGAGAGGGGAAAGGAGGAGAGAGGGGAAAGGAGGAGAGAGGAGATAAGAGGAGAGAGGAGGAGAGAGGAGAGAGAAGGGAGGGGAGGAGAGGAAGTGCGAATGGAGAGGGGAGGAGGGGAGGAGCGGAGGGGTGAAGAGAGGAGAGGGGAGGGTAGGGGAAGAGGGGTGAAAGAGGAGGAAAGGAGGGGTGACAGGACAGGAGAGGGGAGGGGAGGAGGGGTGACAGGAGAGGAGGGGTGACCGTGTGTCTCTCCCTCTAGCAGCACTTAGGCACTTGTGTCTGTCACCTAAACTACCACCAGCAATCTGTCTGTCAGCGCCAGTCTCTCTCTGTCAGCGGAGCCAGAAGGTCGTTAAATCACAACCATCATGGTCTAATTAGCATCACAGTCATTACAGATGAGGGAGGGAGGTCTCTATGGCACTGTGATGCCATAGAGACTACTATGGACTCTGAATAACTGCACTATACTGGATTGCACTCTGTCCATCTCTCTGCATTTAGACATATTCATACCTATACTGTACATATGTACATCCACTGTATATCAACCGTATACCCACTGTACATATGCACATCCACTGTATATCAACCGTACACCCACGGTACATTTGTACCGTGGGTATCTGGTTGATATACTGTACAGCTTTGATATGTGCTGAGAGAAGGACAGTGTACCATCTAGCCATACTCCCAAGTACTTGTATGAGGTGACTACCTCAAGCTCTAAGCACTCAGAGGTCATAATCACACATGTGGGGAGAGCAGCATTCTTCTTACCAAATCACATGGCCTTTGTTTTGGAGGTGTTCAGAACAATGTTAAGGGCAGAGAAAGTTTGTTGGAAACAAAGAAATCTTTGTTGTAGAGCTGTTAACACAAAATCCAGGTAGGGGACAGCTGAGTATAAGACTGTATCATCTGAATATCAATGGATGAGAGAGCTTCCTACTGCCTTAGCTATGTTGTTGATGTAAATTGAGAAGAGCGTGGGGCCTAGGATCGAGCTTTGGGGTACTCCCTTGGTGACAGGCAGTGGCTGAGACAGCAGGTGTTCTGATTTTATACACTGCACTCTTCGAGAGAGGCAGTTAGCCAACCAGGCCAAAGACCCCTCAGAGACACCAACACTCCTTTGCCGGCCCATAAGAATGGAATGGTCTACCGTATCAAAAGCTTTGGCCAAGTCAATAAAAATAGTAGCACACCATTGCTTAGAATCAAGGGCAATGTTGACATCATTGAGGACCTTTAAGGTTGCAGTGACACATCCCTAACTAGAGCGCAAACCAGATTGCATACCAGAGAAAAGAGAGGGTTGCGCGGGTAGTGCGTACGGCCCGGCACATCACTGGGCCTAAGCTGCCTGCCATCCAGCACCACAATACCAGGCGGTGTCAGAGGAAGGCCCTAAAAATTGTCAAAGACTCCAGCCACCCCAGTCATAGACTGTTCTCTCTGCTACCGCATGGCAAGTGGTACCGGGGCGCCAAGTCTATGTCAGAAAGGCTTCTCAACGGCTTTTACCCCCAAGCCATAGAGAGATACAGAGAGAGAGATGAGCAGAGAGAGAAAGAGAGAGAGAGAGAGAAAGAGATACAGAGAGCAGGGAAGATTCATAGATATGACACTGAGAGAGCAAGAAGGAATGATGAGAGAAAGAGAGAAGTCAGAGAGAGAGAGAGAGAGAGAGAGAGAGAGAGAGAGAGAGAGAGAGAAAGAGGGGGGAAAGGGAATTGTTCTATGGAGATGTCAGTTTGTCTTCAACACTAATGACTGTAATTATACACACACTTATTGGGTTAGACCTATAATTACACACAGACACATATACACACACACCGATACACACAAAAAGAAATGCAAATATGTGTATACAGGCCCAGTGCCAAACACACAGCAATTAAGCGTGTCCCACTGGTTTAACAGCGTGGGAACATAAATCTATCATCCTCAACCTCCTCTCTCTCTCTCTGTGTTGATGAGATGTTTTACAACTCGATGAAGGCTCTATTACAACAAAACAACATGTTTGGGATTAGCTACATGAGGATAGCAGAGGGTTTCTGTGGACAAATGATTAAACCCTCATTACAGACGCCATATCGGAATTTGATCAACCTGTTGTTCCAGGAAATGCAAACTTGTAGTGTATTCAAGATTTAAAAAGACATCTAAAGTTTGTAATTTCCACTTTAAAAAGTTTGACTTGATTTGCCCTGACGTAAAATGTATCAACCCCTACACAAAAGATCCATGCATTTTAATTCACATAAAAATTCACATTTCCGGTTGCTGCAGGATTATTTACCTGCTGTAGCAAACTGGCTCAAATGAATATCCGGCATCTGTACCAATCTCATGATAGTTACTCCTCTCCTTAAGCTTTTAAAGAGGTATTTTTGATCAATTCTTATTAATCACATATAGCCAGTCACATGATATGCATGGATGTTAATCATTATGAATAATCCAATATCCATTCAGATGTTTGCTATTCTGTGACAAATCATATTATTCGTTATTCACATACATGTTTATCACAGATATCACACGTCCCATTAGGTATTTAAAATAGCTTGACCTTAATGTAACCCAGATGTTCTTTTCTAATGAGCGAGAACTATTGTTGTTGTGAGATTCAGTATATTGTTATATATATGCTCATGTCTCGACCCCATCAAGCTTTTTAATGTACTGTAAAGCAGGTCGATGTTCGAGATTCATGAAACATCCTTTCAGAGAGGGGTCATTTCGACATAAGATCGATTTTAATCTAGGGGTAGGCCGTCATTGTAAATAAGAATTTGTTCTTAACTGGCTTGCCTAGTTAAATAAAAGGTTAAATAAAACATGTTGCTAGCATCTCAGATGCTTCATTCTTTAAGTTGGAAGAAAGTTTGTGTGTGTGCGTGAGTACGAGAATGTTATTCATTAGTAATCCGATGAATACTTTGAGCAAGTCATGCATGATCCCCTATATTTCCATCCACTGCTTTCTATCAAGATGAGATACAAACCCTTGGTTCGTCTTCACAAGAATGTTAACTTTGGGGATCTGCTACAGTAGTCTAATAGGCTAAGGAGTCTTGGCTTGATGAGGGAGCTACATTAGCTTGCATGCTAACGTACCTAGCCTCCTAATTGGACCCATCGGTTCATGAAAGCCACATCGCATGGCTGGGGGAGTATGCAAACACACACACACACACACACACACACACACACACACACACACACACACACACACACACACACACACACACACTTATACAAACAAACAAACGCACACACACACTGATACGCACACACACACACTGATACAAACACACACACACACACTGATACACACCACGATACACACACACACACACACACACACACACACACACACACACACACACACACACACACACACACACACACTGATACACACACCACACACAGACACAAACACACCCACCCACACACAGACACAAACACACACAGATACAAACACACACACACACAGATACAAACACACACACACTGATACACACACACACACACACACACAGATACAAACACACACACACACACACACTGATACACACACACACACAAAGTCAGTACAGGCAACCATTATTTTACTCTACAGTCTGTGCGTTGTCAGTTTAATGGACATTCCTTAGTCTCCGAGGATCTGGAGATATCAGACAGAACATTTGTTTGTCATTTCCCAAACATTTGAATAAATTGTTAATTATCTTAAAGAGGTTTTTGTAGTTGGATGTCGTTAGTCAGAGGGTTGCTGCTCACGTCCATGTATGATTTAATACATTGTGGAATCCAATTTCTCTCCTTCTATGTTCTTAAAAATAACTTATTTTGTTTTGCTTTATAAAGATGTTTGCCAATTTGTTATTTTTTTATACTTAATTCTTTAGAAAATTTGATTTGTTAAGACAAGTGCACATTGTTACACTGAAGCCTCAGCCAGTGGGTATGTTTGTCATTAAAATATCTACTTTATACTTTTATATTGAAGAAACAGAGTTTAGACAACAAAATTGTCTGTATTATAAATATTTTATCATCATCATTAGCATCACTATCATCTTCTTTGTCATCATTAGACAGTGTGTAACAATGCTCTTTATTCTGTTATCATCGCCTGTGCATGAGTGTGTTTGTGTTCTAGCAGGGAGAGGAAGAGCTTTGTGACCACCAACCTGAGTAGGATCCAGGAGATGCAGGCCTGGAGGCTATAGACCTGCTCAACAAACAGGTAAGAACACACACACACACACACCTGCCCACCTGCCTTTTAGTTCAGCCTGAAGAAGACTTAAAGCATCAGACATCAAACACACACATCATTTTCTCTTACGCCAATGAAAGAGAGAAAGGAGGAGGGAGGAATAGAGAGAGAGAACACATTTTTGCATTTTCTTCACCTCTAAATGATTCCTCTTTCATGCCAGTGAGAGACAGGGAAGTATTAATATGGTGTTGTAGAGAGAGGGAAGTATTAATATGGTGTTGTAGAGAGAGGGAAGTATTAATATGGTGTTGTAGAGAGAGGGAAGTATTAACATGGTGTTGTAGAGAGAGGGAAGTATTAATATGGTGTTGTAGAGAGAGGGAAGTATTAACATGGTGTTGTAGAGAGAGGGAAGTATTAACATGGTGTTGTAGAGAGAGGAAGTATTAATATGGTGTTGTAGAGAGAGGGAAGTATTAATATGGTGTTGTAGAGAGAGGGAAGTATTAATATGGTGTTGTAGAGAGAGGGAAGTATTAACATGGTGTTGGAGAGAGAGGGAAGTATTAATATGGTGTTGTAGAGAGAGGGAAGTATTAACATGGTGTTGTAGAGAGAGGGAAGTATTAATATGGTGTTGTAGAGAGAGGGAAGTATTAACATGGTGTTGTAGAGAGAGGAAGTATTAACGTGGTGTTGTAGAGAGAGGGAAGTATTAATATGGTGTTGTAGAGAGAGGGAAATATTAACATGGTGTTGTAGAGAGAGGGAAGTATTAATGTAGTGTTGTAGAGAGAGGGAAGTATTAATGTAGTGTTGTGGAAAGAGGGAAGTATTAATGTAGTGTTCTGTAGAGAGGGAAGTATTAATGTAGTGTTCTGTAGAGAGGGAAGTATTAATATAGTGTTCTGTAGAGAGGGACGTATTAACATGGTGTTGTAGAGAGAGGGACGTATTAATGTAGTGTTCTGTAGAGAGGGAAGTATTAATGTAGTGTTGTGGAGAGAGGGAAGTATTAATGTAGTGTTGTGGAGAGAGGGAAGTATTAATGTAGTGTTCTGTAGAGAGGGAAGTATTAATGTAGTGTTCTGTAGAGAGGGAAGTATTAATGTAGTGTTGTGGAGAGAGGGAAGTATTAATATAGTGTTGTGGAGAGAGGGAAGTATTAATATAGTGTTGTGGAGAGAGGGAAGTATTAATATAGTGTTGTGGAGAGAGGGAAGTATTAATGTAGTGTTGTGGAGAGAGAGAAGTATTAATGTAGTGTTCTATAGAGAGGGAAGTATTAATATAGTGTTGTGGAGAGAGGGAAGTATTAATATAGTGTTGTGGAGAGAGGGAAGTATTAATGTAGTGTTGTGGAGAGAGGGAAATGTTAATATAGTGTTCTATAGAGAGGGAAGTGTTCTATAGAGAGGGAAGTATTAATATAGTGATGTGGAGAGAGGGAAGTATTAATGTAGTGTTGTGGAGAGAGGGAAGTATTAATGTAGTGTTGTGGAGAGAGGGAAGTATTAATATAGTGTTGTGGAGAGAGGGAAATGTTAATATAGTGTTCTATAGAGAGGGAAGTATTAATATAGTGTTGTGGAGAGAGGGAAGTATTAATGTAGTGTTCTGTAGAGAGGGAAGTATAAATGTAGTGTTCTGTAGAGAGGGAAGTATTAATGTAGTGTTCTGTAGAGAGGGAAGTATAAATGTAGTGTTCTGTAGAGAGGGAAGTATTAATGTAGTGTTGTGGAGAGAGGGAAGTATTAATGTAGTGTTCTGTAGAGAGGGAAGTATTAATGTAGTGTTCTGTAGAGAGGGAAGTAGTAATGTAGTGTTCTATAGAGAGGGAAGTATTAATGTAGTGTTGTGGAGAGAGGGAAGTATTAATATAGTGTTGTGGAGAGAGGGACGTATTAATGTAGTGTTGTGGAGAGAGGGAAATGTTAATATAGTGTTCTATAGAGAGGGAAGTGTTCTATAGAGAGGGAAGTATTAATATAGTGTTGTGGAGAGAGGGAAGTATTAATGTAGTGTTCTGTAGAGAGGGAAGTATTAATGTAGTTTTCTGTAGAGAGGGAAGTATTAATATAGTGTTGTGGAGAGAGGGAAGTATTAATGTAGTGTTGTGGAGAGAGGGAAGTATTAATGTAGTGTTCTATAGAGAGGGAAGTATTAATATAGTGTTGTGGAGAGAGGGAAGTATTAATATAGTGTTGTGGAGAGAGGGAAGTATTAATATAGTGTTGTGGAGAGAGGGAAGTATTAATATAGTGTTGTGGAGAGAGGGAAGTATTAATATAGTGTTGTGGAGAGAGGGAAGTATTAATGTAGTGTTGTGGAGAGAGGGAAATGTTAATATAGTGTTCTATAGAGAGGGAAGTATTAATATAGTGTTGTGGAGAGAGGGAAGTATTAATGTAGTGTTCTGTAGAGAGGGAAGTATTAATGTAGTGTTCTGTAGAGAGGGAAGTATTAATGTAGTGTTGTGGAGAGAGGGAAGTATTAATATAGTGTTCTGTAGAGAGGGAAGTATTAATATAGTGTTGTGGAGAGAAGGAAGTATTATTATAGTGTTGTGGAGAGAGGGAAGTATTATTATAGTGTTGTGGAGAGAGGGAAGTATTAATGTAGTGTTGTGGAGAGAGGGAAGTATTATTATAGTGTTGTGGAGAGAGGGAAGTATTATTATAGTGTTGTGGAGAGAGGGAAGTATTAATGTAGTGTTGTGGAGAGAGGGAAGTATTAATGTAGTGTTGTGGAGAGAGGGAAGTATTAATATAGTGTTGTGGAGAGAGGGAAATGTTAATATAGTGTTCTATAGAGAGGGAAGTGTTCTATAGAGAGGGAAGTATTAATATAGTGTTGTGGAGAGAGGGAAGTATTAATGTAGTGTTCTGTAGAGAGAGAAGTATTAATGTAGTGTTCTGTAGAGAGGGAAGTATTAATGTAGTGTTGTGGAGAGAGAAGTATTAATGTAGTGTTCTGTAGAGAGGGAAGTATTAATATAGTGTTGTGGAGAGAGGGAAGTATTAATATAGTGTTGTGGAGAGAGGGAAGTATTATTGTAGTGTTGTGGAGAGAGGGAAGTATTAATATAGTGTTGTGGAGAGAGGGAAATGTTAATATAGTGTTCTATTGAGAGGGAAGTATTAATATAGTGTTGTGGAGAGAGGGAAGTATTAATGTAGTGTTCTGTAGAGAGGGAAGTATTAATGTAGTGTTCTGTAGGGAGGGAAGTATTAATGTAGTGTTGTGGAGAGAGGGAAGTATTAATGTAGTGTTCTGTAGAGAGGGAAGTATTAATGTAGTGTTCTATAGAGAGGGAAGTATTAATATAGTGTTGTAGCCCCTCACTCTATGACAGACAAGAGAAATGGCATGCTGAGATAAAAGACAGATAGAAAGAACAGAATAATCTCCCAAGTGCACCATCATTCTTCTTTGTTTTCAATTTACAAGAGACTTTTCCGACAGATCCACAACGTACAGGAAAATGTTCAAGTAATTTCTCTCCTCTTCTTCCTCTTCTTGGACAAAACGTATTTAATCATTCACCTGACAGTGGTCATACTGGGGTTTGAAAGTAATTTGCAGCATGTCACCTTTTTTCCTCTTTACTTGTTTAACCTGTCTGGGAACCTGGGACGTTTGCGTCCCACCCTAGTCAACAGCCAGTGGAATCGCGTCGCGCGAAATACAAATACCTCATGAATTTTGTAACTTCAATTTCTCAAACATATGACTATTTTACACATTTACATTTACATTTAACCTGTTATGGCTAGGGGGCAGTATTTTCACGGCTGGATAAAAAACGTACCCGATTTAATCTGGTTACTACTCCTGCCCAGTAACTAGAATATGCATATAATTATTGGCTTTGGATAGAAAACACTCCAAAGTTTCTAAAACTGTTTGAATGGTGTCTGTGAGTATAACAGAACTCAAATGGCAGGTCAAAACCTGAGAGATTCCTTTACAGGAAGTGGCCTGTCTGACCATTTCTTGAACTTCTTTTCCATCTCTATCTTTTACAAAGGATCTCTGCTCTAACGTGACACTTCCTACGTCTTCCATGGGCGCTCAGAGCCCGGGAAAAAACAGAATGTCGTCATACCAGCCCCAGGCTGAAACACATTATCGCCTTTCTCAAGTGGCCGATCAAGGGACTGTGGGCTTAGGCGCGTGCCCTGGCCGCCCCCGTCTTTGTGATTTTTCCTCTGTTTGCCGAAAAGGAGATTCCCGGTCGGAATATTATCGCTTTTTTACGAGATAAATTGCATAAAAATTGATTTTAAACAGCGGTTGACATGCTTCCAAGTACGGTAATGGAATATTTAGAAATTTTTTGTCACGAATTGCGCCATGCGCGCGACCCTGATTTACCATTTCGGATAGTGTCTGGGACGCACGAACAAAACGCCGCTATTCGGATATAACGATGGATTATTTTGGACCAAACCAACATTTGTTATTGAAGTAGCAGTCCTGGGAGTGCATTCTGACGAAGACAACAAAAGGTAATCAAACTTTTATAATAGTAAATCTGATATTGGTGAAGGCTAAACTTGCCGGGTGTCTAAATAGCTAGCCCGTGATGGCTGGGCTATGTACTTAGAATATTGCAAAATGTGCTTTCACCAAAAAGCTATTTTAAAATCGGACATATCGAGTGCATAGAGGAGTTCTGTATCTATAATTCTTAAAATAATTGTTATGCTTTTTGTGAACGTTTATCGTGAGTAATTTAGTAAATTGTTAGCAAATTCCCCGGAAGTTTGCGGGGGGTATGCTAGTTCTGAACGTCACATGCTAATGTAAAAAGCTGTTTTTTGATATAAATATGAACTTGATTGAACAAAACATGCATGTATTGTATAACATAATGTCCTAGGTGTGTCATCTGATGAAGATCAAAGGTTAGTGCTGCATTTAGCTGTCTTCTGGGTTTTTGTGACATTATATGCTAGCTTGAAAAATGGGTGTCTGATTATTTCTGGCTTGGTACTCTGCTGACATAATCTAATGTTTTGCTTTCGCTGTAAAGCCTTTTTGAAATCGGACAGTGTGTTTAGATAAAGGAGAGTCTTGTCTTTAAAATGCTGTGAAATAGTCATATGTTTGAAAAATTGAAGTTTTTGTATTTTTGAGGAATTTGTAATTCGCGCCACGCCTATCATTGGATATTGGAGCAGGTGTTCCGCTAGCGGAACGTCTAGATGTAAGAGGTTAAAAAACATAGGTGATATGGCTGACTTGCTTGAACAAATGTGGTTTCTACTGACAATTGAGATGTACAAACTATGGCATAAGGGAACGACAAGCGGATAAGAGGCAATCCGTAATTTCGACTAAGACATTAATGAACGAGCTAGGACGGACGTTATCAATATAACTATTTGTTCAGCACTTTTGCAATGTACAGTGACAGAATTCAGAACAAGGGTCGTTCTTACAGTACTCTCCCTGTACACCAAGTCAGAACTACAGGATAAATGAAGGGGGCATATAAGCAGACAATGAAAGCTCTTACAAGATTATATGATTACATTTCTCTAAAACAGGTTATAGGCTACATGTGCACCATCAATTCATTTATAAGGGAGGAAAGGGACCACATTTTTAGGATGAGGCACATGGGCTGCTTACAGTTTACTACACAACATACAGTTAGTATTACTTTCTGGCTACAGTATACATATCTACCTGGCGTATTACATCAATTGTGCAGCAGCATACCATTCATTTTTGGACTCACCTTGTTGTGCTGTGCTCACTTTGAGATGAATCGCTTACTCAGGGAGGGAGGAGATGTTTTCTAAATATGGATCAAATTGTTAAAATTAGTAAAGGCGTTGGTGAGAAAAATGGAGGAAGAAATTAAAACAACTTTTTCCACATTACAACTACAAAGCTGGCGCTGGCTGGCTAGCTTATTTTCATTACAATAGCATGGCTAGCTAGCAATAGTCTTCTGTCTAGCCTGTAACTAATGGTTGTACGTTGTGGAACAGAGCAATAGTTCTTTGTACTTGTCATTTGGTTGAGACTAACATTCGTTCAGAAAATAATTGTTTACTTTGTGCATATTTATTGTGTAATTGGTTGGCTTTGCTAGTTATCAAGCTATTTTCTCAAGTTGGCAAACTTAGCTATTAGCTCACCTTTTAGGAGAACAGGCTAGCTCCTTTCAGAATCTAGACAATAGAGAATGGGGAATAAGATCTGGCTGTTGCAGTGCCCTGACGAGGTGAGAGCAAACTGCTAGAGAGATAAAAAGGAATCTCCAAATGCTATGTTGAACTAGCACCACGGATGAAGGCGGGGGAAGAAAACAGACAGTTTCTTTCTACCACACCTTCACCAAGTCATACAATGTTTGCTTCATGAACAATTGTTACATCTGAAATAAATACAGAATTATTTTAGTTTATTCTGTTTCTAATGTGTTTTACGCTGGATGTCAGCAATTTAGCAGGTCTATAGTATGTATTGTTTTGAAACTTTTATTAAATATCTATTCAGTCAAAACTCATTTTATGTTTGCTAAAATAATGTATGTTTTGTATTGTTACTTTTTACATGCTGAAACAGTTTCATTAGTTTTGAGCTAGACTATGATCGGGGAAATGTCTACTACCCTTTTTAAAATGTTGTTGATGAATGAAATCAGCACCATTTCTAATAGTTTGTTGCTACTGTCTGGTGAGGAAGTGAGCAATATGGAATGCATTGGAGGATGAAGGGAGAATTAATGAGAAATCAGAACTTGGACAATGTCAAGGAATAAGTAGGATAAATGTACATCCTATCAATGACAAAATAAACTGTGCAGAGGTAGCCTCAGATTGTTCCAAGATGGCGTAGCAATCGGACGTGTGTTTTGTATTGTCCTGTGTAAATATTGTTTTCCTTGTTTTTCTTTGTATATATTTCCTATATATTTTAATCTCACTTTCCATCTACGGACTGAATATACTCTCTTGCAACCCGCTTCACCCAATGTGGTACGGATCTGCTATTTTTATACTTTAGAAACTGAACCCCCATCAGATGCTAGCCAGCTAATCGTCGTCACCGCCACTGCTAGCTGTCATCACCGTTAACTCGGACACCAGCCATCCTCAGCTCGGTCAATACCTGCCAGTCTGCACAGCGTGATATCAACCCAGAGCATATCGGACTGCTTTTTCTCTACAACAGCTCCGGATTCTTGCCGCAAGCTCTGAACCTTTACACCGGATCATAGCAGCCAGCTAACTGCAATCCGAGTGGCTTCTCCTGGCTAACATCTCTGTCCTGAAGCAAGCACGAGTTAGCCTTGAGTTAGGCTCGAGCTAGGCCCATCTCCCGGCTAACCGAAGAGGTCCACCAGCTAATTCTTGGGCTACAACACCTCTTTTGCCAATTGGCCTGAACCCTTAACTGCCGACACGGAGCCCCGCCGATCCATCACGACTGGTCTGCCGACGTAATCGTCCGAGATGGTTTCAACAGGCCCTTCCGTTGCGACGTCGCCGAAGGCCCAGTAGCTGAATCGCCATGTCTCCAGCTCGCCTAGTGTAGTAGCGACTACTGAATAGGCTCCCTGACTCACCTGTTGCTACTCATTGGACCCTATGATCACTCGGCTACACATGCCTCTCCCTAATGTTAATATGCCCTGTCTATTGCTGTTTTGGTTAGTGATTATTGTCTTATTGTAGAGCCCCCAGCCCTGCCCAATATGCCTTAGATAGCCCTTTTGTTCCACCCCCCACACATGCAGTGACCTCACCTGGCTTAACTGGTGCCTCCAGAGACAAAAACCTCTCTCGTCATCACTCAGTGCCTAGGTTTACCACACTGTACTCACATCCTACCATACACTTGTCTGTACATTATGCCTTGAATCTATTCTTCCACGCCGAGAAATCTGCTTCTTTTACTCTCTGTTCCGAACGCACTAGACGACCAGTTCTTATAGCCTTTATCCATACCCGTACCCTTATCCTACTCCTCCTCTGTTCCTCTGGTGATGTAGAGGTTAACCCCTGCAGCCCCCAGCACCACTCCCATTCCCCAGGCGCTCACATTTGTTGACTTCTGTAACCGTAAAAGCCTTGGTTTCATGCATGTTAACGTTAGGAGCCTCCTCCCTAAGTTTGTTTTATTCACTGCTTAGCACACTGCGCCAACTTTTTTCAATTTTCAAGCTCTACCCATCGATTTTGCGGTGACGTAGTGTCCCCATGAGTGACAGAACACTGAGCCAATCACGGAATAACTAGAGAACATTGCCAACCCCTGCATTCTGTATGTTCCACTGGCTGTCCCACCACCACAGAAAGTACTGAGCTAGGCTGAAACACCTGCATTTTGGAGCTGCCTTACTCAAGAAAGCAAAAAAAAGACCATGTTTGTATGCGGCTTTATTAACTCAAAATAATAATAAAAAAATATACATAAAATATATTTTAAAAAGTGTATATATAGAGATTATTTATTTATTGAGGGGGTCAAAACAGGTCGGGCTCTCCCCCACCTGCCCTGAATGACGTGTCACCACTGTTTACATCATACTATGTTTTCACAAACACATAGCTGGGGTTTGATTTGAAAGCGTTAATAGATTATGGCTGTGGGTTGGAGATATGGCTGCGGCTGAGGTTTTGGACAAGACGGGATAAGGTTAGGGTTTTGTTCAGGACTACAGATCAGATCTTAGATTCTAGTGGATTTGTGGATACACAGGATAGATGTGAAGGGTTCCCACCTTATTGCTTCCACCTATTCAGGCTGTTTCAGTTTGGAGGAATCCTCAATGAGTATGGTTAGATGGGATTATTGTGGATAGTCAACTTTATATAATAATTTGATTCAAACATTTACATGCTTTGCAAGAAGAACAATTTCCCTAATAATTGTGTTTCCATGGACACATCTGAAATCAGGCTACCTGATGACACTGGTAAATGCAGAAAATCACCAATCAACATAAATATACTACCACAACGGGCATGTTATTTTTGGGAAGCGTATTTTATTCTGAGTTCGAACAAACAGTTTAAAGTTTGTATGTGAAAACCAATTCTAAGACACATGCATTCAGTTGTTCCAAACTCACTTCACTCACGCTAAAGAGGGAGGCTCTTGGCTGGTGCTATCCCATGCGCTGGAATGCCGATTAAGGTGTTTAGATGTCCTAATAATTTGAACGATTGCTCAAAAAAACTGCAGTTTTACTTTGATTTTGACCTTAAGCCGATTAATATAAGCAGTATGGCGTTTACATGACTATTGCTTAATCTGCCTCCAGCCATAATCAGTTTAATATTGAATTATTAGTGTGCATGTAAACATGTTCATTGATGAAGGAAGATGGCTGAAGGAGGGTAAGAGTACGAGTTCTGTTTGGGTTCAAACATAAACACACACCAATAGAGAGGCAGGAATCCACACATCTGATAGACATATTCACTATTAATCCCAATACTGCTCTCTGTCTATCTGTCTTTCCTGTGAATGAGGGATGGGATGGAGGGATATGGGAGGAGAGATGTCTGGACGAGAGATGAAACGGAAAGTCTCCATCTGTTTGTTGTGTCACACGTCTGTCTGTGTGTGACATCACTCTCTAACTGCAGTGTCAAAACACACACACACACACACACACACACACACACACACACACCACACACACACACACACACACACACACACACACACTCTGACCATGCGTGATGAGTTTTGTTCCCCATGGTGTATTAGTGTCTTAAATCCACTTCTGTCATCTCCTTATGGGTTTGACACCTTCCTCTCTCTCTTCCTCTCTTTTAAAATGTTCTTCTGTCTCTTATTCTCTCTCTCTCTCCCTCTCCCTCCCCTAGCTGAGTGCTCTGGGAGGAGAAAATGAGAGATTGTGTCGGCAGCTGGAGGAGGAGAGAGCATATCGTGGACCAGTATTACTCAGTTTTTTTGTAAGGGGGCCACTTTGGGTTGAGACAATCATTCAGAGAGCCGCACAGATCTTTAATTTGTTCTACTTTTTCTTCCAATATTATCGATTTATCAATTGAGAACAAATTCAGAGCATTAGAGCACATGCAATTGTTTTGATGTACAGCACATCACAAATATATACATACACACATCAAATAGGCTACATCACATGTATAAGACCCATATTAAGGGTTACCACAGCAGTTGGATGTGAGAAAATGTCCCTTCTGCTCCTTGACTGAATTCATTCTAAATGTATAGTCTGTTGTTGCTATCCTTGTGAGGCAATCCAGGTGTGCATTGGTGAGTCTGTTTCTCTGTTTTTGTTTCACAATGTTCATTGTTGAAAATGTTGCTACACATGAATAAGTGCTGACAAAAATGATGTCACCTCTTGTACACACTGCTTCAGAAGTGGATATTCTGTGTCTGACACACAACACCTGATCTTAGTTCGCCTTGCAATGTGCCATTTGTCTGCAGCGCCACTATTCCAGCACGGTCAGGACAGAGGGCTGTGATGACTGGGGTCAGAGGTGACACTGGTACATGAAAGGGGTTCTCAATTAAGTTGAAAAACTCCTTGTACTCCATGATATCCTTGAAACTCTTTCAACACACTCACAAATGCATCATAGCTAAAATGTTGCAGTATGTCTGGGTTGTATGTGGTGACTGATCTGAGTTTTGGGAAATGAACAAACTGTCTGTCAGGTATGAAGGGTGTGAGGATTTTATTTCGAAATGCTGTGAAAACACGTAGCATTTTGCCTGGAGTTTTAGCTTTCCCTTGGAGCTGGAGATTCACCGTGTTCAGGGAAGCAGACCCAAACAAATAATTGGGCAATGTCACTTACATCAGTGCTTTCGTCAAGCGTAGTACTAAAACACGGATTTGTCAGTAATCAGTTGCTTACCGATGTCCTCGCCAATGTCTTCTATGAGTCTTGTTATGGTCAAGTCTGAGAGTTGCAGTCCGTTAATTTACTTTAGAATAGCTTCCTTGTTTGTGAAATCAGCATGCAATATTTTGCCTGAGGCCAAAAACATTCTTGGACAATTTCAGCGTCTATGAAGTCCTTCCTGTTTCTCGCGATTAAGCAAGGAATCTCAAATGTTGCCTCTGTTGTTTTCTCTGCAACAGTGCTGTATCTGTCCATCATTTGTTGTTGTCCTTTGACTTGAGCTATCATATTGTTTCTGAGGTTGCTTTGTGGCGGATATGTTTTGTCAAAGTGGGCATGGAGTGACTGGAAATGTCGCTCTAAATTTGCTCATTTAAAACAATTGACTACCTACTGGTAAATAAGACAAAGTGAGCTAGTCCCATCATGCAGTCCAAAAAAATACTTGTCTATTTCTCTTGGACCTTTCTGTGTTCTTCTTGAATCGACATATTCTTCTCTTAGCCACCAGAGCCACATTAGCCATGTTAGCTACGTTACCTAGCTGCATTTCCCCGCTGCCATCTTCCTGATTTTTCTGGTTCCCCTGTGGTTGTTTGTTCATAGCTATCACGTTGTTCTCCAACTCTTCCCCCTCATTTTCATTTTCAATAGATTTACATTTTATTTTTTACAATAAATCCATCCATGTTGACCAGATTGCAAATTTAGCTAGTAGCAGACTGATATGTGCCGGTCGCTGTAGCTGAGCAGTCGAGTTCTATTTCGGCAATCGCTGTACTGCGCTGTACTGACATCTATCTGCCGTCCAGGGAACAATACATATATAACATTAACTGATTCAGGCCTGCATTAAACACATTGAATTGA
Source organism: Salmo salar (assembly GCF_965601325.2). NCBI lineage: Eukaryota > Metazoa > Chordata > Actinopteri > Salmoniformes > Salmonidae > Salmo > Salmo salar. The sequence continues at coordinate 30,553,791 of NC_138319.1, read as the reverse complement.
AATTGTATCAAATTTATGCATTATGAATGGAAAATTGGAAAATAACTGCGAGCCGCAAATGAAGGCCTCTATTAAGGGCTCGCGGGCCGCGCAATGAGTGCCACCAGTGTAGACGAGTAGAGCGACTGATACCGCCAATCAACCAACCACCGGAAGGGGATCTCAACCCTTCCTCCCCTCTCCCTCACCCACGGACCCTCCTTCTCCCTTCCTCCCTTCTTCCCCTCTCACTCACCCACGGACCCTCTTCTCCCTTCCTCCCTTCTTTCCCCTCTCACTCACCCACGGACCCTCCTTCTCCCTTCCTCCCTTCTTCCCCTCTCACTCACCCACGGACCCTCTTCTCCCTTCCTCCCTTCTTTCCCCTCTCCCTCACCCACGGACCCTCCTTCTCCCTTCTTCCCCTCTCACTCACCCACGGACCCTCTTCTCCCTTCCTCCCTTCTTTCCCCTCTCACTCACCCACGGACCCTCCTTCTCCCTTCCTCCCTTCTTCCCCTCTCACTCACCCACGGACCCTCCTTCTCCCTTCCTCCCTTCTTCCCCTCTCCCTCACCCACGGACCCTCCTTCTCCCTTCCTCCCTTCTTCCCCTCTCCCTCACCCACAGATCCTCCTTCTGCCTTCCTTCCTTCTTCCCCTCTCTGGACAGAGACACAGGGTACCCTACCCTCCCCTGCCTCCCACACCTTCCCCTCTCCTCTCATTCTGCATCATGCCCCCAGCCACAGCCACAGCCCTGGGCCAGGGGAGAAGGACAGTGCTCTGATCCAAGCAAAGTTGAGCGTGGCCGCGGGAGCCAGGCAAGGCCCAGGCTGTGAGTGAGGCCTGCTGAGTGAAGAGTGTAGGATAATTGTCCATTCAGCTGCAGGACAGAGAGTTCTACTGGTCAGGTAGTATCATCCACCTTGCTACAGAGATACGACAGAACAAGGACGCTTTGCCTCTCACGTGACCTCTAACCCCTGACCCCTGAACTCTAATGACATCATTACTTGTTAGGCTGTTGTGTTGAATGTCATTTAGATATTAAGCCATATCATTGTATGACTGTGTTGAGAAGAGAATTGTGGAGTGACAGACAGGTGCACATCAGACCAGAGAACACTTAATAGCATTACCTGGCTAATTAAAGGCTTTTACACACGTTCAAGTAAACATTTTTTAAATATAGATCTGTGTTGCCACTGACGTCTATTTATTTATTATTAATTAATATTTGGAGTTGTTGTCCCTTTGAGTTCCAGACAAGAAATCAAAATATAATCATCACTGTTTTCTGTATAGAGTCACTGTAGGGCAGATAGTTGATATGAAGCGGGAAGACGTGTTGGGAGCCGTGTTGGATAAACAAGACCAAGCTACATGTGACAAAGATGGGGAGGGAAAGAGAGGAGTGGGGGAATGGATTGAGAGAGAGGATGAGAGAGAGGGTCGTTTCACTGTGATAATGATAACAGCTGAATAAAAAATCTCTCTCTCTCTCTCTCTCTCTCTCTCTCTCTCTCTCTCTCTCTCTCTCTCTCTCTCTCTCTCTCTCTCTCTCTCTCTCTCTCTCTCTCTCTCTCTCTCTCTCTCTCTCCTCTCTCTCTCTCTCTCTCCTCTCTCTCTCTCTCTCTCTCTCTCTCAGGATTCTTCCTTTTAATGAGGCAGAGCTTGGCTTGTAAGCGGTATTACTCATTTGCACTGTCACAGTCAAACCACTTTTATGCACCAACACACACACACATTAACACTCTCACACACACATACACACACACATACACATCCTCTCACTTATATACACTCATATACTCTCGCTCACACACACAGAGCAGTCATTAAGAGTGAAACCACAAGCCTTTAAAAGACTCCCAGGCCCAGACTAAGGCAGCGGCGTGACGGCAAAAAGAGTCCCCTGGAAACAATGATGTGAATAATAATTTGTTGTTTTTGAAAACCCAGCGAGGTCTTACCGAGGTTAAGCTTGTCCTTGATCTGTTTTTAACTCGCTTTAGGTCTGTGGAGGGATTATACAGACTCCTCAGTACACACACACACACACACACACACACACACACACACACACACACACACACACACTCTCAGACACACTCAGACACACTCAGACACAGGCTCTCATTTCATACAGACACACCAGAGTAAAGGACCCCAACTTCCTACCCTTATTTTACTAAATGAATGTGGTTTCGACTGTCTGAGAGTGTGTGTTTCACTTATACGTGTGTGTGTGTGGTCCTACAGAAGTCTGTGGCACACCGACAAATTATTGCAGCTCAGTATTTTATTTTCATCCCAAATGACTCTGGCTCTGTTTGTGGAGTGTGTGGGGCTGTGACTGAGAGAAAGGAATGCTGATGGTTATGTGAATGATGATTATGATTACCAGGCATTCTTTCTGATCATCCCAAGAGTTCTGCCCATGCTCTGAACTAGCACCAGCCTGGTAAATATCCATGGTGGAAGGTACTGTCCACACATTGAAAAGAGTGTGCATCTTAAAATGGCACCCTATTCCTATATAGCGCACTACTTTCGACCAGAAATGCACTATAAAGGTTTCTCCTCATGTACGGGAAACTAGCTGCTGCCTGTTCTCTTAGAGACATTAAGAACATTTTAACAACACAGCAGTGGACTGGAGGCAATGATATCACAGCAGTGGACTGGAGGCAATGACATCACAGCAGTGGACTGGAGGCAATGACATCACAGCAGTGGACTGGAGGCAATGACATCACAGCAGTGGACTGGAGGCAATGACATCACAGCAGTGGACTGGAGGCAATAACAACACAGCAGTGGACTGGAGGCAATGACATCACAGCAGTGGACTGGAGGCAATGACATCACAGCAGTGGACTGGAGGCAATGACATCACAGCAGTGGACTGGAGGCAATGACATCACAGCAGTGGACTGGAGGCAATGACATCACAGCAGTGGACTGGAGGCAATGACATCACAGCAGTGGACTGGAGGCAATGACATCACAGCAGTGGACTGGAGGCAATGACATCACAGTAGTGGACTGGAGGCAATGACATCACAGCAGTGGACTGGAGGCAATGACATCACAGTAGTGGACTGGAGGCAATGACATCACAGTAGTGGACTGGAGGCTATGACATCACAGTAGTGGATTGGAGGCAACAAATTGAGTAGCAGAAATGCTCATCGTGATTAGAATGCATAATGTCCCATGTTAAATGATCAGGAAATGAGAAGGATGTTAATAATCTTGTCCTTTGAGAAACATTATGAGCGTTGCACAGCCCCAGACATCCTCTGTTTTTGTTATGTAAGCTGTGTGTGAGGGCTGGTCTGTGTCTGTGTGTGCGTGTGCATGTGTGTGTCTTAAAATGGCTCCTTGAGACTGGAAAGGATAAACATTAGATGTACTGTGTATGATGTGGATCTGATTAGAATTGACTGACTGACTGTTTTAATGAGAGCAGATAGACTGTCTGTCTGTCTGTCTGACTGACTGACTGTTTTAATGAGGGTAGATGGACTGTCTGTCTGACTGTCTGTTTTAATGAGGACAGATGGACTGTCTGTCTGACCATCTGACTGTATTTTAATGAGGACAAAGGAACTGTCTGTCAGATTGTCTGTCTGACTTTTTTTTTTAATGAGGACAGAGGGACTGTCTGACTGTTTTAACGAGGGCAGAGGTTCTGTCTGACTGATTGACTGTTTTAATGAGGACAGAAGGACTGTCTGTCTGTCTGTCTGTCTGTCTGTCTCTTTGTATGTGTCTGTCTGTCTGTTTCTCTGACTCAAATACAGATGGAGGGAACAAGAGAGAAATGGAAACAGAAGGAGGGGAAAGCCTGAAGTAGAAGAGAACAGAGAGAATAGAAGTAGCAGAGGGATAGAGGAACAGAGAGAAAGGAGGCATAATAGAGGAACAGAGAGAATAGAGAGACAGAGAGATTAGATGGAGGGAGAGCAGAGGGATAGAGGCACAGAGAGATAGATGGAAGCAGAATAGAGGAACAGAGAGAATAGAGGGACATAGAGAGCAGATGGAGAAATAGCAGAGGGATAGAGGAACAGAGAGAATAGAGGGAGGAGAGCAGATGAATAGAGGAACATAGAGGAAGGAGAGCAGAGGGATAGAGGAAAGGAGAATAGAGGAACAAAGAGAATAGAGTGGACGGGGAGAATAGAAGGAGGGAGTGAATAGGGGGACTTCACCAAAGTAATCAGAAATACAGACATTGTCATCCTACAAGAAATATGGTATAGAAGAGATGGACCTATTGGTTCTCCTCTAGGTTACAGAGAGCTGGTAGTACCATCCACCAAACTACCAGGTGTGAAACAGGGAAGGGACTCAGAGGATATACTCATTTGGTATAGAGAAGACCTAAATCACTATATTAAATTAATCAAAACAGGAACATTTTACTTATGGCTAGAAATTCAAAAAGAAAATGATCGGAACAGAGAAAAATGTCCTCCTGTGTGCTACCTATGGTCCCCAATAGAATCCCCATACTTTAGTGTAGACAACTTCTCCATCCTGGAGAGGGAAATCAGTCATTTCCAGGCCCAGGGACATGTACTAGTCTGTGGCGACCTAAATGCCAGAACTGGACAAGAACCTGACACCCTAAGCACACAGGGGGGCAAACACCTACCTGGAGGTGACAGAATTCCCTCTCCCATAATGTCCCCCATATGCCCAACTATGACAACATAACCAACAAAAACAGGTCACAGCTCCTGCAGCTCTGTCGCAAGCTGGGTATGTACATAGTCAATGGTAGGATTCGAGGGAACTCCTACAGTAGGTACACCTATAGCTCATCTCTTGGCAGTAGTACTGTAGACTACTTTATCACTGACCTCAGAGCGTTCACAGTCAGCCCACTGACACCCCTATCAGATCCCAGCAAAATCACAATCTACTTGAACAGAACAACACTCAATCATGAGGCATCAAAGCCAAAGGAACTGCATAATATTAAGAAATGCTATAGATGGAAGGAAAGTAATGTGGAAACCTACAGTTCCAAAAAACAAATTAGGCAAAAACAAATTCAATCCCTTTTAGAAAACCTTCTGGACAAAATGTTTCACTGTAAACTCGGCAGAAGAAAACCTAAACAGTATATTTGACCTTTCAGCTTCCCTATCAAATCTTAAAATTCCAAACCGAAGGTCCTTTTGTCCCTATAGCAAAGAACAAACAGCAAAAACATATACATAATCAAATTCAAATCTTAGAATCAACTATTAAAGACTTTCAGAACCCACTGGATTCTCCAATTACTTTGAATGAACTACAGGACAAAATAGAAACCCTCAAACCCAAAAAGGCCTGTGGTGTTGATGGTATACTCAATGAAATTATAAAATATACAGACAGCAAATTCCAATTGCCTATACTTAAACTCTTTAACATCTTTCTCAGCTCTGGCATCTTCCCCAATATTTGGACCAAGGACTGATCCACAAAAGTGGAGACAAAATTGACCCCAATAACTACCGTGGGATATGGGTCAACAGCAACCTTGGGAAAACATCTGCATTGTCAATAACAGCAGATTCGTACATTTCCTCAGCAAAAACGATGTACTGAGCAAGTGTCAAATAGTTTTTTTTAATCAAATTACCCAATGACAGACCACGTTTTCACCATGCAAACCCTAATTGACAAACAAACAAACAAAAACAAAGGCAAAGTCATCTCATGCTTTGTTGGTTTCATCAAAGCTTTTGACTCAATTTGGCATGAGGGTCTGCTATAAAAATTGATGGAAAGTGGTGTTGGGGGAAAAACATACAACAATATAAAATACATGTACACAAACAACAACTCTACTGTTAAAATTGGCAAAAAACACACACATTTCTTTCCACAGGGCCGGGGGGTGAGACAGGGATGCAGCATAAGCCCCACCCTCCTCTTCAACATGTATGTTGAATTGGCGAGGGCACTAGAACAGTCTGCAGCACCCCGGCCTCACCCCACTAGAATCTGAAGTAAAATGTCTACTGTTTGCTTATGATCTGGGGCTTCTGTCCCCAACCAAAGAGGGCCTACAGAGGGCCTACAAATCTCAGTAAGACAACATTAATGGTGTTCCAAAAAAAGTCCAGTTGCCAGGACCACAAATACAAATTCCATTTAGACACCATTGCCCTAGAGCTCACAGAAAACTATACTTACCTCGGCCTAAACATCAGCACCACAAGTAACTTCCAAAATGCTGTGAATTATCTGAGAGACAAGGCAAGAAGAGCCTTCTATGCATCAAAAGGAACATAAAATTTGACATATCAATTAGGATCTGGCAAATAAATACTTGAATCAGTTATAGAACCCTTTGCCTTGTAATAATGTGAGGTCTGGGGTCCGCTCACCAACAAAGTATTCACAAAATGGGACAAAAACCAAATTTCCTCTGTGTACAACGTGAAACACCAAATAATGCATGCAGAGCAGAATTAGGCCGAAACCCACTAATTATCAAAATCCAGAAAATAGCCGTTAACCTCTATGGGCTAGGTGGGACGCAAGCGTCCCACCCGTGGTGCACTCCATCAACAGCAGGTGCATTTCAAGAGCGGCAAATTTGAATCCAAATAAATGTCAAAATTCAAATTTTTCAAACATACAACTATTTTACACCCTTTGAAAGATAAACATCTCCTTAATCTAACCACGTTTTACGATTTCAAAAAGGTTTTACGGCGAAAGCATAAATTTATAGTATGTTAGGACAGTACATTTACAAGAGTTGTGTGTAATGTTTTGTCAATTCAAAGACATGGTCACCAAAACCATAAAACCAGCTAAAATGATGCACTAACCTTTTACAATCTCCATCAGATGACACTCCTAGGACATTATGTTAGACAATGCATGCATCTTTAGTTCTATCAAGTTCATATTTATATCCAAAAACAGCGTTTTACTATGGCATTGATGTTGAGGAAATCGTTTCCCTCCAATAACCGGCAGTCAAGTCAGCACCACAAATTAAATAATTAAAATTAGAAAACATTGGTAAAATATTATATTGTCATTTAAAGAATTATAGATTTACATCTCTTGAACGCAATCAACTTGCCAGATTTAAAAATAACCTTACTGGGAAATCACACTTTGCAATAATCTGAGCACTGCGCCCAGAAAAATACGCGTTGCGATACAGACTAGCCGTCATGTTGGGGAGATCTAAAATCGAAAATACTATGTAAATAATCCATTACCTTTGATTCTCTTCATCAGATGTCACTTCCAGGTATCACAGGTCCATAACGAATGTAGTTTTGTTCAAAAAAGCTCATAATTTATGTCCAAAAATCTCCGTCTTGTTAGCACATGATCTAAGCCCGCCGGACTTCACTTCATGAACGAGGGGAAAAAATATATTTACGTTCGTTCAAACATGTCAAACGTTGTATAGCATAAATCATTAGGGCCTTTTTTAACCAGAACATGAATAATATTCAAGGTGGATGAATGCATTCTCTTTTATAACGTATTGGAACGAGGGTACCCAACATGAACTCGCGCGCCAGGTGTCTAATGGGCCATCATCGTTCCATGGCTCTTGTTCGGTCAGATCTCCCTCCAGAAGACTCAAAACACTTTGTAAAGGCTGGTGACATCTAGTGGAAGCAATAGGAAGTGCCAAAATATTCCTCAGCCCCTGTGTTTTTCAATGGCATAGGTTTAAAGGTAATACAACACATCAGGTATCCACTTCCTGTCAGAAAATGTCTCAGGGTTTTGCCTGCCAAATGAGTTCTGTTATACTCACAGACACCATTCAAACAGTTTTAGAAACTTTAGAGTGTTTTCTATCCATATATAATAAGTATATGCATATTCTAGTTACTGGGTAGGATTAGTAACCAGATTAAATCGGGTACATTTTTTTATCCAGCCGTGCAAATACTGCCCCCTAGCCCTAACAGGTTAAATTCTACAACCACCTAAAAGGAAGCGATTCCCAAACCTTCCATAACAAAGCCATCACCTACAGAGAAATTTACCTGGAGAAGAGCCCCCTAAGCAAGCTGGTCCTGAGGCTCTGTTCACCAACAGACCCCACAGATCCCCAAGACAGCAACACAACTTGACGCAATTAAATCATGAGAAAACATAAAGATAATTACTTGACACATTGGAAAGAGTTTACAAAAAAAACGGAGCAAACTAGAATGCGATTTGGCCCTAAACAGAGTATACAGTGGCAGAACAACTGACCGCTGTGACAGACACAAAATTAAGGAAAGGCTTGACTATGTACAGACTCAGTGAGCATAGCCTTGCTATTGAGAATGGTCGCTGAAAGCAGACCTGGCTCTCAAGAGAAGAAGCCATGTGCCCACTGCCCACAAAAGGAGGTAGAAACTGAGGTGCACTTCCTAACCTCCTGCCAAGTTTATGACCATATTAGAGAAACATATTTCCCTCAGATTACACAGACCCACAAAGAATTTGAAAACAAATCCAATTTTGATAAACTCCCTCATCTATTGGGTGAAATACCACAGTGTGCCATCACAGCAGCAATATTTGTGACCTGTTGCCTCAAGAAAAGGGCAACCAGTGAAGAACAAACACCATTGTAAATACAACCTATATTTACATTTATATATTTTCCCTTTTGTACTTTAACTATTTGCACATCGTTACAACACTGTAAATCAAATCAAATTTTATTTTTCACATACACATGGTTAGCAGATGTTATTGCGAGTGTAGCGAAATGGTTGTGCTTCTAGTTCCAACAGTGCAGCAATATCTAACAAGTAATCTAACAATTACACAACAACTACCTAATACACACAAATCTAGGTAAAGGGATGGAAGAAGATTATATGTACATATAAATATATGGATGAGCGATGACCGAGCGGGATTGGCAAGATGCAATAGATGGTATAAAATACAGTATATACATATGGGATGAGTAATGCAAGATATGTAAACATCATTATTAAAGTGGCATTAATAAAGTGACTAGTGATCCATTTGTTAGAGTGGCCAATGATTTCAAGTCTGTATGTTTGTAGCAGCCTCTCTGTGTTGGTGATGGCTGTTTAACAGTCTGACGGCCTTGAGATAGAAGCTATTTTTCAGTCTCGGTCCCAGCTTTGATGCACCTGTACTGACCTCGCCTTCTGGATGTTAGCGGGATGAACAAGCAGTGGCTCAGATGTTTGTTTGCCTTGATGATCTTTTTGGCCTTCCTGTGACATCGGGTGGTGTAGGTGTCCTGGAGGGCCGGTAGTTTGCCCCCGGTGATGTGTTGTGCAGACCGCACCACCTTCTGGAGAGCCCTGCGGTTGCGGACGGTGCAGTTTCCATACCAGGCTGTGATACATCCCGACAGGATGATCTCACTTGTGCATCTGTAAAAGTTAATGAGGGTTTTAGGTGGCAAGCCAAATTATCACTGCCTGTGTGGTTGAACCATTTCAGTTTGTCCGTGATGTGAAGGAACTTAAAACTTTCCACCTTCTCCACTGCTGTCCTGTCGATGTGGATAGGGGGGGTGCTACTTCTGCTGTTTCCTGGATTTCACGATCATCTCCTTTGTTTTGTTGATGTTGAGTGAGAGGTTGTTTTCCTGACACCACACTCCGAGTGCCCTCACCTCCTCCCTATAGACTTTCTTGACGTTGTTAGTGATAAAGCCTACTACTGTTGTGTTGTCTGCAAACTTGATGATTGAGTTGGAGGCGTGCATGGCCATCCAGTCATGGGTGAACAGGGAGTACAGGAGGGGGCTGAGCACGTACCCTTGTGGGGCCCCGGTGTTGAGGGTCCTACCCTAACCAGAAACTGTGGCTAGATGGTGGCATTCGCGCAAAACTGAAACCGCGAACCACCTCATTTAACCATGGAAAGATGACTGGGAATATGACCGAATACAAACAGTGTAGTTATTCCCTCCACAAGGCAATCAAACAAGCAAAATGTCAGTATAGGGACAAAGTGGAGTCCCAATTCAACAGCTCAGAAACGAGACGTATGTGGCAGGGTCTACAGACAATCACGGACTACAAAAAGAAAACCAGCCATGTCACGGACACCGACGTCTTGCTTCCAGACAAACTAAACACCTTCTTTGCCCACTTTGAGGATAATACAGTGCCACCGACGCGGCCTGCTACCAAGGACTTTGGGCTCTCCTTCTCCGTGGCCGACGTGAGTAAGACATTTCAACGTGTTAACCCTCGCAAGGCCGCCGGCCCAGATGGCATCCCTAGCCGCGTCCTCAGAGAATCCGCAGACCAGCTGGCTGGTGTGTTTACGGACATATTCAATCTCTCCCTATCTCAGTCTGCTGTCCCCACATGCTTCAAGATGGCCACCATTATTTCTGTACCCAAAAAGCCAAATCTAACTGAACTAAATGACTATCGGTCCTGTCGTGTCTTTGGCTATGCCGGATTAAGTGATATGACATGCTAACTTATAAAATTATTTCTCTGTAATTAATATTACCTGATTAAGCTAATCATGTAAATGTAATTAACTAGAAAGTCGGGGCACCACGGAAGAACGTTTATAGAGCTGTTATCTTCCGAATAAACTCTTAAAATACTTTGTAATATTTTACATCGATAGCAGTCAATATTAACCCTTGTCTTATTTTCAGTCTCATAATGAAAGTTGTAAATTCTTGGCTATCTTCACGAACCCTGGCTAACAAGTTGAATCAGCAATACAAAATTGGGTTTAATTAGTTATTTACTAAATACCTAACTAATCACACAGAATTACAAATACACAGAATACAATGATGTCATACAGAAAACGTCCCGGTAGACGGAACAGATATGACGGCTGGTTACACAAAGGAAAGGGGGTTGGGCTTGAATGAAAGAGCGGGAAGATTTAGGAACAGAGAAACAACAGCTATGCTATCGTAAATACATTATCTTATGCATTCTAAATTACCGCCCATTTGGAAAAGGAAAATGCAATAAATATTTACTCTGAGCTGCGCTTCGGTAGATTGGTCGTAGATGCTGGCCGGGTTGGCCAACAGATCTTCCTGGCCGGAAGAATGTCAATGGTGGTCAATTGGATACGTGGTGGTATCTTCGTCTGGTTGTTAGACTGGATCCTTCGTCCGTCCTTTCCTAGCCCACGTAAGCAGCGGCCGCTGCTAACTCAACGGCTAGGAAGTAGCACTTCTGTAGTGAATAAGCTCAAAGTTCATACCATTCGCCACCAAAGCTCACGCCGAGGTTGGCTTAGTTCTGTTCTTGACATGTGTGTCCTTCTAACGTAGAGGCTGCAGACCTCACGTACTGGAACCCCGGTTATCTTTTCGTCAAAGGCTTATATAGTGGAGAGGGAGAGGGAGGTGTTTCATCGTTTATAACCCCTGTCTCTTCACAGGGTTGGGCCACTGATCGAGCAGGGCACTTTCCTTATGAAAACCCAAATCTCTCATTCGGAAGCTAAAATTACATTTCATCTCCTAACAAACATTTTCAATATCAAACATTTCAATTGCATAACAATTCCATGTGACTCTGATAACTAGAGGGCGTATACTTTTCTCAGGTACAGTTTATGTCGTCCTGTCATCAGTCATAATGTCTCAGATGACAACTGAACTGACATACATACTCATTACTTTCCCAAGCATATTTCCAACTGGTTTTATTAAGAAAATATGTGGTTCCTTTTCCCCATTTGTTTGATGTTCCCAGACTCTCTATATTTAACACAGGCTATTCAAGTCCTTCAGTAGATTCAGAGAGGGGAAGGGAGAAAGGTATTTATGGGGGGGGGGGGTCATAAACCTTACCCACAGGCCAACGTCATGACAGTCCGTAGCACTCACTTCTGTCATCATGAAGTGCATTGAGAGACTAGTCAAAGAACATATCACCTCCACCTTACCTGTCACTCTAGACCCAGTGTAACTTGCATACCGCCCCAATAGGTCCGCAGATGATGCAATCACCATCACACTGCACACTGCCCTATCCCATCTGGAGAAGAGGAATACCTATGTAAGAATGCTGTTCATTGACTAGAGCTCAGCATTTAACACCATAGTGCCCTCCAAGCTTATCATTAAGCTTGAGGCCCTGTGTCTCAACAGCGCCCTGTGCAATTGGGTCCTGGACGCCCCCAGGTAGTGAAGGAAACAACATCTCCACTTCGCTGATCCTCAACACTGTATATAGACATTATATGACATTTGAAATGTCTTTATTCTTTTGGAACGTTTGTGAGTGTAATTTTTACTGTTAATCTTTATTGTTTATTTCACTTTTGTTTCATCTATTTCGCTTGCTTTGGCAATGTAATCATATGTTATCCATGCCAATAAAGCCCCTTAAAGTAAAATTGAATTGAAATGGAATTTAATAGAGTGAGTAAGAGAATAGAGGGACAGAGAGTGTAGAGGGACAGAGAGTGTAGAGGGACAGAGAGTGTAGAGGGACAGAGAGTGTAGAGGGCCAGAGAGTGTAGAGGGCCAGAGAGTGTAGAGGGCCAGAGAGTGTAGAGGGCCAGAGAGTGTAGAGGGCCAGAGAGTGTAGAGGGCCAGAGAGTGTAGAGGGACAGAGAGTGTAGAGGGCCAGAGAGTGTAGAGGGCCAGAGAGTGTAGAGGGCCAGAGAGTGTAGAGGGACAGAGAGTGTAGAGGGACAGAGAGAGTAGAGGGACAGAGAGAGTAGAGGGACAGAGAGAGTAGAGGGACAGAGAGAGTAGAGGGACAGAGAGAGTAGAGGGACAGAGAGAATAGAGGGAATGAGGGATAGAGGAACAGAGAGAATATAGGGACAGAGGGACAGAGTGTAGGGTAAGAGTATTGTCCTTATCAGCCTGCTCCAGAACCCCTGTCCCTAATGGGGCGGTGTGTGTGTGTGTGTGTGTGTGTGTGTGTGTGTGTGTGTGTGTGTGTGTGTGTGTGTGTGGTGTGTGTGTGTGTGTGTGTGTGTGTGTGTGTGTGTGTGTGTGTGTGTGTACGTGTGTCTCTAATGGGGCAGTGTAAGGGGAAATGAGGCCTGGCTTGATGGAGGCTGATTAGCCATCTTCTCTACACACATCAAAGAAAGAGAGGGAAGGAGGGAGGGAGGGGAGGGCTGAAGGTAAAAGTCACCATCACCTCCTCTCTTCCTGGGACCGCAGATGCTGCCACACACAGCCACCATTTTATTCAACCTTGAAAGATTGGGCTTTCAGGGGGAAGGGGGGGATGAAGCGAGGGGGAGGAAAGAGGAGAAGGAGGGGTGATGCACGGACAGAGAAGTGGAGGAAGAAGGGGGAGGAGGAAGGATGGAAGGACAGAGATCCCACAGACCTTCATTTTCCATATTAGAGAAAGAATGAAATTAAACTTCTGTTAATGACATCTGAGAGTAGCCCTGTTAGTTATCACTGTGGAAGAATTATACCAGCCGCACACACACACACACACACACACACACACACACACACACACACACACACACACACACACACATACCATAATCTGTCTGCCAGGTCTCATGTCCTTCCCGATGGTGCTGTGGGTAGAGAGAGGGACTGGTGACTAAGCTGGTTTCATGGAGTCCTTGTTTGAATTGAAAAATGTGAGATAGTCTATTTCCTTATGTAACCCTCCTCTCTCCCCCGCTACTCCCAACTTAGGGCCCATCCTCTCCCCCCTCAACCTTCATTTTCAAAAACCATATTAAAATTCAGAAGGTCACTTTATCTTCTTTACCTCCACTCCCAAAACACCACACCTAAACAAACACCCCTTTCTCCCATGTCCCCCTGTTTTATTAAAAATTATTTTCCTTCCCTCACCCATGTCCCTACTACTCTCCTCATCTCCTATCCTACCCTTTTTATACAAAATAACCCCAATACACTCTCTCTGTCTGTCTGTCTGTCTGTCTGTCTGTCTGTCTGTCTGTCTGTCTGTCTGTCTGTCTGTCTGTCTGTCTGTCTGTCTGTCTGTCTGTCTGTCTGTCTGTCTGTCTGTCTGTCTGTCTGTCTGTCTGTCTGTCTGTCTGTCTGTCTGTCTGTCTGTCTGTCTGTCTGTCTGTCTGTCTGTCTGTCTGTCTGTCTGTCTGTCTGTCTGTCTGTCTGTCTGTGATCACTACCATATATAGTACACAAGATGGCAGTGAAGGTAATCTCAGCTCTCCGGATGACAAAATGGAGGTCAGCGCGTTGTCATCGGCAACGAACCCTCACTGATGTGTGTCACGTCTGGGTGTGACAGCCAACCAAGTGATGGAAGACACATACACACAGGTGGTGGCGTTATACTGACCACAAAACACAGCACATCTATAATCAGCTCTGACATATTGAAGGAAAAACACTCTGATCTCATCTGACATCCACACCCCCCCGCCACACGCACACACCATCCAGATGGAAATAGACAATGCCAGTTTTCTAAATGTATACACTATGAATGTATTATGACCTCTAATGTATAGGCCATTTGTTAGTGTGGCTCTTTGAATACGTTAACGTGGTTTTAGATGTGGGGATTGCAGGGGGAGATGCAGGGAAGAGGCTCTGTTGTGTGTTTATCATGGCGTATCACACATGAATTAGATACTACTGAACCACAGCCACTCTCTGTGTGTCTTTAGGATGAAGACAGAAATGTGTAGCGTCAACATCTGACTGTAAGCCTCTTTGGGTAGAATGGTACTGTATGCCACTGGTATGTCATCACCACAATATAAAAGAAAACATAATCCTCTTTCTAAAACGTAATTTTTTTTTTATTTCCTTTGTTTTGTTCATTCACTCGTCCTGGGTTAGTATCATATTCAGTGATAGCTAACTTGAGTCATAAGTCACCGCAAACAAAACGTTGTTGATCTCTTCCAGGAATACTTAACACCACAACACGACAACAATGAGAACAGGACTAATAATAAACCATATCAAATGTGGAGTGGGTGAAATCCACCTATACTGTCATGGAAAGTTGTCATGTAGTGTTATTCCTTTACAATTTAAATTATTGCTCTTCACTTTGCTGGCTTTTTAAGTGACAGGCAAGGAGATCCTCCATGACAGAGTGTAAGAATTATAACTAAACTATATCTGAGAGAGTGTGTTCCCATACAGACCGGATGTAACATCTCACACCTACTAATGCAGCATCTCCGCTTAATGTCTCTCTGATGTCTGGTAGGGGAGAGAGGGAGGGAGAGAGAGAGAGCGAGAGAGAGGATGAAGGAGATGGAGGGAAAGAGATCAGTGGGAGAGAGAATGAGAGCGATAGAGAGAGAAGGGGGGAGTAGATAGAGTGGGAGAAGACAAAGGGGAGAAAGAGATGGGGGTAGGTAGGTAGAGAGAGAAATAGAGAGAGGGAGAGAGAGAGAGGGGGTATTATCAGGGATATTAGTCTAAGCTCTGTGAGTTAGACACTAATAGTGGCTCTGTGAATCACAGCTTGTTGGTGTTAACAGATTAAACTAGGCATGTCCTTATTAGAAACTAAACATGTCCTTAGTAGAAACTAAACATGTCCTTATTAGAAACTAAACATGTCCTTATTAGAAACATGTCCTTATTAGAAACTAAACATGTCCTTATTAGAAACTAAACATGTCCTTATTAGAAACTAAACATGTCCTTATTAGAAACATGTCCTTATTAGAAACTAAACATGTCCTTATTAGAAACTAAACATGTCCTTATTAGAAACATGTCCTTATTAGAAACTAAACATGTCCTTATTAGAAACTAAACATGTCCTTATTAGAAACTAAACATGTCCTTATTAGAAACATGTCCTTATTAGAAACTAAACATGTACTTATTACAAACTAAACATGTCCTTATTAGAAACATGTCCTTATTAGAAACTAAACATGTCCTTATTAGAAACTAAACATGTCCTTATTAGAAACATGTCCTTATTAGAAACTAAACATGTCCTTATTAGAAACTAAACATGTCCTTAGTAGAACTAAACATGTCCTTATTAGAAACTAAACATGTCCTTATTAGAAACATGTCCTTATTAGAAACTAAACATGTCCTTATTAGAAACTAAACATGTCCTTATTAGAAACTAAACATGTCCTTATTAGAAACATGTCCTTATTACAAACTAAACATGTCCTTATTAGAAACATGTCCTTATTAGAAACTAAACATGTCCTTATTAGAAACATGTCCTTATTACAAACTAAACATGTCCTTATTAGAAACACGTCCTTAGTAGAAACTAAACATGTCCTTTTTAGAAACATGTCCTTATTATAAACATGTCCTTATTAGAAACATGTCCTTATTAGAAACATGTCCTTATTAGAAACTAAACATGTCCTTATTAGAAACATGTCCTTATTAGAAACTAAACATGTCCTTATTAGAAACATGTCCTTATTAGAAACTAAACATGTGCTTATTAGAAACTAAACATGTCCTTATTAGAAACATGTCCTTATTAGAAACTAAACATGTCCTTATTAGAAACTAAACATGTCCTTATTAGAAACATGTCCTTATTAGAAACATGTCCTTATTAGAAACTAAACATGTCCTTATTAGAAACATGTACTTATTACAAACTAAACATGTCCTTATTAGAAACATGTCCTTATTAGAAACTAAACATGTCCTTATTAGAAACATGTACTTATTACAAACTAAACATGTCCTTATTAGAAACATGTCCTTAGTAGAAACTAAACATGTCCTTTTTAGAAACATGTCCTTATTATAAACATGTCCTTATTAGAAACATGTCCTTATTAGAAACATGTCCTTATTAGAAACTAAACATGTCCTTATTAGAAACATGTCCTTATTAGAAACTAAACATGTCCTTATTAGAAACATGTCCTTATTAGAAACTAAACATGTCCTTATTAGAAACATGTCCTTATTAGAAACTAAACATGTCCTTATTCGAAACTAAACATGTGCTTTTTAGAAACATGTCCTTTTTAGAAACATGTCCTTATTAGAAACATGTTTAGTTTCTAATAAGGACATGTTTCTAATAAGGACATGTTTCTAATAAGGACATGTTTCTAAAAAGGACATGTTTAGTTTCTAATAAGGACATGTTTCTAATAAGGACATGTCCTTTTTAGAAACATGTCCTTATTAGAAACATGTCCCTATTAGACTTCTACCTTTGCCATTTATGTGTCTTTTTTGTATGTAGCACATTGTCTTGCACAATGTGCTTTATGCTTCGTTTTCTATCTGTCTCTCTCTCTCTTTCTGTCTTTCTTTCTTGTTTTCAAAGGCACTTTTTTTACACACCCAAGGGAATGCTACATTATTCATTAACCTGTTCCATTATGCATTCATTTATGTGTGTGTCTGCTTTTATGTAAATTCATTTAAACAAATTGTTTCGCTGTTTGGCTGTGTGTTCGTTGAATGTTTGCTGGTGACATGATTCATGTCTGTTTGGTGTGTGTGTTCTGATCCCTTCTCTTTTTCATCATTTTGTTACATTACAGCCTTATTCTAAAATGGATTCAATATTTTTTTTCCTAATCAATCTACACACAATGTCACAAAATGACAAAGCGAATCCAGGTTTTCAGATTTTTTCCCAAAATATTTTAAAAATCAAACACAGAAATACCTTATTTACATATGTACTGTAAGTATTCAGACCCTTTACTATGAGACTCGAAATTAAGCTCAGGCGCATCCTGTTTCCATTGATCATCTTTGAGATGCTTCTACAACTTGAGTGGAGTCCATCTGTGGTAAATTAATTTGATTGGACATGATTTGGAAAGGCACACACCTGTCTATATAAGGTCCCACAGTTGACAGTGCATGTCAGAGCAAAAACCAAGCCACAAGAAATTCTGAGATAGGATTGGAGTGAGGCACAGATCTGGGGAAGAGTACCAAAACATTTCTGCAGCATTGAAGGTCCTCAAGAACACAGTGGCGGCCATCATTCTTAAATGGAAGAAGTTTGGAACCACCAATTCTCTTCCTAGAGCTGGCCGCCCGGACAAACTGAGCAATCAGTGGAGAAGGGCCTTGGTCAGGGAGGTGACCAAGAACCCGATGGTCACTCTGAATGAGCTCCAGAGTTCATCAGGAGCTCTGGAGCACTCCACCAATCAGGCCTTTATGGTAGAGTGGCTAGACGGAAGCCACTCCTCAGTAAACAACACATGACAGCCCACTTGGAGTTTGCCAAAAGGCACCTAAAGGACTCTCAGATTCTCTGGTTTGTTGTAACCAAGATTGAACTCTTTGACCTGAATGCCAAGCGATACGTCTGGAGGAAACATGACACCATCCCTACGGTGAAGCATGGTGGTGGCAGCATCATGCTGTGGGGATGTTTTTCAGTCGCAAGGACTGAGACTAGTCAGGAACAAGGGAAAGATGAACAGAGAAAAGTACAGAGAGATCCTTGATGAAAACCTGCTCCAGAGCGCTCTGGACCTCAGACTGGGGTTAACCTTCCAACAGGACAATGACTCTAAGCACACAGCCAAGACAACGCAGGAGTGGCTTCGGAACAAGTCTCTGAATATCCTTCAGTGGCCCAGCCAGAGCCTGTACTTGAACCCAATCTAACATCTCCGGAGAGACCTGAAAATAGCTGTGCAGCGACGCTCCCCATCCGACCTGACAGAGCTTGAGAGGATCAGCTGAGAATAATGGGAGAAACTCCCCAAATGCAGGTGTGCCAAGCTTGTAGCATCATACCCAAGAAGACTTGAGGCTGTAATCACTGCCAAAGATGCTTCAACAAAGTACTGAGTAAAGGTTCTGAATACTTATGTAAATGTTATATTTCAGTTTTACATTTTTTTTAAACTTGCAAACATTTCTAAAAACCTGTTTTTGCTTTGTCATAATGGGGGATTGTGTGTAGATTGATAAAATGAGAAAAAAAAACTATTGAATATGTTTTTGAAGAAGGCTGTAACGTAACAAAATGTGAAACAAATCTATGGGTCTGAGAACTTTCTGAATGTGCTTTATGTGTGTGTGTGTGCGTGTTTCAAATAAGTACCAAAACATACCAATTGGTCCTATTAAGGACAGAGTTATCAGAACTCAACCAGACAGAGTTATCAGAACTACAACCAGACAGAGTTATCAGAACTACAACCAGACAGAGTTATCAGAACTACAACCAGACAGAGTTATCAGAACTACAACCAGACAGAGTTATCAAAACTCAGACAGAGTTATCAGAACTACAACCAGACAGAGTTATCAGAACTACAACCAGACAGAGTTATCAGAACTACAACCAGACAGAGTTATCAGAACTCAACCAGACAGAGTTATCAGAACTACAACCAGACAGAGTTATCAGAACTACAACCAGACAGAGTTATCAGAACTACAACCAGACAGAGTTATCAGAACTACAACCAGACAGAGTTATCAGAACTACAACCAGACAGAGTTATCAGAACTACAACCAGACAGAGTTATCAGAACTACAACCAGACAGAGTTATCAGAACTACAACCAGACAGTGTTATCAGAACTACAACCAGACAGAGTTATCAGAACTACAACCAGACAGAGTTATCAGAACTACAACCAGACAGTGTTATCAGAACTACAATCTGGTTTATGTACTGCTAGCCCTTTATGGTTACACTCTCTATCTCCCACTTCTACATTCCTCAATGATGTGGTTAAATGTTGTTCTTGCTTTTAGGCATCAATCTCTTTCTCTCTCCCCCCTCTCTCCCCTGCCCCCTCTCTATCGCTTTCTCTCCCACATCTCTCTCCTGCCCCCTCTCTACCTCTCCCGTTTCCCCCATGCAGCAGGAGTGATTAGTGTGTAGTGAGGCCTGTTGGTGTCCAGCAGCCATCACAGATGGTATTAGCGTGTTGTATTAGCCAGCTTTAATGGTCAGCTATATTAGATTGCTGTATTAACCTGCTGTATTATCCTGCTGTGTTAGTCAGCTGTATTAGCCAGCTGTGTTGGTCAGCTGTATTAGTCAGCTGTATTAGTCTGCTGTATTAGCCTGCTGTATTATCCTGCTGTGTTAGTCAGCTGTATTAGCCTGCTGTCGGCTTCAGGAGCTTGGCTTGGCTCTATTCTGTACTACCTCCTACCTGGAGCAGGAGAGAGGGACATGACACTTGTAACTCTGTGTCATTGCGTGCGTGCGTGTGCGTGGGTGAGAGAGAGAGTCAGAATTTGTGATATTAACACTGGTCCCGTGTAAGGATTAATTTAATTAGGTAGCTTTATGAAATAGTAATTTTAATAGTGGCAACATAGGCATGTTAAATTGCATTTTTAATAAAGGACATCAGGACCTGAACACTCCAGAATATTTCCTGCTAATTCTAGGATGTTGCATTTGCCTAAGACATGCTTGGCTTCTGTAGTAACATAATTATTTATTAAAACAAATGCTACATTTTACAAAGTACTCAAATTAAATGTGACCAGCACTAAAATATGTACTGCTAGGACATACAATATGCATGAAGTTATGCTAATGTGGTGGGGTGGTGGGAAAAGACTTGGGGCTAAACTTGTCAACTGGGTTTGCCAACATATGACTTTGAGTAGAGACACAGCTTTGAGTTTGCAAGGACTTCTGGTTAGACTTACCTTGTCCTAATGGTTTATGTTAGCAGGGTGATGGCTCACTGATTCCGACTGTAGCTCACCGACGCTTTTTCATACTGTGGGAGGTACGGCAGAGACACACTGATAACATATTGAACGGCTGTGATTAGTTAATAGACACAGAAAGGGTAAACTAGCATTTGCAACATATTTATTGTCAACATTTTTGTGTTAAACTTTAAAC
Source organism: Salmo salar (assembly GCF_965601325.2). Lineage (NCBI taxonomy): Eukaryota > Metazoa > Chordata > Actinopteri > Salmoniformes > Salmonidae > Salmo > Salmo salar. Next base: position 30,533,035 of record NC_138319.1, on the reverse strand, counting down.
TCTCAGATATACTGTTGAAAATGAATAACAGTATGTTTGAAATGTTTGTCTTTCTATAAGGTTACTGGGCCATGTACTGTTTTCTGAACTCATTTCCTTCCAATATTCTTCAAAGGGTTCATGGCTGAAATTCCATATTTGACATGGTAACAATATCTACTTCAAACTATAAAGTCCCTCACTTCCCCATTTCTGTTTATCTTTTTTTAATTACCCACTGACATTAATGTCTGCTTTTCCCTTTTATCGCTAATGGTTTACAAGCCCGGGATCATCATGGTAATATTACAGAATTATAAAATACATTCCCTCTGGTTAATTAGGTTGTTATTTTTAATTAGAGTGTGATTGTGGTGAAATGGCCGGTTATTGAGGAGGGTAAATGCAGGCCAATAGAATCTCAATCCAGCCAAACGAGGAGCATTGAGAGGATAGGCAGAGTGTGGCTAACAGCGCCCTCTATGTCGCTGTGAAGGGAAAGAGCCGATCTGTGTGCTTGACTGGAACAGGTTGACGTTAATTGGGATTAATCTATTCCTGGAGGCAGAACTGAGCAATTTAGACTGATATTAGACTATAGATTGGTAGGGCTGTATTCTGATATTAGACTACAGATTGGTAGGGCTGAATTCAGACCCAAGACAAGAGATTGGTAAGGCTGTATTCAGATACTAGACTAGATATTGGAAGGGCTGTATTCAGATACTAGACTAGAGATTGGTAGGGCTGTATTCAGATACTAGACTATATATTGGTAGGGCTGTATTCAGATACTAGACTAGATATTGGTAGGGCTGTATTCAGATACTAGACTAGATATTGGAAGGGCTGTATTCAGATACTAGACTAGATATTGGAAGGGCTGTATTCAGATACTAGACTAGATATTGGAAGGGCTGTATTCAGATACTAGACTAGATATTGGAAGGGCTGTATTCAGATACCAGACTAGATATTGGAAGGGCTGTATTCAGATACTAGACTAGAGATTGGTAGGGCTGTATTCAGATACTAGACTAGATATTGGTAGGGCTGTATTCAGATACTAGACTAGATATTGGAAGGGCTGTATTCAGATACTAGACTAGATATTGGAAGGGCTGTATTCAGATACTAGACTAGATATTGGAAGGGCTGTATTCAGATACTAGACTAGATATTGGAAGGGCTGTATTCAGATACTAGACTAGATATTGGTAGGGCTGTATTCTGATACTAGACTATAGTTTGGTAGGGCTGTATTCTGATACTAGATCATAGATTGGTAGGGCTGTATTCTGATACTAGACTATAGTTTGGTAGGGCTGTATTCTGATAATAGACTATAGTTTGGTAGGGCTCTATTCTGATACTAGAACAGAGATTGGTAGGGCTGTATTCTGATACTAGATCATAGATTGGTAGGGCTGTATTCTGATACTAGACTAGAGATTGGTAGGGCTGTATTCTGATACTAGATCTATAGTTTGGTAGGGCTGAATTCAGACACAAGACAAGAGATTGGTAAGGCTGTATTCAGATACTAGACTAGCATGATTGGAAGGGCTGTATTCAGATACTAGACTAGATGATTGGAAGGGCTGTATTCAGATACTAGATCAGAGAGTGGTAGGGCTGTATTCTGACACTAGACTATAGATTGGTAGGGCTGTATTCTGATAATAGACTACAGATTGGTAGGGCTGTATTCTGATACTAGACTAGAGTTTGGTAGGGCTGTATTCTGATACTAGACTCAGAGATTGGTAGGGCTGTATTCTGATACTGGACTAGAGATTGGTAGGGCTGTATTCTGATACTAGACTATAGGTTGGTAGGGCTGTATTCTGATACTAGATCAGAGATTGGTAGGGCTGTGTTCAGATACTAGACTAGATATTGGTAGGGCTGTATTCTGATACTAGATCAGAGATTGGTAGGGCTGTATTCTGATACTAGATCAGAGATTTGTAGGGCTGTGTTCAGATACTAGACTATAGTTTGGTAGGGCTGTATTCTGATACTAGACTATAGATTGGTAGGGCTGTGTTCTGATACTAGACTAGAGATTGGTAGGGCTGTATTCTGATACTAGATCAGAGATTGGTAGGGCTGTGTTCAGATACTAGACTAGATATTGGTAGGGCTGTATTCTGATACTAGATCAGAGATTGGTAGGGCTGTATTCTGATACTAGATCAGAGATTTGTAGGGCTGTGTTCAGATACTAGACTATAGTTTGGTAGGGCTGTATTCTGATACTAGACTCAGAGATTGGTAGGGCTGTATTCTGATACTAGATCATAGATTGGTAGGGCTGTGTTCAGATACTAGACTAGAGATTGGAAGGGCTGTATTCTGATACTAGATCATAGACTGGAAGGGCTGTATTCTGATACTAGATCATAGATTGGTAGGATTGTATTCTGATAATAGACTACAGATTTGTAGGGCTGTATTCAGATACTAGACTAGAGATTGGTAGGGCTGTATTCTGATACTAGATCATAGACTGGCAGGGCTGTATTCAGATACTAGACTAGAGATTGGTAGGGCTGTATTCTGATACTAGACTGTAGTTTGGTAGGGCTGTATTCTGATACTAGACTATAGTTTGGTAGGGCTGTATTCTGATACTAGATCAGAGATTGGTAGGGCTGTATTCTGATACTAGACTAGAGATTGGTAGGGCTGTATTCTGATACTAGACTAGATATTGGTAGGGCTGTATTCTGATACTAGATCAGAGATTGGTAGGGCTGTATTCTGATACTAGATCATAGTTTGGCAGGGCTGTATTCTGATACTAGACTAGAGATTGGTAGGGCTGTATTCTGATACTAGATCATAGATTGGTAGGGCTGTATTCAGATACTAGACTAGAGATTGGTAGGGCTGTATTCTGATACTAGATCATAGACTGGAAGGGCTGTATTCTGATACTTGATCATAGATTGGTAGGGCTGTATTCTGATACTAGATCAGAGATTGGTAGGGCTGTATTCAGATACTAGACTAGAGATTGGTAGGGCTGTATTCTGATACTAGATCAGAGATTGGTAGGGCTGTATTCAGATACTAGACTAGAGATTGGTAGGGCTGTATTCTGATACTAGATCAGAGATTGGTAGGGCTGTATTCAGATACTAGACTAGAGATTGGTAGGGCTGTATTCTGATACTAGATCAGAGATTGGTAGGGCTGTATTCAGATACTAGACTAGAGATTGGTAGGGCTGTATTCTGATACTAGACTAGAGATTGGTAGGGCTGTATTCTGATACTAGATCAGAGATTGGTAGGGCTGTGTTCAGATACTAGACTATATATTGGTAGGGCTGTATTCTGATACTAGATCAGAGAGTGGTAGGGCTGTATTCTGATACTAGACTAGAGGTGTTTTGTGTTCTGTGTTCTGATACTAGACTATAGATGGCCATGTACTCTTATAATCTCAACCCAGCACAGCCAGAAGAGGACTGGCCACCCCTCAGAGCCTGGTTCCTCTCTAGGTTTCTTCCTAGGTTCCTGCCTTTCTAGGGAGTTTTTCCTAGCCACCGTGCTTCTACATCTGCATTGCTTGCTGTTTGGGGCTTTAGGCTGGGTTTCTGTATAGCAGTTTGTCACATCTGTTGATGTAAAAAGCGCTTCATAAATACATTTCATTGATTGATTGATTGATCAAATGTAGAATAAGGTGTTGTGTTTAGGATTCTGTCAGGAAGGAGAACAATAGAGCTATTCGGAATTCACCTCCAAGAGTCTGGAATGTGAGAGTTCATGATTCATGCAGAGAATCTCTGCTAAATGTCCCCGAACCATCAACAGGGACATGTCACAATCTCATAGAGTTAAAACACCGTGGTCAAATAACATATCCACAGCTAAACATGTGGGTTTGTCAAGGTAGGGAATCTTTCTACCAAGTTCTAAGAATAATCAGTTTGCAGAAAATCAACTGTTTTTAAATGCTGATTTTCCATTTTACCCTCTCAGAAGCCGCAAGATATTCTCGTAGAAGACAGAAAGACAGACAGAGGGGGAAAGCAGAGCCAGGATTTTTAATGACTTCCTGCACATTAAAATAATCTGTCATTTCAATTAGTAGGATTGTCATCTGGGAGATGTCTACTACACCCCCCACCCCATACCCACACACCCCACTGCCTCTCACATTTCACTGTCTGAAAGCTTGTCGTCTGCTCACCCTCTGAGAGTAAGGCAGCTACACCCCCCCCCCCCCCACCTAAAAAACAAAGCAGGGTTTCAAGGGAAATTGCCTGATAGCCGCATGAAAGGCAGTCAGGAACAAGTTATCAGGTGAGGGCTGCTGTTCACCTCGCAGGGTCATTTCATTACTATTACGTTCTCTCTATCTCAGAGAGAAAGAGAGAGGGAGAGAGAAAGAGAGAGAGAGATAGAGATCACTCAAACTGCTCCAGGGGAGAGGTAGAGACAGAGCTGTATTTCCTATTACACTGTGACAAATAGACCAAAGAGAATATTTCTTTCCCAAAATTATAATTCAATACAAAGAATTTGAAACTATAAAATGTGCCGTTTTGGCAGCCAAATATGTGTCCTCCTGCCACAACCTGGGGGACAGCCAGTGAAAAGTGCAATGTAATGTCGATAATATTTCTCATCTTGTTTTGTTTTGTCTTTCATACCAGGTCATGTGTCTTCTCAGTCATGTTGATCTATTGCTATTACTATTGCTTTAATGTATTGTTGTTCTGATTAATATTGTTGTTGTAGTTGTTGTTAATGGTAATTCCATGTCCACTACTACTATTATTATTGTTGCTGGTCCCACCATTTATTTATAGATAAATATATATATTATTTTTCGTATATGTATACTTTGACAATGTAAGTAATAATGAAGTTGCCATGTCAATAAAGTCAATTGAATTTTGAGAGAGAGAGAGAGAGGAACCAGAGTTCTCTAAGAAAAAAGTTTCACAAAGTACTTCACTTTTTCCTTTTCACTCTTTTCTTCCTCTTCTTGATGTTTTTAAAATATTACTGTCATATTTTCTTCCTAGCAGGAATTAGTGCAGATGTTTAATAACAGAATTGAGAGAAAGTAAACGGTTTATCTGTTTCCCTCCATGTCTCTGGTCTCATCCTGAACGAGAAACATGTAGACATAGCATGTATGTTTGACCTGCCCAGCCTTCACTCTCATTTCCCCCAGCGGGAGGCATGCTGAGTGGAGGATGAACGACAGGGATCTGAAGCGGAGAGAAATTCACCTCTCTTCTTTAACTTAATTAAACTTTTTATTTATTGAAGATTACTTGACCCATTTTGCAGTTGTTATTCATTCAGTCTAATAATTATCTTTGGGTGCTCCCGCTCTTTAAAATGTACAGTACAGCTAGTTCTACTGACTAGCTCATCTAATGATCTGGATCTGTAGAAGGCCAAAGGAAGGCCTGTATGTTATGGTATGTACAGTACAGCTAGTTCTACTGACTAGCTCATCTAATGATCTGGATCTGTAGAAGGCCAAAGGAAGGCCTGTATGTTATGGTATGTACAGTACAGCTAGTTCTACTGACTAGCTCATCTAATGATCTGGATCTGTAGAAGGCCAAAGGAAGGCCTGTATGTTATGGTATGTACAGTACTGTATGATGTTATGATTGTTAATTATAAGCTGATGTGGCCTGATAAATACTCTCTGGCCTGGCTTTTGTCGGAATGATTTTACATTAAGACACACATGCCTGATAATATTTATGAAATGTAGACATTCTTAAGATGTTGGTTGAATCTTTATAATGGAAGCCAGATGAGGTCTGCTTCAGATTAGGAACGTTGACTCTTCTATCTGCGGGAACACCTTCTCTCAGTGTGTGTGTGTGTGTGTGTGTGTGTGTGTGTGTGTGTGTGTGTGCCTGCGTGTGTGTGTGTGTGTGTGTGTGTGTGTGTGTGTGTGTGTGTGTGTGTGTGTGTGTGTGTGTGTGTGTGTGTGTGTGCCTGCGTGCCTGTGTGTGTGCCTGGACGTGTGTGTGTGTGTGTGTGTGTGTGTGTGTGTGTGTGTGTGTGTGTGTGTGTGTGTGTGTGTGTGTGTGTGTGTGTGTGTGTGTGTGTGTGTGTGTGTGCCTGCGCGTATGTGTGTGTGTGTATGTGGTGTTTCTTTGTGCATGCTATTCCCTCTGACAGTATCATTATTGTTTTAATTCATATTAAATAATAACCAACTACTTTCCCTCCCAAAGCTGCTCCCTCTAAAAATACTTATAAATCTGACATTTAAAATGTATTTAATTGTGCGAACTGCTCGTCAGAAAGGAACTTTAGACAATTACCATGGATCTCCTTTGACCTTGCACTGAGCTCTGAGGAACAAAATGTTTCCTTGTTGCCAACCACCGCTAATAATGTTCCCAGTAAATATGTGTGTTTTCAGTCTTTCACAATCAAGACAGACTTATGGGAACTGCTTGGTTTTACTGCCGTGCTATTTATTTACTAGGGCACTATGTGGTAACAATAGCAATTGTGTTATTTCCAAGCATTATAATATCCATTATCGTCATCATTAATATCATCATACATAATGTGATATTGATGTAAATACCAGGTTATGGGTGAACTGTGAAATCAATTTTAATCAGATGATCAGTGCTGGTAGATGAATCAGCAGCAGCTCTATTCTGATTAGGTCCCATGCCTATAATAAAGCTCTACGTTATATTCATTAGGTTCCTGAACAGGCCATAAAAAATGTGATGAAGTCCTCTTATGGATCTGGAAGAGATTCCTCCTCTGTGGTAATGACATTGGAATGTACATTGCCTTTTTCATATCTATCCATCCCATTCCTCACAGGACTATAATCTCTCTCTCTCTCTCTCTCTCTTTCAGCGGTGGAGGAGGGTGTCAAGCGGAAGAGGAAAAAGGGGGAGAAGAAAGGAAGTGGGAGGGGAGAGGCTGGTGTGGTCAAAGGCACTAAGAAACCTTTGCCTGGTGCTGGGGGGGAGGCCCTGACTAGCGAGAATGGTCAGGATGAGAGATGAAAATGAGGAGGAGGAAGGTGAGTCAGGACGATGATGAGGCTTTCTTTTCAGACTCCTCCTCAATGGGTCCAGAGCTGACAGCCAGTCAGGCAGAGGGGTCAAAGTACGCGGTGAGGGAACTGTCAAGGTTCCTGAATGAGATTAAAAGGAAAAAGGTTAATTCATCTTGAAGCTTTTCAGATCCGGGAAAGTTTGTAAGATCAGTACAACACCCTATGAAAAATGAGGGGCATGGTGTCCTCTCACCCAGGAAACGTTTTAAGTTGAGGACGTTTGTCACAACAGTGCGTAAGAGTCTACCTTCAGATGCTGTTTAGATTAATCGTTTTTTTTCTGGCACTGGGTCTTTTGAGCTTTCCTATTGGTCTCTTTCTTTGCTGTTTTTTTCTCCCACTTCTTATGGAGACTCTTCGGGTAGGCTTGCTTAAAACTTCTTTGGGCTAGGGGGCGGTATTTTCACGTCCGGATGAAAAGTGTGCCCAAAGTAAACTGCCTGCTACTCAGGCCCAGAAGCTAGGATATGCATAGTATTAGTAGATTTGGATAGGAAACACTCTGACGTTTCTAAAACTGTTTGAATGATGTCTGTGAGTATAACAGAACCCTCGGACAAGCCATCCAGGAATGTATTTTTTTTAGGTCACTCTCTTTTCAATGTTTTTCAATGGGAATCTAGAATTCTAAGGCAGTTGCTTGCAGTTCCTATCGCTTCCACTGGATGTCAACAGTCTTTAGAAATTGGTTGATGTTTTTCCTTTGAGAAATGAAGAAGTAGCTCTGTTCAGAACGAGGGTTGAGTGAAGTGTACTGTTGTGGTTGAGGCGCGTGACCTGAAAGCTCGCTCCACTTTGTTTTCCTCCGGTATTGAACACAGTTTATTCCGTCTTAAATTATATCAATTATTTACGTTTAAAAATACCTAAAGTTGGATTAGGAAAGTTGTTTGAAATGTTTGGATCAAGTTTACAGGTAACTAATTAGATAATGTGTAGTCATGTTGCGCGAGTTGGAACCGGTGTATTTTCTGAATCATACGCGCCAAATAAATGGACATTTTGGATGTATAACGACAGAATTTATCGAACAAAAAGACCATTTGTGATGTTTAATGGACATATTGGAGTGCCAACAGAAGAAGATCTTCAAAGGTAAGGCATGCATTATATGTTATGTCTGACTTTTGTGTTGTGCCTGGGGGGTTGAATTATGATTTTCATGTGTATGTTTGCTGGGGTGCTGTCCTCAGATAATAGCATGGTTTGCTTTTGCCATAAAGCCTTTTTGAAATCTGACACTGTGGCTGGATTAATAAGAAGTTCATCTTTAAACCCATGTATAACACTTGCATGATTTATGAGTATTTCTGGTTTTGAATTTGGCGCGCTGCTCTTTCACTGGGTGTTGTCAAATCAATCCCGTTAACGGGATTGGCGAGCGAAGTGGACGACGTGGGAAGTGTCACGTTAGAGCAGAGATCCTTAGTAAATGATAGAGATGGAAAACAAGTTCAAGAAATGGTCAGACAGGCCACTTCCTGTAAAGGAATCTCTCAGGTTTTGACCTGCCATTTGAGTTCTGTTATACTCACAGACACCATTCAAACAGTTTTAGAAAATTTAGGGTGTTTTCTATCCATATGTAATAAGTATATGCATATTCTAGTTACTGGGTAGGAGTGGTAACCAGATTAAATCGGGTATGTTTTTTATCCAGCCGTGTCAATACTGCCCCCTATCCTAAACAGGTTAAATGGCGCCAGAGATGCGGGAAAGAGGACTCTGTTGGGTGAATATGTAAAAAAAAAAAGTACAGGTGTTGTTTCTGCAGGAGACACTGATGTGGTGAATGAAGTCGATTGGTGGCTCTGGTGGAAAGGGGCAAGTGCGCTGAGCCATGAAACATATTTTAGTGCAGCGGTGGCAGTCTTTTCACACCGGGTCTGGATGTAAAAATGTGCTGCTCCAAGGAGGTGGGTAAAGGTAGACTGCTTGTAGTTTAAGCAGAAATTAACATCAACAGGGGTTTGTCTTTATACATTTAATCGCCATAACACAGGGAGAGAGAGGGGGTGTCTAAGACAGGAACTCTCACAGGTAGCACATGATGAGACACTGGTGGTTGCCAGGGACTGGAACTGTACGATGGATAGAAATGGGGAGGAGCCTCATTCAGGCTCAGTGGGGGTGTAAAGGGACATCATTAAGCAGTTTGACCTAGTGGATGTTTGGAGAACTAGACATCCCAACATCAGACAGTATACATGGCTGAAGGTCTTTGGGGCTAGGGTGAGTGCAGCCAGACTAGACCGCTTTTACAGGAATCAGATCAATAGGCTGTTGGGCTCTACCATTCTCCCTGTGGGGTTTTTCAGATCACCACATAACCATGGCTCGGCTGTCTATTTCCTCAGCAGGCAACCTATTGGAAGTTTAATGTAAAGCTCTTACAAGATGCAACTTTTTGCTCAGGTTTCCAGACTTTTTGGGAAAGGTGGAGGCAGCGAAGAGAGGGGTATGAATCTCTGAGTCAATGGTGGGATGTGGAAAAAATCTAGACACTCTAATGTACTTGTCCTTTTGCTCAGTTGTGCACCGGGGCCTCCCACTCCTCTTTCTATTCTGGTTAGAGACAGTTTGTGCTGTTCTGTGAAGGGAGTAGTACCCAGCGTTCTACGAGATCTTCAGTTTCTTGGCAAATTCTAGCATAGAATAGCTTTCATTTCTCAGAACAAGAATAGACTGACGAGTTTCAGAAGATATTTGTTTCTGGCCATTTTGAGCCCCTGTAATCAAACCAACAAATGCTGATGCTCAAGATACTCAACTAGTCTAAAGGTGGTCAGTTGTATTGCTTCTTTAATCAGGAAAACAATTTGCAGCTGTGCTAACATAATTGCAAAATAGTTTTGTAATTATCAATTAGCCTTATAAAATTATAAACGTGGATTAGCTAACACAACGTACCATTGGAACACAGGAGTGATGATTGCTGATAATGGGCCTCTGTAAGCCTATGTAGATATTCCATGAAAAATCAGCTGTTTTCAGCTACAATAGTCATTTGCAACATTAACAATGTCTACACTGTATTTCTGATCAATTTGATGCTATTTTAATAGACAAAAAAAATCTGCATTTCTTTCAAAAACAAGGACATTTCTAAGTGACCCCAAACTTTCTAACGGTAGTGTATGTGTGCTCAGGTTTTGTTTGCAGAACTTCCTACGCTCTCTCAGTTGCTGAGGGATGAAATGAACATTCCCCTGTTGTCCCATGAACTGGCAGAGTCCGGATGTCCCCCGGCCATGCATCAGAGGTCAATAGAATGCCAGTGTAGTTTTTTTATTTATTCTGTGGAATAACTGGACTGGAATTATTTTGCATTTTGCATGAGTGCGTCGGGGTAGGAGAGTTGCTGATGAGCTGCCGTTGGGCGGCTCTGACTCTCCTGCCCAAAAAAGGTGACTTGGGTGAACTTAAGAATTGAACCTGTGGCATTGCTCTGTGCAGACTGCAGTATATTTGCCAAGGTCCTCGCTAACAGACTGAAGTCCCATCTAGACTCTATACTACACAAGGACCAGGCATATTGTGTACTGGGACGCTCAATCACGGACAACTTGTTCTTAATCAGGGACATGTTTCTAATGTGAACTTTGGACCAAGAGAAGACTTTTGATGGAGTGGACCATGAGTATCTGTTAACCTGTTATGGCTAGGGGGCAGTATTTTCACGGCTGGATAAAAAACATACCCGATTTAATCTGGTTACCACTCCTACCCAGTAACTAGAATATGCATATACTTATTACATATGGATAGAAAACACCCTAAAGTTTCTAAAACTGTTTGAATGGTGTCTGTGAGTATAACAGAACTCAAATGGCAGGTCAAAACCTGAGAGATTCCTTTACAGGAAGTGGCCTGTCTGACCATTTCAACTTCTTTTCCATCTCTATCTTTTACTAAGGATCTCTGCTCTAACGTGACACTTCCTACGTCGTCCATAGGCGCTCAGAGCCCGGGAAAAAACAGAATGTTGTCATCCCAGCCCCAGGCTGAAACACATTATCGCCTTTCTCAAGTTGCCGATCAAGGGACTCTGGGCTTAGGCGCGTGACCCGACCGCCCCCGCCTTTGTGATTTTTTTCCTCTGTTTTCCGAAAAGGAGATTCCCTGTCGGAATATTATCGCTTTTCTACGAGAAAAATGGCGTAAAAATTGATTTTAAACAGCGGTTGACATGCTTCGAAGTACGGTAATGGAATATTTAGAATTTTTTTGTCACGAATTGCGCCATGCGCACGACCCTTCTTTACCATTTCGGACAGTGTCTGGAACGCACGAACAAAACGCCGCTATTCGGATATAACGATGGATTATTTTGGACCAAACCAACATTTGTTATTGAAGTAGCAGTCCTGGGAGTGCATTCTGACAAAGACAACAAAAGGTAATCAAACTTTTATAATAGTAAAGCTGATATTGGTGAGTGCTAAACTTGCCGGGTGTCTAAATAGCTAGCCCGTGATGCCTGGGCTATGTACTTAGAATATTGCAAAATGTGCTTTCACCAAAAAGCTATTTTAAAATTGGACATATCGAGTGCATAGAGGAGGTCTGTATCTATAATTCTTAAAATAATTGTTATGCTTTTTGTGAACGTTTATCGTGAGTAATTTAGTAAAATGTTAGCGAATTCCCCGGAAGTTTGCGGGGGGTATGCTAGTTCTGAACGTCACATGCTAATGTAAAAAGATGGTTTTTGATATAAATATGAACTTGATTGAACAAAACATGCATGTATTGTATAACATAATGTCCTAGGGTTGTCATCTGATGAAGATCACAAAAGGTTAGTGCTGCATTTAGCTGTCTTCTGGGTTTTTGTGACATTATATGCTAGCTTGAAAAATGGGTGTCTGATTATTTCTGGCTTGGTACTCTGCTGACATAATCTAATGTTTTGCTTTCGTTGTAAAGCCTTTTTGTAATCGGACAGTGTGGTTAGATAAAGGAGAGTCTTATCTTTAAAATGCTGTGAAATAGTCATATGTTTGAAAAATTGAAGTTTTTGTATTTTAGAGGAGTTTGTATTTCGCGCCACGCCCATCATTGGATATTGGAGCAGGTGTTCCGCTAGCGGAACGTCTAGATGTAAGAGGTTAAATGTGATGTCTGTGTTTAGGTTTGGGGAAAGGTTTTTGACCTGTGTGAAGCTGTTGTATGCTGGGGTGTCATGTATGGTCAAGGTGGGAGGGGGGCTCAGTAGGCCAGTCTGGGTGAGACGGGGCATTAGACAAGGATGCCCTCTATCGGGGAAGTTATATACACTAGCCATTGAGCCTTTTTCTGGCCTCCTACGCAGTAGACTGCAGGGAGTGTGCTGGACAGGCATGGGTGTGTTGACAGGCATTGCAGTGTTGGTGTACGCAGATGACGTTTCTGTGATTGTCAGGGATGGGCAGGATATGCAGGCACTAGAGACCAGTCTGAAGGTGTACGAGGGATCTTTGTCAGCTAAGGTGAACTGGAGCAAGAGAAAAGCTCTGTTATTTGGGGCATGGAGGGATAGGGGGTTTACAGTAGGGTTGTGAAGGGCTTAAGATTTTGGGGGTGTACCTGGGCTTGGAGAGGTTGTTCAGGAAGAGCTGGGAGGGGCTGTCACAGGCAGTGGTGTCAAGACTGGCCAGGTGGAGGTGGCTTATGTCCAAAGTGTCATATAGAGGGAGGGTGCTGATAATCAACAACCTGGCGGCATCTTCCCTGTGGCATAAACTGTCTGTCTTCAACTGTCTGTCTTTTTCTGGTCAGGCCATCACTGGCTGAGGGCGGCAGTGTTGTATATGTCCGTAAACAAAGGTGGACAGGGCCTGGTGGAACTGGAGAGCAGGGTGGCTGCATTCCGACTAAAGGCGGCACAGAGACTGCTGTACCATGCTGATGTCGGCTGGAGGGAAACAGCATGCGCGCTGCTGAGGAGAGCTGGCAGATTAGGGTTGGACCAGCAGCTGTTCCTAATGAGGCTGGAGAGGCTGAGAACAGCAGGTCTCTCAGATTTTTACTCTGCGGTGCTAAGGACCTGACAGCTGCTAAGGCCCACACAAGAAGGGGGTGTGGAACCTGGGATGTTGGTGTGGGAGGAGTCTATCTTCCAAAATCCAGCCATCCTTTTTGAGATCGTTTCAATCGGCCACCTTGCGTAAGAAGCGACTGATGGCAGCGGGTTTACTAATGCTGGGTGACCTGCGGCTGCTGGGGGACGAGGGGTGGAAAACCCCAGAAGTCCTGGCACAACGAACAGGACAAACATCTCTTAGGCTGCTGGAAAGATTCCTGGGGGAGGTCCAGGAGGTACTGTCTGAGCCGGTAAGGGGGGTGTTTGAGCAGCCAAAGGAGGGTCTCAGCCTCCAGTATTTATGCTGCAGTACTTTATGTGTCGGGGGGCTAGGGTCAGTCTGTTACATCTGGAGTATTTCTCTTGTCTTATCCGGTGTCCTGTGTGAATTTAAATATGCTCTCTCTAATTCTCTCTTTCTCTCTTTCTCTCTTTCTCTCGGAGGACCTGAGCCCTAGGACCATGCCTCAGGACTACCTGGTATGATGACTCCTTGCTGTCCCCAGTCCACCTGGCCGTGCTGCTGCTCCAGTTTCAACTGTTCTGCCTGCGGCTATGGAACCCTGACCTGTTCACCGGACGTGCTTGTTGCACCCTCGACAACTACTATGATTATTATTATTTGACCATGCTGGTCATTTATGAACATTTTAACATCTTGACCATGTTCTGTTATAATATCCACCCTGCACAGCCAGAAGAGGACTGGCCACCCCTCATAGCCTGGTTCCTCTCTAGGTTTCTTCCTAGGTTTTTGGCCTTTCTAGGGAGTTTTTCCTAGGGAGTTTTTCCTAGCCACCGTGCTTCTTTCACATGCTTTGCTTGCTGTTTGGGGTTTTAGGCTGGGTTTCTGTACAGCACTTTGAGATATCAGCTGATGTACGAAGGGCTATATAAATAAATTTGATTTGATTTGATTTAATGTTTCCGCCACTGCAGGTGACAGCATTGACTGGCAAGCGGCCAATGGGGGAGGGGCCATCAATGTTTCCCGCCACTGCAGGTGACGGCAGAGACTGGGGACTGGCAAGTGGGTATGGAGGACTTGTTGGATTTTAACACTCCGAGCCTGGGGGAGTTTGAGGGGGTGGGAGGTAAAGCCCTCTACAACCCCTGCATTAAGGCGAGGAACATTAGGAGCCTAACAGGAGTGAGGGCACATCAGTGGCAGGGGGTATGTGGGACGGAGAGTATGGTGGGTTTTAGATGGAGGGGGCTCTACAAACTAACAGTACTAAAGAGGTCAGACGACCTCCAGTGGAGGGTTCTACATGGAGCCCTGGCCACTAACTGCTGGTTGGCACGGGTTGATCCAGGAGTCGGGAAGGGTTGTTTATACGGTTGTAGAAGTGGAGAGGTTTTGGTTATTGTTATGTGTAATGTTGTTTTGTATTGTGGGGTTGAGTGCAAGGTGAGTATGCAGCACAGGGGATAGTTGTTTTTTAGAGGTGGGTGGGGGTGGGGGTGATGCAGTTTTAATTAAATGAGGATGTATCATTAAAGAAAGACAAAAAGTGAAAACTCTCTCTCTCACATTATCTCTCCATCTTTCTCTCTCTCTCTTCCCTCTCTCTTTCTCCATGTATCTTTCTGTCTCTCATACACTTTCTCTCTCTCTTTCTGTCTCTTCCCTCTCTCTCACACACACACACTTTCTCTCTCTCTCTCTCTCACTCTCCAAATGGAGACTTTGCATGCAGAATTCTGCAAAAATATCCTCTGAATACAATGTAAAACACCAAATAATGCATACAAAGCAGAATTCGGCCGATACCCGCTAATTATCAAAATCCAGAAAAGAGCCGTTAAATTCCTGACCGCTGTGACTGACCCAAACTTAAGGAAAGATTTGACTATGTACAGACTCAGTGAGCATAGCCTTGCTATTGAGAAAGGCCGCCGTAGGCAGACCTGGCTCTCAAGAGAAGACAGGCACACTGCCCACAAAATGAGGTGGAAACTGAGCTGCACTTCCTAACCTCCTGTCAAATGTATGACCATATTAGAGACACATATTTCCCTGATATTACACAGATCCACAAAGAATTAGAAAACAAACCAAATTTTGATAAACTACCATATCTACTGGGTGAAATACCACAGTGTGCCATCACAGCAGCAAGATTTGTGACCTGTTGCCACAAGAAAAAGGCAACCAGTGAAGAACAAACACCATTGTAACTACAACTCATATTTATGTTTATTTATTTTCTCTTTTGTACTTGAACTATTTGCACATTAAAACGACATTTAACTTTTGAAATGTCTTCATTCTTTTGGAACGTTTGTGAGTGTAATGTTTACTGTACATTTGCTTATTGTTTATTTCACTTTTGTTTATTGTCTATTTCGCTTGCTTTGGCAATGTAAACATATGTGTCCCATGCCAATAAAGCCCTTAATTTGAAATTGAACAATGAGAGAGAGAGAGAGAGAGATATAGAAGAAAATAAATGCAGTTTGTCTGATCTCAGATGTGTACTAACACCATGTGTGTTTTGTCTCCTCTCCTTGCCACCAGTCTATTCATAGCCCTCCCTATATCCTCCTTTCATCATCCCGTCTTTATTCTCAACCTCCTCCACCGCATCTCATTGGTGGTATTCTACCTTCTCTCGTTTGTGTGTCTCACTCTCTCCACCCCTCTACAATACAAGCATTATGTTTTGTGAAAATTACAATTTTAGCAGAAGCGTTTATGGGTGGCAATCACCTCCCTCTCATAAGTATAGTGGGATGCATCGGGACATATATTCATCACTCCACGTCATTCAATCTGAGAGGTAATGTAATAATACAATACTCTAAGACAGGCAAGTGTGTTTTTAGACCTTTTCAGAGCCAGCGTAAACAACTGCTAAAAGACATTAGCCAATGTAAACAGGGCCTAAGCTCTACCATGTTCAAGTGTGTGTGTGTCTGTGTCTGTGTCTGTGTGTGTGTGTGTGTGAGTGAGTGAGTGAGTGTGTGGTGTGTCTGTGTCTGTGTGTGTGTGTGTGTGTGTGTGTGAGTGAGTGTGTGTGTGTGTGTGTGTGTGAGTGAGTGAGTGAGTGTGTGTGTGTGTGTGTTTGCAGGCATGCCTGTCCCTCTGTTTCTCTCCATCTCTGCCAGACCTCCTACTCATGATTAAAACATGAACCAGTCTCATTTCCGTCCCTCTGCTACTGCCACAGAGGACATATATATACGTATATTATACAAGCACACGTGCACACTAGTAAGAACAGACTCCTTTCTCACACAGGTGTCATTACTTGAAGAAGAAGAGAGATTTGCAGAATTCACAGACAACAGTATATCTAAAAAAATATTCATAAAACATGTGTTTGTAAAGAATGGTCAAAGGGCGTATGAGACATGTGCATCAGCCAATATCACACATTCAGCCCAGATAGCCAATCACTCCTGCCCAAACAAGCCAGTCTACACTAAACTTTACTGTTTTACACAGAGAGAGAGGAGACAGAGAGAGAGAGAGAATGAGCGAAAGGATATTGTAAGGACATCATTTCCACACAGTGGCACATTCTCAGCCTAAATGACATTCTTTCAAGACTCTTTTACGCTTCCTTTCTCTTTTCCCATCTCTCTCTCTCTCTCTCTCTCTCTCTCCGCTCTCCCCTTATCTCCATTGTCTCTCTCTCTCTCTCTCCCTCTCCCCTTCTCTCCATTGTGTCTTCTCTCTCTCCTTTCCTCTCTCTTGTCCCTCCTTTCTCTGTGCTAGACAATAGGCGTGCAGGATAACCCTGTACTCTATAATTAATTATCTGTCCTTAATAGTGGCTCTAGCTGACTAGCTGCATCTCTATAGATGGACGTCTGTATTACCATAATATTTGGCTATCTGTGCGAAGCCATTGCCCTTTGGCTCCGATGGCCCTACTGCAGAAGACACACACACACACACGCACACGCACACACAGAAACACACACACTCTCTCTCTCTTTTCTCTCTCTCCCCCTTCCCTCTCTCCTGCGCTACCTGCCAGTCCCAGACTATGAATGTGATTTGAGAAGGGAAATTAGATTTTTCTCTCTCTGGTCTATATGAAGGTGGTGATGACAGTTAATTTGGAGCAGGGATAATTATGCCTGTTCTCTATGATGTGATGGGGCCCTGATATGGAGTGTTAATATAAACGTTTAGCCAGCTGTGTTATTGTGAGCTGTGTCAGTCATAAAGGCCTATATAGACCCTGAGCTCTCTTAGTATCTCATTCTACATCTAATTTCTATGTCTACATGGCCGATATAGGGTGTGGAGTACGGTCACTCTCTATCCTTCAAACGCCAAAACTATAACTTTTAAACACATACACTTTTTTGTACCACACTTACCTCTCCTCTGACTGTTTCCATGAAAATAAGTAAATCAGAAATACATACAGTTGAAGTCGGAAGTTTACATGCACCTTAGCCAAATACATTTAAACTCAGTTTTTCCCAATTCCTGACATTTAATCCAAGTAAAAATTTCCTGTCTTAGGTCAGTTAGGATCACCACTTTATTTTAGGAATGTGAAATGTCAGAATAATAGTAGAGAGAATGATTGATTAATTTCAGCTTTTATTTCTTTTATCACATTCCCAGTGGGTCAGAAGTTTACATACACTCAATTAGTATTTGGTAGCATTGCCTGTAAATTGTTTAACTTCGGGCAAATGTTTCGGGTAGCCTTCCACAAGCTTCCCACAATAACTTCGGTGAATTTTGGCCCATTACTCCTGACAGAGCTGGTGTAACTGAGTCAGGTTTGTAGGCCTCCTTGCTCGCACACGTTTTTTCAGTTCTGCCCACAAATGTTCTATAGGATTGAGGTCAGGGCTTTGTGATGGCCACTCCAATACCTTGACTTTGTTGTCCTTAAGCCATTTTGCCACAACTTTGGAAGTATGCTTAGGGTCATTGTCCATTTGGAAGACCCATTTGCGACCAAGCTTTAACTTCCTGACTGATGCCTTGAGATGTTGCTTCAATATATCCACATAATTTTCGAACCTCATGAGCCGAACTATTTTGTGAAGTGCAGCAAAGCACCCCCACAACATGATGCTGCCACCCCCGTAATTCACAGTTGGGATGGTGTTCTTCAGCTTGCAAGCGTCCCCCTTTGTCCTCCAAACATAACAATGGTCATTATAGCCAAACAGTTCTATTTTTGTTTCATCAGACCAGAGGACATTTCTCCAAAAAGTACGATCTTTGTTCCCATGTGCAGTTGCAAACCGTATTCTGGCTTTTTTATGGTGGTTTTGGAGCAGTGGCTTCTTCCTTGCTTAGCAGCCTTTCAGGTTCTGATGATATAGGACTCGTTTTACTTTGGATATAGATACTTTTGTATCTGTTTCCTCCAGCATTTTCACAAGGTCCTTTGCTGTTGTTCTGGGATTGATTTGCACTTTTTGCACCAAAGTACGTTTAACACCACGGCCGTCCCACAATCTAAGCTAGATGCCCTCAATCTCACACAAATTATCAAGGAACCTACCAGGTACAACCCTAAATCCATAAACAGGGACACCCTCTTAGATATCATCCTGACCAACTTGCCTTCTAAATACACCTCTGCTGTCTTCAAACCTGGATCTCAGCGATCACTGTGTCATTGCCTACGTGCGTATTGGGTCTGCGGTCAAACGACCACTCCTCATCACTGTCAAACACTCCATAAAACACTTCAGCGAGCAGGCCTTTCTAATCGACCTGGCCCTGGTATCCTGGAAGGATTTTGACCTCATCGCGTCAGTAGAGGATGCCTGGTTGCTCTTCAAAATTGCTTTCCTCTCCATCTTAAATAAGCATGCCACATTCAAAAAATGTAGAATAAAAAGAGATATAGCCCTTGGTTCACCCCAGACTTGACTGCCCTTGACCAGCACAAAAACATCCTGTGGGGTTCTGCATTAGCATCGAATAGCCCCTGCGATATGCAACTTTTCAGGGAAGTCAGGAACCAATCAGTTAGGAAAGCAAAAGCTAGCATTTTCAAACAGAACTTTGCTTCCTGAAGCACTAATTCCAAAAAGTTTTGGGACTCTGTAAAGTCCATGGAGAATAAGAGCACCTCCTCCTAGCTGCCCACTGCACAGATGATAGGTAACACTGGAAAGCTGCCGTGGTCATCCCCCTCTTCAAAGGGGTAGACACTCTAGACCCAAACTGTTATAGACCTATATCCATCCTGTCCTGCCTTTCAAAAATCTTCGAAAGCCAAGTTAATAAACAGATCACCGACCATTTTGAATCCCACCATACCTTCTCCACTATGCAATCTGGTTAGTGGACTACAGGAAAAGGAGGACTGAGAACGCCCCCATTCTCATCGACGGGGCTGTAGTGGAGCAGGTTGAGAGCTTCAAGTTCCTTGGTGTCCACATCACCAACAAACTAGAATGGTCCAAACACACCAAGACAGTCGTGAAGAGGACACGACAAAGCCTATTCCCCCTCAGGAAACTAAAAAGATTTGGCATGGGTCCTGAGATCCTCAAAAGTTTCTACAGCTGCAACATTGAGAGCATCCTGACTGGTTGCATCACTGCCTGGTACGGAAATTGCTCAGCCTCCGATCGCAAGGCACTACAGAGTTTAGTGCGTACGGCCCAGTACATCACTGGGGCTAAGCTGCCTGCCATCCAGCACCTCTACACCAGGGGCTGTCAGAGGAAGGCCCTAAAAATTGTCAAAGACCCCAGTCATACACTGTTCTCTCTACTACCGCATGGCAAGCGGTACCGGAGTGCCAAGTCTAGGACAAAAAGGCTTCTCAACAATTTTTACCCGCAAGCCATAAGACCCCCGAACAGGTAATCAAATGTCTACCCGGACTATCTGCATTGTGTGCCCCCCCAACCCCTCTTTTACGCTGCTGCTACTCTCTGTTTATCATATATGCATAGTCACTTTAACTATACATTCATGTACATACTACCTCAATTGGCCCAACCAACCAGTGCTCCCGCACATTGGCTAACCGGACAATCTGCATTGTGTCCCGCCACCCGCCACCCACCACCCGCCAACCCCTCTTTTACGCTACTGCTACTCTCTGTTAATCATATATGCATAGTCACTTTAACCATATCTACATGTACATACTACCTCAATCAGCTTGACTAACCGGTGTCTGTATGTAGCCTCGGTACTTTTATAGCCTCGCTACTGTATATAGCCTCGCTGCTGTTATTTTTCTCTGTCTTTTTACTGTTGTTTTTATTTCTTTACTTACCTATTGCTCACATAATACCTTTTTTGCACTATTGGTTAGAGCATGAAAGTAAGCATTTCACTGTAAGGTCTACAACTGTTGTATTCGGCCCAGGTGACAAATAAACTTTGATTTCATTTGGTTTCCGATCTGGTCATGGGTGCACTTCAGCCACGCTCAAGGTCCTAAACGATATCATAACTGCCATCGATAAAAGACAGTACTGTGCAGCCGTCTTCATCAACCTGGCCAAGGCTTTGGACTCTGTCAATCACCACATTCTTATCGGCAGACTCAATAGCCTTGGCTTCTCAAATGACTGCCTAGCCTGGTTCACCAACTACTTCTCAGATAGAGTTCAGTGTGTCAAATTGGAGGGCCTGTTGTACGGACCTCTGGCAGTCTCTATGGGGGTGCCACAGGGTTCAATTCTCAGGCCGACTCTTTTCTCTGCATATATCAATGATGTCGCTCTTGCTGCTGGTGATTTTCTGATCCACTTCTACGCAGACGACACCATTCTGTATACATCTGGTTCTTCTTTGGACATTGTGCTAAGAAACCTCCAAGCAAGCTTCAACGCCATACAACACTCCTTCTGTGGCCTCCAACTGCTTTTAAATGCTAGTAAAACTAAGTGCATGCTCTTCAACCGATTGCTTCCCGCACCCTCCCGACCGACTAGCATCACTTCTCTGGACGGTTCTGACCTAGAATATGTGGAGAACTACAAATACCTAGGTGTCTGGTTAGACTGTAAACTCTCCTTCCAGACTCACAATAAGCATCTCCAATCCAAAATGAAATCTAGAATCGGCTTCCTATTTTGCAACATAGCCTCCTTCACTCATGCTGCCAAACATACCCTCATAAACCTGACCATCCTACCGATCCTTGAATTCGGCTATGTCATTTACAAAATAGCCCACAACACTCTACTCAGCAAACTGGATGTAGTCTATCACAGTGCCATCCGTTTTGTCACCAAAGCCCCATATACTACCCACCACTGCAACCTGTATGCTCTCGTCGGCTGGCCCTCACTACATATCCGTCGCCAAACCCACTGGCTCCAGGTCATCTATAAGTCTTTGCTAGGTAAAGCCCCGCCTTATCTCAGCTCACTGGTCACCATAGCAACACCCACCCGTAGCACGCGCTCCAGCAAGGATATTGCACTGGTCATCACCAAAGCCATCACTTCCTTTGGCCGCCTTTCCTTACAGTTCTCTGCTGCCAATGACTGGAACGAATTGCAAAAAATCACTGAAACTGGTGTCTTATATCTCCCTCTCTAGCTTCAAGCATCAGCTGTCAGAGCAGCTTACCGATCACTGTATCTGTACACAGCCAATCTGTAAATAGCACACCCAACTACCTCATCCCCATATTATTACTTAACCTCTTGCTGTTTTGCACCCCAGTATCTCTACTTGCACATCATCATCTGCACATCTATCACTCCACTATTAATGCTAAATTGTAATTATTTCGCCACTATGGCCTATGTCTTGCTTACCTCTCTACTCTCCTACATTTGCACACACTGTACATAGATCTTTCTATTTTTCTTTTCTATTGTGTTATTGACTGTAGGTTTGTTTATGTGTAACTCTGTGTTGTTGTTTTTGTTGCACTGCTTTGCTTTATCTTGGCCAGGTCGCAGTTGTAAATGAGAACTTGTTCTCAACTGGCCTACCTGGTTAAATAAAGGTGAAATAAATATAAAATATGTAGAATATTTGTGTATGAGTCCAGATCACACACACACACATGGCCTCTATCTTTGATACCAAACGGTTTGATCATTTTGGATTTTCATTTTCAAATGAAGAACAACAAAACGTGTCACTGAGCAAGATGAGCAGAGGAGATAGAAGAGAGAGAGAGGGAGGAGAGAGGAGAGAAGAGAGAGGGAGGAGAGAGGAGGGAGGAGAGAGGAGGGAGAAGAGAGAGGGAGAAGAGAGAGAAAAAAGAGAGGAGGGAGAAGAGAGGAGGGAGAAGAGAGAGGAGGGAGAAGGGAGAGAAGAAGAGAGATGGAGGAGGGAGAAGATAGAGGAGGAGGAAGAGAGAGAGGGAGAAGAGAGAGAGGGAGAAGAGAGAGATGGAGAAGAGAGAGGGACGCTCGACAAACATGATATGTTTTGTTGTTTGGCATGTAAAAAGCATTCATGTTTTTTTGTGTGTTCTTGTTCAAAGTGGCTGACTCTATTTTGTCCCAATCAAAGACATCGCTTTCTGCAGGTGAACACAGTTTGTAACAGACCACTTCTGTCAACTGGGTTTTGTTTTCTGTCAGGTGAAAAGAGGACGACAGCCAGTTAAGCATGCTAGAGAAAATGGAATGGCACAAACACAAGTCATTTCAAGACTACAAAAAGACATCATCAACATGGATGGAAAGTAAAAGCAAGTAAAGCATTGTATGTGCTTAGCTGCATCATGTATTTGTCATTGTAATGTAAAACATAGTGTTTTTTTAATATATTTGACCTTTATTTAAATAGGCAAGTCAGTTAAGAAAAAAAGTATTATTTACAATGTAAGCCTACCAATGACGGCTTACAATGACGGCCTGCCTTGTTCAGGGGCAGAAGGCCAGATTTTTACCTTGTCAGCTCAGGGGTTTGATCCAGCAACCTTTTGCTTACTGGCCCAACGCTCTAACCTCTATCCACCTGCCGCCCCACCTGGAGCTCTCCAGTCAGATGTAATAATCCCATCCTCACTATACCGTGAATATGTTACCGTGGAAACCTGCATGTGTCTTCTAGTATCTAGTCCTTTTCTCACGGGCTTCTTGGCATCATTTAATTTAAACATCAACTCAACAGTGAATGCAACACAATTAAAATATGTCTAGACTGCCCCTATTGTGTTGTGTTTTACTTATCCTCGTTGCTCTGTAACTCTATGTTTAACAATGAGTAATAGGTGTTCAACTGTACATACAGTAACAATTACACCGTGAAAACAACACATTAAAGTATTGCCAAAGCTGCTTGTATTAAACTATGTAAGTCCAGCTTTCTGAAGACCAAATGGTCCCATTAAATACATTTGAGGGATATTTGCATCTCTTTTGGCTAAGAGAGAGACTCACACACGATCATGTGGAGTTAGAAATGAAAATGGCGTGGTGTTAACTGACTAGAGGAATGCATGACGAACCAACCCCTAAGTGTTCTAATAGCGTTTTTCACCAGCCAGACAATTCATTCTATCAATCTACATAACTATTCCCTTAGCTCTAAAATGCCATTTTTACTGCTGGAAAATGAATTGGATTGGAGAGAGAGAGAGAGGATGGTTAGGCAATCATTACATTATTTAACTTCATGTATTTAATTGGATTGTGATGCTTAGACAGCGTGGTCCTGGTGGGAGGGAGATGGCTAGCGCATCGACACTGGGCCTCGGCTAATTCAATGTGGTAAATGGAATCGCTCTAGACACTCTGCAATCATCAGGGCATTAGGAATGCCCAAGCCACTATGTAAACACTGCTTTGAGCTACAGCCATTTTTCTCTCTCTCTCTCTCTCTCTCTCTCCCACTTCTCAAGACATACTTTCATCCTTTGTTTAATGAAAGTTAAGGTTGAGTTCCGTTTGAAAACAAATTATTTTATAAAAAGATATTTAGCGAAAAGCCAGCACTTCTAGACTGGCTGGTTATGCTTGGCTCTTCACTTCTCATAAATTAGGGTTGGAAGCCTCCATCAGCGACAGTCTCTGAGGGGTTGGGAGGGTGCTAAGCACGTCTGCCTTAAAGCCAAGGTGAAATATCAGTAATTCATTAAGTATTGATCACCGAAATGACAGTAAAGTGCTACAACATTTAACGATAAAAAAACATCAAATTGACACACAATGTTCGTACATTTCAACTCTTTAATGGCTAAAGTATGCGGGAAAAGTGGGGTTAAAAATATTAGCCACCACTGAGCAGACAGTCAGAGAGTTGAAGCCCCATCTAACCCATTACCCTGACCAGCTGACAATGTTAAATGACCTTAATGCTTTAAACTGTGGGCATTTGGGGCCCTCGTGATGCATTTTGGTGAGTGTTTCTTACTTTTGGACCAAAAATTACGAGGTTTTATTTGATTGTTTTTAACGCAGTGTGTAAGGGGAGAGCCCATCATGAACGCAGTAGAGGCCCATTAGTTGGCGTTAGGGCTAAAGTTCCTGGGCATGTATTAGGGTGAATGTGGTTAATAATCGAGGAGTGGCTGATTGCATTTCCATCAACAGTCAGGGCTGCTCTGCTCTGTTCCGGACTGCTGCTATGACCTCATTAGTACATTAGTCTGGACTGGACTGGCTGTGTTGGGCTGCTAGCACTGAGCTGCTAGCACTGAGCTGCTAGCACTGAGCTGCTAGCACTGAGCTGAACTCTGTACTCGACTAGATTAGTGGTCCAACCATGTTCCTGGAGAATGGAGACACACAGGGTGTTAGTAATTATGTTCCAGTCCAGCACTGAGAAATCTGACATCCTAGGTCATCCTTAGCAACATTGCCAATCAAACTGATGGATATGTATATGAGTACATTCTAAGATATTCATTTCACAGATCGCTTTTTAAGTAACTTATTACACCATTTATTTCACATGATGAACTTTTCTTAATCCCTGAAGGAGAACTGCTCAACTTCTCCAACTAACTAACTGCCATGCATACTGTATCTGGGAGCGATAGTTTGACGATGGCTCTAAAGTTGGGCATCAAGAGAAGGATGTGAGTGATTGAAGGTTGATGGTTGATGGTGTAACCAGGGGATTGAACAATAGATAATGAATCTCTCCTCTTTTTGTCCCCACCAGAGAAGAAGAAGGCAAATAAAGGAAAAGTTTGGAAGAAGAAAGATAAAGTTAGCATGATGTTAACAGTTCGGTCTCTGATGTCTATGCCTTCAAACGGTGCAATTACTTGGAGAGGTGGGAGATTGGTACCTGGTTGCCTTCACCCTCTCCAGAGAGGTTTCTTCTCTGAGTTAAAACCTGGAGTAATAATTTATTTCTAAAGGGGAAAGTCTGCCGAACAGCTTCCCTCTCCTCTCTTCAAAAGGTGCTGAGATCTAATGTGAAACAATACTCTGTGTTGATTCCCAGTCATGGCTGGTTGGGGCTTTCGCCTGCGTGGGGAGACTCATTTAATTCCTCCATTGTTGCCTACAGGCCCCTTCCGAGTAGACCTAAGAAGCTTTTAGGACCCCTCTGGACATCTTAAACATTAGACCAATCAGCATCAGCGATGAGATGAGCTTCCTTTCTAGAACTCTGGTAGTTCTATCTGATGATCTCTCCTTTGGAGAGAAAAAAATTATCCAACATTCCAAAGAGGGCCTCAACATTCCACAAGAGGCAATTTTGTAAATGGTGTTTTCTTTATGTTCTTTCTAAATGACCAAACTGTGCCTCAGACATTACCATGCATGTCGTTTAAACAAGCATTAATACAGTTGAATTTCTGCAATGAAAAGCTTCCAAAGAGCTAAGAACTCTGATGTTAGATATACAGTATGTGGAGGAATGAAGTCAGGCTCCAAGGAATCCATTATTTATCTTTGCTTCCACTAATGGCAAATGGATGCAATTGGATTTCAGCAAGTGCTTATCACACAAATATAAATTAATTAATATTTTACAAAGAACTGGAGAGTAAAATAAATTAAGAAAAGAAAAACAGGGAGAAATGAGAGCTTTGAATGTGAACCTTTATAATGTTATTCAGAGCCAGCGAGTCATGTAAGAGAAAATGATCTTTTCTTGTTCCAGTCAAGGACATTATCTTCTCCTGCTAGTGCTTATTAGCATTAGCATTTATATATTCAATGCAATTTTGAGGTCCAGTGATACTCTGAGGGGTCAGGGGAGAGAAAGGACTGAGAGAGAAAGCCTTACTTTATGTGCAATTGCCGTTAAAACCAAGACAGAATAAACAATGAGAAACAAGGACAAGGACATTTCCTGCTGAAATTCAATCTATGATCAGAAGTCTAAAATGTGTATCTATTCGACAACCAGGATGATGGAGGAACCACGTGCTGTGGAAAATATACCGACGTTAAACGAATGGAACTACTCACTGGGCACAGACGTCAGCTCATCGTCTAGTTTTGATTTACATTTGTTTGAGTTGTCAACTAATGTGAAGTCAACGTGAAATCCGCAAAACATGTCACAATGTCATTGGATTTAGGTTAACAGGTAGGTGAAAAAAAGAAGAAATTCCCTTACGTTGACGACTTTATGAAAATCCAATTCGTTTTCCAATGTTGATTCAACCAGTTTTTGTCCAGTGGTAAGGCATGGATACAAATTACTGTAGACGACTCCATTTCACTTTGTCTGAGTCAAGCTGTGGCTAGCCTGTGAGTTCTCCTTACTAGCTTGGCACCGATAAGTCAATCAATCAATCAATCAATCAATCAATCAATCCACTTGTGTTTCTATACAGCTTTTTACCCCAAAACATTTTGCAAAGTGCTTGACAGCAACCTAGCCCTGAATCATCACAGATCAAGTACAGGTGACTTAGCGGAGGAAAGCGCCCTGGGGGATGTGCATCCAACACCCAGACCTGGGGGATGTGCATCCAACACCCAGACCTGGGGGATGTGCATCCAACACACAGACCCCCCTTGGGTTGTGCCATGGCGGAGATCGTTGTGGGCTATACTCGGCCTTGTCTTCGGACGGTAAGTTGGTGGTTGGAGACATCCCTCTAGTGGTGTGGGGGCTGTGCTTTGGCAAAGTGGGTGGGGTTATATCCTGCCTGTTTGGCCCTGTCCGGGGGTATCATCGGATGGGGCCACAGTGTCTTCTGATCCCTCCTGTCTCAGCCTCCAGTATTTATGCTGCAGTAGTTTATGTGTCTGGGGGCTAGGGTCAGTCTGTTACATCTGGAGTATTTCTCTTGTCTTATCCGGTGTCCTGTGTGAATTTAAATATGCTCTCTCTAATTCTCTCTTTCTCTCTTTCTCTCTTTCTCTCGGAGGACCTGAGCCCTAGGACCATGCCTCAGGACTACCTGGTATGATGACTCCTTGCTGTCCCCAGTCCACCTGGCCGTGCTGCTGCTCCAGTTTCAACTGTTCTGCCTGCGGCTATGGAACCCTGACCTGTTCACCGGACGTGCTTGTTGCACCCTCGACAACTACTATGATTATTATTATTTGACCATGCTGGTCATTTATGAACATTTTAACATCTTGACCATGTTCTGTTATAATATCCACCCTGCACAGCCAGAAGAGGACTGGCCACCCCTCATAGCCTGGTTCCTCTCTAGGTTTCTTCCTAGGTTTTTGGCCTTTCTAGGGAGTTTTTCCTAGGGAGTTTTTCCTAGCCACCGTGCTTCTTTCACATGCATTGCTTGCTGTTTGGGGTTTTAGGCTGGGTTTCTGTACAGCACTTTGAGATATCAGCTGATGTACGGGCTATATAAATACATTTGATTTGATTTTGATTTGATTTGATGTGCATCCAACACCCAGACCTGGGGGATGTGCATCCAACACCCAGACCTGGGGGATGTGCATCCAACCCCCAGACCTGGGGGATGTGCATCCAACACCCAGACCTGGGGGATGTGCATCCAACCCCCAGACCTGGGGGATGGAGGGATGGAGAAAGGTTAAGGGTAAATGAGTTGAATTATTGGAAACTGGGAGTTATGATGTGTCTGAGGAGAAAGAAGAGAAAGGAGGAAAAGAGTCACACACACACACACACACACACACACACACACACACACACACACACACACACACACACCTGGCTAAGCTAAACACATTAGGTTGGCTAATGGGTCATTTCACTGCACGCAGAGGCCAGAGGATCTGGAGCTCTGGCACTTAGGGAGGAAGAGGAAGGAGTTTCCTCATCGTCTGTGGGACAAAGAGCAGAATATGACAGAATATCTACCTTCCACTAGTTCAGCACCGACTCCAAAATGACCCCCAACGATGCCATCCGACCCATTCTACTATCTCTCTCTGTCATGAGCGCAATCTATGAATATTTTATTGCAATTTCTATTTCAAGCATTATACGAAGATACCATTCTTAACGTAAATTGATCTCTTTGCGTCTGCAGGAGTCGTCTAATCTCCATAATGACTTGCTTTATTCCCTCTACATTTGTATTTGTTCGCCAGGTAATTTAAGGACCCTAAGTTTCACAATGTGGGGTCTTTCCTCCCTGTAGATGGTCTGTGTGCGGCTGTATTAAGAGTAGGGGGGTGGGTTGGAGGGCTGAAGAGGAGGGTAGATGGGGTACGGGGGGTAGAGTATTGTGTTCGTAGGCTGACTTTGAGATTTGTATTATCATTTTTAAAGCATCAAAGGTTCTCTCTCCAGCCAAGCTTAAAGAGATGTGACTTTGCCTTTGTTCCATCCCCTGCTACATTACCCTTCTGCATTAGGACTCCTCTTTATCCGTGAAATTACCTTTTAGCTTTCTCATTCGCACATCCCAGCACAGCACCACACATAGCAGACAGAGATGGTCCACACTTCTTTATCACCATCTTATGATAGACCTTTTCTTCCTCTCGTCTTCTTCCTCTCTTCTTCTTCTTCTTCTTCTTATTCTGTAAAGTAACATTAACAACTTCACAAAGTTCATATGGCCCCTGAATTACATGGTCAGTGTTGTCTTTGCTCATCAGTTCATCTGAAAAGCAAACGTGTGTGTGTGTGTGTGTGTGTGTGTGTGTGTGTGTGTGTGTGTGTGTGTGTGTGTGTGTGTGTGTGTGTGTGTGTGTGTGGTGCGTGCGTGCGTGCGTGCGTGCGTGCGTGCGTGCGTGCGTGCGTGCGTGCGCTGCTGTTTGGGTGCGTTTGAATGGTGAGGGGATGTTGACAGAAATGCTTTTGTTCTCCCCAACCCTCAGAGAAACCACTTCCCTTCCACTTACAGCTGCTTTGAAGCTGCATTGATGCACCTGACAACAATCTGCTGGATCCCAAGGCACAAAAGGCAGCACAAATGTATACAGGTAGATTTTTTAACTTTCTTTTTTTATAAACTCTGTAAACAACGTCTGCTTTTGCTAAGGAGACAAACTGCCATGTTGTTGGCAGGGTTTGCTTCTTCTGTTGTTGTGTCAAGTTATTTGACACAAAGAAAGACTTTGGAGTAATCCTTGCATTTGTTTTGCTTCCAGACATTGATTTGAGTTATTTACATGTAGGGTGTAGGTGTTCGTCCGATTCTGAAATGGAATTGGCCTCTCAGTTAAAGGCATAGTACACTCAAAAAGAACCTAACATGATTTTCTACTTACCTTGGCCACGGTCAATTCACATTAATATTTTGGGTACATGTTTAGCTTACATAGGTACTCAACAGCCATAATAACACTACACGGTATTCAGTACCATAGTCATGAATTGTTGGTTTAACATAAGGTGCATAGAGTTAGTCGTGATGTCTGGATTCTTCTCTGTACTCAAACGACTCAGCTCCAATAAAATTCCTTGTCATTTGAGCAGAAGACAAAATCAAAATACAAATGGGGAAAACTCCATGACTGGAATGTCTTTCCCAGTCTGGTGTAATTATATATTTTTTATCCATTTAGAATTGTAAATGAAGATGTAAATTGGGTGTTTAACCTCTCTGGGCCAGTGGGACGCTTGCGTCCCACCTACTCAACAGCCAGTGTAATCCCGTGGCGCGATATTCAAATACCTTAGAAATGCTATTACTTCAATTTCTCAAACATATGACCATTTTACACCATTTTAAAGACAAGACTCTCGTTAACCTGTTATGGCTAGTTTGCAGTATTTTCACAGCCGGATAAAAAACGTACCCGATTTAATCTGATTATTACTCCTGCCCAGAAACTAGAATATGCATATAATTATTAGCTTTGGATAGAAAACACTCCAAAGTTTCTAAAACTGTTTGAATGGTGTCTGTGAGTATAACAGAACTCATATGGCAGGCCAAAACCTGAGAAGATTCCATGCAGGAAGTGGCCTGTCTGACAATTTCTTGCCCTTCTTGATTATCTCTATCCATTACAGAGGATCTCTGCTGTTACGTGACACTTCCTACGGCTCCCATGGGCTCTCAGAAGGCGGCAAAAAGCTGAATCGTGGCTTTGCAGGCTCTGGCTGAAAAAAAGTAGCGCGTTTGGGTAGTGGCTGGTTACAGTACTGTGAGACTCAGGCACGTGCCCGCGTCGACCCCATGCCTTGTTTTCTTTTGTCTGTTTACCTAATTCCCGGTCGGAATATTATCGCTTTTTTACGAGAAAAATGGCATAAAAATTGATTTTAAACAGCGGTTGACCTGCTTCGAAGTACGGTAATGGAATATTTAGAAATCTTTTGTCACGAATTGCGCCATGCTCGTGACCCTTATTTACACTTCGGATAGTGTCTTGAACGCACGAACAAAACGCCGCTATTTGGATATAACTATGGATTATTTTGAACCAAACCAACATTTGTTATTGAAGTAGCAGTCCTGGGAGTGCATTCTGACGAAGACAAGAAAGGTAATCAAACTTTTGTAATAGTAAATCGGAGTTTGGTCAGGGCTAAACTTGGTCGGTGTCTAAATGGCTAGCCGTGATGGCTGGGCTATCTACTGAGAATATTTCAAAATGTGCTTTCACCGAAAAGCTATTTTAAAATCGAACATATCGAGTGCATAGAGGAGTTCTGTAGCTATAATTCTTAAAATAATTGTTATGTTTTTTGTGAACGTTTATCGTGAGTAATTTAGTAAATTCACCGGATGTTTGCGGGGGGTATGCTAGTTCTGAACGTCACATGCTAATGTAAAAAAGCTGGTTTTTGATATAAATATGAACTTGATTGAACAAAACATGCATGCATTGTATAACATAATGTCCTAGGGTTGTCATCTGATGAAGATCATCAAAGGTTAGTGCTGCATTTAGCTGTGGTTTTGGTTTTTGTGACATTATATGCTAGCTTGAAAAATGGGTGTCTGATTATTTCTGGCTGGGTACTCTGCTGACATAATCTAATGTTTTGCTTTCGCTGTAAAGCCTTTTTGAAATCGGACAGTGTGGTTAGATTAACGAGAGTCCTGTCTTTAAAATGCTGTAAAATAGTAATATGTTTGAAAAATGGAGGTTTTTGGATTTTAGAGGAGTTTGTATTTCGCGCCACACACATCATTGGATATTGGAGCAGGTGTTCCGCTAGCGGAACGTCTAGATGTAAGAGGTAACCACACTGTCCGATTTCAAAAAGGCTTTACAACGAAAGAAAAACATTAGATTATGTCAGCAGAGTACCCAGACAGAAATAATCAGACACCCATTTTTCAAGCTAGCATATAATGTCACATAAACCCAAACCACAGCTAAATGCAGCACTAACCTTTGATGATCTTCATCAGATGACAATCCTAGGACATTATGTTATACAATACATGCATGTTTTGTTCAATCAAGTTCATATTTATATCAAAAAACTGCTTTTTACATTAGCATGTGACTAGCATTCCCACCGAACACTTCCGGTGAATTTACTAAATTACTCACGATAAACGTTCACAAAAAACATAAAAATTATTTTAAGAATTATAGCTACAGAACTCCTCTATGCACTCGATATGTCCGATTTTAAAATAGCTTTTCGGTGAAAGCACATTTTGCAATATTCTGAGTAGATAGCCCGGCCATCACAGGGTAGCTATTTTGACACCCACCAAGTGTGGTACTCACCAAACTCCGATTTACTATTAGAAAAGTTTGATTACCTTTGCTGTTCTTCGTCAGAATGCACTCCCAGGAC
Organism: Salmo salar; assembly: GCF_965601325.2. Classification (NCBI taxonomy): domain Eukaryota; kingdom Metazoa; phylum Chordata; class Actinopteri; order Salmoniformes; family Salmonidae; genus Salmo; species Salmo salar. Next base: position 30,500,909 of record NC_138319.1, on the reverse strand, counting down.
TTCTACTTCAATAACAAATGTTGGTTTGGTTCCAAATAATCCATAGTTATATCCAAATACCACCGTTTTGTTCGTGCGTTCAAGACACTATCCGAAGGGTAAAGAAGGGTGACGCGCCCGATGCGTTTCGTGACAAACAATTTCAAAATGTTCCATTACCGTACTTCGAAGCATGTCAACCGCTGTTTAAAATCAATTTTTATGCGATTTTTCTCGTAAAAAAGCGATAATATTCCGACCGGGAGTCGTTGTTTTCGTTCAAAGAGAGAGAAAGTAAACATGGTGTCGGCTCGTGCACACGCCTCCAGTCTCATTGTCCTCAGATCGACCACTAAATGCGCTAATGTTTTTCAGCCAGGGCCTGCAAAGCCACCATTCATCGTTCTGGCGCCTTCTGGGAGCCTATGGGAGCATTAGAAAATGTCACGTTATGCCAGATATCCCCTGTTTTGGTTAGAGATGATCAAGAAGGCCAAGAAATAGTCAGAGAGAGCGCTTCCTGTTTGGAATATTCTCAGGTTTTGGCCTGCCAAATGAGTTCTGTTATACTCACAGACACCATTCAAACAGTTTTAGAAACTTTAGGGTGTTTTCTATCCAAATCAAACAATTATATGCATATTCTAGTTACTGGGTAGGAGTAGTAACCAGATTAAATCGGGTACGTTTTTTATCCGTCCGTGCAAATACTGCCCCCTATCCCCAACAGGTTAACATAGCTGTAGGATAAGAAGAATTCCACTGTCAAACTCAATTGCAGACAATACAAACAGAGGAGAAAGCGATCAGGATCTATCCCGGGTGAGATGTGTTTCTAGGGGGTAATGCGTGCGTGCCTAAAACGCCTAGCCATGCAGGAGTACCAGCCATCCACCAGTTGAGAGGAAGATAATGTATGAATGTTTGGAACCTGAAAGGCGAATTGAAATGAAGAGAAGAAGAGATGAAGAGTATAGTATTACTAGCTGATCTGTGAAAACCTAAATATACACTCACTGTAGACTACCCCACCAATGAATCACTCAATGGAAATGAATAGGTCAGTTACCTCCCCTCTCAGTTTAAGTACACTTCCTTTTGATGAGACTGTGGGTTTAGTTTTAGGTCTCCCCAATTGTGGCTACTCAGAGACAGACACAGAGACAGTGCTTAGCTAACCCCTTAGCAAACCCTAACCCTAGCTTTAAGCCCTAGCCCTTACCGTAGGGGATTCAAATTAGTAGACATAGTAGTTGTCACGGACTGATCTGTTTCACCTGTCCTTGTGATTGTCTCCACCCCCTCCAGGTATCGCTTGTTTTCCCCAGTGTATTTATCCCTGTGTTTCCTGTCTCTGTGCCAGTTCATCTTGTATGTTTCCAAGTCAACCAGCATTTTCCCCATTCTCCTGCTTTTTGCATTCTCTTTTTTCTAGTCCTCCCGGTTTTGACCCTTGCCCTTTTCTGGACTTTGTACCCGCCTGCCTGACCATTCTGCCTGCCTTGACCACGAGTCTGTCTGCCACTCTGTACCTCCTGGACTCTGATCTGGTTTTGACCTTTTTGCCTGTCCCCGACCATTCTCCTGCCTACCCCTTTGGATTAATAAACATTTTAAGACTCCAACCATCTGCCTCCTGTGTTTGCATCTGAGTCTCGCCTTGTGTCATGATAGTAGTATATTACCCAAAACTTGTCATCTCATTTCATCATGCGTGAATATTTTACCAAACTTTATTTTTATACAAGTTTCAAGAGTTAACAAATGTCAATCCAGTAGTAACTACTTCATGGTGGTTTCATAGCTAATGCAACTCATGTACCACAGATGAGCTCATTGGAGTGAGCTGAAAGCAGAAAGCTTTGTTTGTGTGGAGAATCATTTGTAAACGCCAGAGCTCTGCATTCACGCTCACTGATTTAAGACGTTGAAAGAACAGCAACCCTATCTCATTTAAATAATAATGATCATAATACCAGTGCCTGTGGCACTGCAGACATGTATCAAACATCAAACGCCTTGCAATGCTGGCCAAAACAACAAACAATTCTGTTACACAACTTAATGCATGGTTGAAATACATCTGTGCAGTGTTATTAAGCTTAATGAGTCTGGATGGACGCAGCAATATCCTGTAGTTATTGTTGATGATTGATTTAGGCCAGGGATGAGCAATTTTGACAGGGGTGGGGGCAACAAAAAATCTGAACTCATCGTGAGGGCTCCCCCCCACTAAGTTTTAGTGCTAATTTCCTGCAAGTCTACTCATTTTGCCATAGGGTGGAGAGAATATGATATCTGAGTAAGAGTGACTAACAAAATCAATGGTGGCCCCCCCAGGCTCTAATTCGACCTCGATTGCTATAACCTTAGATAGCTGGCCACTAGATTAATTTACCAATCTAAAGAAATGTAGCTGATATGGGCTAATTGAGTGACTATCAGTAACTGACATAACAAGAGGACAAAAACTGGTGATGCACAACCACATTCTGAAATTGCAACATGTGTTTTCCACTATTCTACCTCGTAACAGTAAGTTGAGACCCCGACTGAGTTCCTCAAAAATATTTATCTGTAAGCAGTTGCCCATCCCTGATGTAGGCTTTAAGCAATCATAATGTTCACAGTGAAGTGGATGGATTTGTTTGATGGATCAGAAAGTGGTTTTTGTGTGTATGTGCTTGTGTGTGTGTGTGTGTGTGTGTGTGTGTGTGTGTGTGTGTGTGTGTGTGTGTGTGTGTGTGTGTGTGTGTGTGTGTGTGTGTGTGTGTGTGTGTGTGTGTGTGTGTGTGTGTGTGTGTGTGTGTGTGTGTGTGCCTGTGTGTGTGTATGTGTACATGCGCAAGCTACAGCTCAGGGTTAAGTGGGGTCTGAGTGTAGTTGTCCAAAAACACCTTAACATCAAACCTAGCAGCCAATCATCATCATCAGGCCTAAGTTTCTTGCCTGGTTTGATGCATAAGCTTTGATGCATAACATGAAAGCTACAAGCTTCAATCACAGGTCATCCAAAGCACTCAACCAACCTTATTTGTGGATGGTCCAAAGTAATTTTCCATTACACAAATGAACAGATCCAATTGTATGACTCTATATACATACAGTATCTAACCATTCCTTCTAAGTATACTTTCCCCTGTTCTCATTTACAACTGTTAGTGCCTACATAAAGCTGTCTCTACAGCAGAGCTTTCTTTTCAGCAACATGGAGTGAATCCTTACCACAGCTACACCTGGCTATCAGTGGAGCCTTGTCTGGCAGAGAAACAGTTCATTCGGCCTCATTTACTGCCTTTTAAAAAAACATAGCTAATATGACTGACTTGCTTAAACTAATGTGGTTTCTACTGACAATTGAGATGTACAAACTATGGCATAGTTGTGTTGAACACTGTGCGATGTTTAACCTCACTGGGCAAGGTGGGACGCTTGCATCCCACCTAGTCAACAGCCAGCATGGCGCGAAATACAAATACCTCATAAATGCTATAACTTCAATTTCTCAAACATATGACTATTTTACACCATTTTAGTACCCAGCCAGAAATAATCACACAGCCATTTTCAAAGCAAGCATATATGTCACAAAAACCAAAACCACAGCTAAATGCAGCACTAACCTTTGATGATCTTCATCAGATGACACTCCTAGGACATTATGTTATACAATACATGCATGTTTTGTTCAATCAAGTTCATATTTATATAAAAAAACAGCTTTTTACATTAGCATGTGATGTTCAGAACTAGCATACCCACCGAAAATTTCCGGTGAATTTACTGAATTACTCACGATTAACGTTCACAAAATACATAACAATTATTTTAAGAATTATAGATACAGAACTCCTTTATGCAATCGCGGTGTCAGATTTTAAAATAGTTTTTCGGTGAAAGCACATTTTGCAATATTCTGAGTAGATAGCCCGGCCATCACGGCTAGCTAATTTGACACCCACCAAGTTTGGCCCTCACCAAACTCAGATTTACTATAAGAAAAATGTGATTACCTTTGCTGTTCTTCGTCAGAATGCACTCCCAGGACTTCTACTTAAACAACAAATGTTGTTTTGGTTCCAAATAATCCATAGTTATATCCAAATACCACCGTTTTGTTTGTGCGTTCAGGTAACTATCCGAAGGGTGATGCGCGAGCGCATTTCGTGACCAAAAAATTCAAAATATTCCTTTACCGTACTTCGAAGCATTTCAAACGCTGTTTAAAATCAATTTTTATGCGATTTTTCTCATAAAATAGCGATAATATTCCAACCGGGCGACGTTGTATTCATTCAAAGGCTGAAAGAAAAACATGGAGAATTCTCATGAACGCGCATCTCCAGTGTCACTGTCCTCAGCCTGACCAGTAACAAACAGAGCTGCTGTACTTAGCCCAGAGACTGTAGACACCCCATCACACTTTCTGGTGCCTTCTGAGAGCCAATGGAAGCCTTAGAAAATGTCACGTTACAGCAGAGATGCTGTATTTTTGATAGAGATGCCACAGAAGGAGAACAAATTGTCAGACAGGGCACTTCCTGTATGGAATCTTCTCAGGTTTTGGCCTGCCATATGAGTTCTGTTATTCTCACAGACACCATCCAAACAGTTTTAGAAACTTTAGAGTGTTTTCCATCCAAATCTACTAATTATATGCATATTCTCGTTTCTGGGCAAGAGTAGTAACCAGTTTAAATCGGGTACGTTTTTTTATCCGGCCGTGCAAATACTGCCCCCTAGCCCCAACAGGTTAACAGTGAGAATGGCAGAATGGTGAACTTACTAAATGAAATGAGAGGTTGACTGTGTGATATTAGGTGGCTTCTTGTGTAAATATTTTCTGTCTGGATTTTAATGATTAATGATGAGCGGATAAGAGGCAATCCGTAATTTCAACTAAGACATTAACGAAGGAGCTAAGACGGACGTAGTCAATATAACTATTTGTTCAGCACTTTTTAAATGTACAGAGACAGAGTTCAGAACATGGGCCGTTCTTACAGTATTCTCCCTGTACACCAAATCAGAACCGTAGGATAAATAAAGCGGGCATATACTGTAAGCAGACAATGAAAGCTCTTACAATAATCGATGATGACATTTCGCTAAAACAGGCTATATGATACATGTGCACCACCAAGTCAGAACAGTAGGCTAAATTATGAGGGGGAAAAGGACAAAATTAGTAGGGTGAGGTACATGGACTACTAACAACGTAATACACAACATACACTTAGTATTACTTTCTTAGCTTCAATATACATATTGTCACGCCTGCTCCCGCTCTCCCTCTCTGGTGCTTGAGGGCGCCTGCCTGCCCTTCATTACACACACCTGTCACCATCATTACGCGCATCAGTGCTCATCAGCTCTCATTGGACTCACCTGGACTCTTTCACCATTTATATCTGTCTGTTCCTCCGTTGGTTCCCCGGGTCAGCATTAATGTTGTTGTGTTTTCATGTCCAGACGCTGTCCTGTCCCATATCCGTTGTTAATTAAATGTTCACTCCCTGTATTTGCTTCTAACCTACCAGCGTCAATCCTTACACATGTCTCCCTGGCATATTACATAATTTATGCAGCAGCATACCATACATTTTTGGACTCACCTTGTTGTGCTGTGCTCACTTGAACAGTTAGTTGGCGCGGCAGTCTTTCTTGTGGGCAAATTTTTTTCATCAAACTTTGTCATCAAAGTCTGCTATTCTCTGGATTTGTGGTGCTTACAAGACTACTGGGAACTCGGAATAAAACAAGGTTGAATTGTGATGTCCGTGATCTTCAGGTAAGAGCTCCAGAAAGAGTCCTATGTTCCTGACTTGGAATTCCGAGATGGATGACCATTGAAAATGTATTTTTCCAGTTGGTGCTCGTTTTTTTCCAAGTTCCCAGTATTCTTGAACTCACTGAAGTCTGAGATTTCCCAGTTCTGAGTTACCAGTTGTTTTGAACGAGGCAAAAGTCATGCTGGATTGACAGGATGACCAATGCATTCAACCTTTTCTGGCCCATGGTGTTGCATGTGAATGTTTATCCTTTTAAGCTTGAAAAAATACCCTTAAACCCAGACATGGACCACACACCCTCTCCACTGAATAGCAGGCTAGTGATTGCTTTGCAACACTTGCAGTTAGCCATGGATTCCTTCCAAACCACTCATTGTTGAATTTGCAATTTACAACTTGTTGTGTAATGTCCAATGGCTGATTTTATTTAAAAAATGTATTAAACCTTTTTTAACAAGTAAGTCAGTTAAGTTAACAATTTCTTATTTACAATGACAGCCTACCACAGCCAAACCCTAACCCAGACGACGCCGGGCCAATTGTGCGACGCCCTATGGGACTCCCAATCACGGCCGGTTGTGATACAGCCTGGAATCGATAGAGGGTCTGTAGTGACACCTCTAGCACTGAGATGCAGTACCTTAGAGTGCTGTGCCACTCGGAAGCACCGATACATTTTATCTATAATTTCTCTTCATATGGCAAGGATTGAAAAGGATTTGCTGGTAGATTGTTGACTTGATTCATGATGATGACTGCTTGTGTAGCTTTCTAGCTAAGATTTTGAAAGTATGACGTTTACATGATCAGTCCAATCAAAGCTACGGTATTTTTTTTATTTCACCTTTATTTAACCAGGTAGGAAGGTTGAGAACAAGTTCTCATTTACAACTGTGACCTGGCCAAGATAAAGCAAAGCAGTATGACACAGACAACAACACAGAGTTACACATGGAATAAACAATTAACAAGACAATAACACAATAAACAAGTCAATGACATAGTAGAAAAAAAAGAAAATCTATATGCAGTGTGTGCAAAAGGCATGAGGAGGTAGGCAATAAATAGGCCATAGTAGCGAAGAATTACAATTTATATAATTTATATATATAACGTGAATTTACGTCAATTTTATCTGTGGTCAATAATCTTCTTTTAATGTAAATCTGGGGCAGCACCGAAGGGGTTTGAATTTTCAAAGTCTCCCTGTAGATTTTGCAGTGACTTAGTGTCCCCATGAGTGACAGAACACTGAGCCAATCACGGCGCAACTAGAGAACATTACTAATCCCTACGCTCCTACGATTTGTGATACGTATTAATGCCAAAATAACGTTCAAAACAGGCAACAGAAAAATATACTGTATCAGTCAAAACTTTAGACACACCTACTCATTCCTGGGTTTTTCTTTATTTTTACAATTTTCTACATTGTTGAATAACAGTAAAGACATCAAAACTATAAAATAACACATTTGGACTCATGTAATAACCAAAAAAGTGTTAAACAAATCAAAATGTATTTTCAATTTTAGATTCTTCAAAGTAGCCACCCTTTCCCTTGATGACAGCTTTGCACACTCTTGGCATTCTGTCAACCAGCTTCATGAGGTAGTCACCAGGAAGGCATTTCAATTAAAAGGTGTGCCTTGTTAAAAGTTAATTTGTGGAATTTCTTTCCTTCTTAAAGAGTTTGAAACAATCAGTTGTGTTGTGACAAGGTAGGGGTGGTATACAGAAGATAGCCCTATTTGGTAAAAGACCAAGTCCATATTATGTCAAGAACAGCTCAAATAAGCAGTCGACAGTCCATCATTACTCACACAGCACCAGGCCATCTGGTGATCACAGTACACACCACAGGAATATGAAACACACACACACACACACACACACACACACACACACACACACACACACACACACACACACACACACACACACACACACACACACACACACACACACACACACACACACACACACACACACTCTCTCTCTCATTGACACAATAGCTTCCGGGCAGCAAACAATGCAAAGTGAAAGAAAATTCATATTTAAGTAGATCATTTGCAAGATTTTAGATAATTAGCGTGACCTATTCATGTATTCAGATTGGGGAACATGTCACATTGCTTATTCTAATCAGACACATGTAACCTGTCACTGGATTCGCATATGCAAATGGCCATATGCTACTAATTACCTACTGCCTGTCATAAGCACAGACGTTTCCTCTACAAACGCTGAAACTTTCTTACGAACGGCTCAACTGAACTATATAGTTTTAATTGAACCATGTCTGTCCCTAAGGTCCTATCAAAGCATGGCAGAAATATGCACATCTCAACCAGACTGGAATTAGGTTGCTAAATAAAGAGACTACCAAATGCTTTTGTCCTGGTCGCATTCCAACATCAGGGTAACAATGTTTTGTCTTAGTAGAGAGTCTCATCCTGAGCTATTCATTCCTCTGTACCACTCTTCCATATTAAAAACTTTTTAACTTGCCTTTGGTTTGGTCTGTAGGCTTTCTATGTACACTGTACTGCAAGTATCTACCATGTTCTACAGGTTGAGCCACATTCTTCCTCAGAAGCAGCAGTCACCCGGGACCTCATTTATAACCACTGTGTACATTTCACACTACATATCTGCGTGCGCCGTTTCTGAAAAGACTGTGCAAGTACAAAAATATTGAGATTTATAAACTTGGCACACGCCATATACGTTTCCCATTATAAATCAGACCCATCCTGAAACTGTGCGCTTGTGAACAAGTATTAAAACTCTTCCTAAAAAAACGCCCATCCTTCACCTTTTATGTTGACAATAAACGCTCTTATTTGCTGTATACTTTGGAAGTATTGGAATTAGACAAAATCGTTTTTAAAGGAAATAGTAATGGTGAACTTGATCAAATGTCTCTGGAGGTGTTGGCAGAATGTTTTAAACTTTTACAGCGACATTTGCATTATCTGACGGTTCTGAAAGAAAAAAACTATTGCAAATTGTTGTGGACCTGTAAACAGATCGTTTGAATTCAATAATGTTTTGCATGTACTTTTTCCCAAACCTAAATATGCTGCACTGCCCGCAAATTCTTAAACATGTTCTAGTATTTCTACTCAAACGATGTAAAACGACAGTTGGCCTACTTACAGAGGTAGCTTATACACGTCAAAGCAAAATTCTACTGTATTTTATTAACCGTGCTTCCCTTCCTGCTAGATAGAGTAAAGTATTTCAAATAGTTTATCCATTTACTGTAAAGTGGGTCCAATCAAATCAAATCAAATTGTATTTGTCACATGTGCCAAATACAACAGTTGCAGCCCTTACAGTGAAATGCTTACTTAAAAGCCCTTAACCAACCATGCAGTTTTAACAAAGTACCTAAAAAAAAGTCAGAAATAAAAGTAACAAATAATTACAGAGCAGCAGTAAGATAACAATAGTGAGTCATTAAAGTGACTAGATAATAACAAAGAGCAGAATCAGCGTAGAGGCAATGCAAATAGTCTGTGTAGCCATTTGACAGATGAAAACTCTCTAGGTAGATAGTGTGGTCTACAGCTTTTCATGAGGTACTCTACATCAGGCGAGCCAAACCTTGAGACTTCCTTAGATATCGTGCACCAGCTGTTGTTTAGAAATATACATACACCGGTCAGCAAATGAGAGCTGGAATGTTGGATCATCAGCTAGGTTCTGCTGTGGGACGATTTTCTTCCTGAGCGGAAGCTCAGGGGACCGGAACATAATCACATACTGTATGTCTCTCTTTTATCCTTGGGAATACTTTGCAACAGATTTCCACAATTAAAATCACTTGGAGCTGATTTACTGGTGTTGTTATGGTCTTTTAAGGCCAACAGTCTACTTTGCGAGTATGAAACCATCACAGTCAGAAAGGTGAAGGATTTATTCTGCAATTTGTGTTGTAGTACTCAAGTCCAGGACTCGGACTCCAGTCTAACTCGAGTCCTGGTATTCATGACTTGTGACTTGGCTTGGACTTGACCATTAGTGACTCGGACTTGTACTCTCCTTCTTGTGACTTGTAATGAACTGGCTATGATAAGCCAAACAATATTAGCAGCAATAGGTTATGTTTTGTTCAGCAGCAGGAAGGATGCGCCACACCCGGCACACACAGCCTACATCAGCTGGTGAGCTGCGGGGGGAACAAGCGATGAGTGTGGACAGACAGGCAGGCAGGATCCACTCCAGTTCCAATCATACACATCACATCACGCAGGCAACTCTGTTTCTTCCCAGCTAATCAGTCACCAGCATTCTAGTTACCATTTGCAAGGTTAAGAAACACAAGCTCCTTAAGATATTAAAAACAATAGCATTACATCTAATAGTAAAACGACAGTCTAGCTATGTTTGTCTCTCTCCCCATTGAGTATAGAAAAGTAGGCTGTCTGAATTTGTCATCTCGCTCAACCCTCCTTGGAAGTCTAGCCATAGGGACTCGTGACTCGACTCATGACTCGACCATTGGTGACTCGGACTCGGACTCGGACTCGAGCACAGGGGACTCAAGGTGTATTGTGACTACATCACTGCCTAGGTGGCTTAGCGGTTAAAGCTTTGGGTCAGTAACTGAAAGGATACTGGTTTGAATAACCAAGCTGACAAGGTGAAGAATATGTGGATTTTCCCTTGGGCAAGGCACTTAACCCTGATATGCTCCAGGTGTGCTGTACTACTATGGCTGACACTGTAAAACAACACCTTTCACTGTACCTATCTGGTGTACTATTTACACAATAGAAAAATGTATCTTCGCTCTTCACACTAATGGTATATCAAGCATTTCATCATATCACCCGTTTAGACAAAATACTAGGCTACTTTTCTGCTTGCAATGCAATACACTAGAAACTGAGCATACCCATGGTCTAAAGTAGGGGTAGTCAACACTTACCCTACGAGCAGTAGTGTAAAGTACTTAAGTAAATGTACTACTGAAGTCATTTTTTGGGTATCTGTACTTTACTTTACTATTTGTATGTTTGACAATGTTTACTTTTACTCCACTACATTCCTAAAGAAAAATATGTAAATTATATTCCCATGCATTTTTCCTGACACCCAAAAGTACTCGTTACATTTAGAATGCTCAGGCAGGACAGCAATATGGTCCAATTCACGCACCTACCTATGTAATGCATTGTAATCCCTACTGCCTCTGAATCACTAAACACAAATACTGCATTTGTAAACAATGTCCCTTGTGTTGGAGTGTGCCCGTCTGTCCATACATTTTTAAAACAAGAAAATTGTGCTGTCTGGGTTGCTTAATATAAATATTTTGATGTACAGTTGAAGTCGGAAGTTTACATACACCTTAGCCAAATACATTTAAACTCAGTTTTTCACAATTCCTGACATTTAATCCAAGTAAAAATTCCCTGTTTTAGGTCAGTTAGGATCACCACTTTAATTTAAGAATGTGAAATGTCAGAATAATAGTAGAGGGAATGATTTTATTTATTTCATCACATTCCCAGTTGGTCAGAGGTTTACATACACTCAATTAGTATTTGGTAGCATTGCCTTTAAATTGTTTAACTTGGGTCAAACGTTTTGGGTAGCCTTCCACATGCTTCCCACAATAAGTTGGGTGAAATTCCTCCTAACAGAGCTGGTGTAACTGAGTCAGGTTTGTTGGCCTCCTTGCTCGCACACACTTTTTCAGTTCTGCCCACACGTTTTCTATAGGCTTGAGGTCAGGGCTTTGTGATGGCCACTCCAATACCTTGACTTTGTTGTCCTTAAGCCATTTTTCCACAACTTTGGAAGTATGCTTGGGATCATTGTCCATTTGGAAGACCCATTTGCGACCAAACTTTAACTTCCTGACTGATGTCTTGAGAAGATCCTTCAATAAATCCACATCATTTTCCTCCTCATGATGCCAACTATTTTTTGAAGTGCACCAGTCCCTCCTGCAGCAAAGCACCCCCACAACATGATGCTGCCACCCCTGTGCTTCACGGTTGGGATGGTGTTCTTCAGCTTGCAAGCCTCCCCCTTTTTCCAAACACAACGATGGTCATTATGGCCAAACAGTTCTATTTTTGTTTTATCAGTCCAGAGGACATTTCTCCAAAAAGTACGATCTTTGTCCCCAAGTGCAGTTGCAAACTGTAGTCTGGCTTTTTATGGCGGTTTTGGAGCAGTGGCTTCTTCCTTGCTGAGCGGCCTTTCAGGTTCTGTCGATATAGGACTCATTTTACTGTGGATATAGATACTTTTGTACCTGTTTCCTCCAGCATCTTCACAAGGTCCTTTGCTGTTGTTCTGGGATTGATTTGCACTTTTTGCACCAAAGTATGCTCATCTCTAGGAGACAGAACGCATCTCCTTCCTGAGCGGTATGACGGCTGCGCGGTCCCATGGTGTTTATACTTGTGTACTATTGTTTGTACAGATGAACGTGGTACCTTCAGGCGTTTGGAATTTGCTCCCAATGATGAACCCGACTTGTGGAGGTCAATCATTTTTTCTGAGGTCTTGGCTGATTTCATTTGATTTTCCCATGATGTCAAGCAAAGAGGCACTGAGTTTGAAGGTAGGCCTTGAAATACATCCACAGGTACACCTCCAATTGACTCAAATGATGGCAATTAGCCTATCAGAAGCTTCTAAAGCCATGACATAATTTTCTGGAATTTTCCAAGCTGTTTAAAAGCACAGTCAACTTAGTGTATGTAAACTTCTGACCCACTGGAATTGTGATACAGTGAAAATAATAAGTGAAATAATCTGTGAAAATTATTTGTGTCATGCACAAAGTAGATGTCCTAACCGACTTGCCAAAACTATAGTTTGTTAACAAAAACATGTGTGGAGTGGTTGAAAGCATGTTTTATTGATTCCAACCTAAGTGTATGTAAACTTCCAACTTCAACTTTATAGCATTTACTTTTACTCAAGTATGAAATTGAGTATTTTTTCCACTACTGTACATTTAAAACCAAATACTTTTAGACTTTTACTCAAGTAGTATTTTACTTGGTGACTTTTACATTTAACTGACTCGTTTTCTATTAAGGTATCTTACTTTAACTCAAGTATGACAATTTAGTATTTTTTCCACCACTGGCTACGATGTCCGGAGCCTGCTGGTTTTCTGTTCTGCCTGACAATTAGTTGAACACACCTGGTGTCCCAGGCCTAAATCGGTCCCTGATTAGAGGGGAACAATAAAAAAAAGCAGTGGAACTGGCTTCGATGTCCAGAGTTTAGTTTGAAGGGTTTAACATTTGTTGGAAGCTAAGCGCATTCTATAAATGCCAACTTTTGCATGAAAAATGTCTCAAGCATGTTTTGGGGTATATTTTGTGCATACACAACATTTATAAATGAGGCCCCAGGCAAGGAGAGAATAGAAAACAGCTGTATCGCATTAGTAGAAGCCAAGACTGTTCTGAGGGCTGGTCTGCCAGTTTTGACTAGCAGAAGTGACTTTTCATAGCAAGTTAGGAGAACTTACGCAGCAGGTTAGGAGAATTAACATGGCAGGTCAGTAGTATTAACGTGGCAGGTTAGGATAATTATGTTAATTCTATATTTAAACCTGAGATTGGATGAACGAATGACTTTAGAGAGGACATCGGAAGCTGCTGATAGAGACTGTACTTCAGCACATACATACAGAACACACACACACACACACACACACACACACACACACACACACACACACACACACACACACACACACACACACACACACACACACACACACACACACACACACACACACACACACACAGTAGTCACCAATTGTAACACACTTTCTCTCTCTCCAGTGGTACAGTAGTTAATAATCCTAGGGTTACGGTTTGGAATCCTCTGTGTTTGTGTAAGACATTCATTCTGCCGTTTATTTTACTGCAGCCTGATATTTCCCTAAATTATTATTTATCTCTCTACACTCCTTCCCTTTTCAATCTTGTCTTTCTCTAAAGCCCTTCCTGTTTCCTGTTTCTCTTTCATTACACCTCTTCCATTTGTATTCTGCACACTATCCATTATTCCTTTTTGTCTTTCACTGCACTCCCTTTCCATGTCCTCTTACAACGCAATATTTAAACGTTTTCTCTTTTTCTTTATCCCTTCCCTTTTCACTTTTCTCCTGCTGTTTATTTCTCTACAGCCCATCTCCCCTGGTATGCCCTCGTCTATAACTAACAGTAGTGTGTTGTACTTCTTGTGGTTGGGCCTGGTTTTCTTTTCCATTATATTAGGTAGACCTAAGAGCTGAACCACAATAGACCACCCAGAGACACAATACACTCCTCATGGTGTTCACATACACACTTACACACACACAAACACACACACACTGTTGGAAGTGCACTGCGTTTAAACAACTCAAAGTTATCTTCATCAAAACAACGAACAAAGACTAAAAGCCAATCAATGAAATGTATTAATGAAAACTGAAATGCCTTTTATTATTTTCTAATTACATGCTTTACAGCTTTTAATTCAGCGCTGTGTTTGACTGCTGATTTAGTGTTTCTGTACGTGCGTGTGCGTGTGTGAGACTGCCACAGTGTGTGCATAAGTACGGTTTTAGAGCAGTGTGTTCTCTGGTCTGATACTGCCCCCTATCGTTCTCATCCACTAATCCTGTCATCAAATCAGTGGTCTCTTTCTGCTGTTGAAAGAAAGAACAGTCCCGGTATTACTCTGAAGTAGCACGGTGTATACAGCCAAAATAGTCAGTAAAAACATGATTAAAAGCTTAATGCCATGTCTGAAATGTTTATCAATTGTCATTAAACACATCTACTGCGTTAAACACATCTACTGCATTAAACACATCTACTGTATTAAACACATCTACTGCATTAAACACATCTACTGTATTAAACACATCTACTGTATTAAACACATCTACTGCATTAAACACATCTACTGCACTACAGTGTGCCTCTTTTCAATCTCCTCCACTCTTCCTTCCATTTCTCCTGCCCTCTTTCGCTCCCTCCCTCAAGTATTCCCCTCCTTCAACCCTCTATCCCTCCCCTAACTCCTCCTTCAACCCTCTATCCCTCCCCAAACTCCTCCTTCCACCCTCCATCCCTCCCCTAACTCCACCTTCCTCCCTTTATCCCTCCCTAAACTCCTCCTTCCACCCTTCATCCCTCCCCTAAACCTTCCTTCCACCCTACATCCCTCCACTTACCCCTCCCTCCATCCCTTCCCTAACTCCTCCTTCCACCCTCCATCCCTCCCCTAACTCCTCCTTCCACCCTCCATCCCTCCCCTAACTCCTCCTTCCACCCTCCATCCCTCCCCTAACTCCTCCTTCCACCCTCCATCTCTCCCCTAACTCCTCCTTCCACCCTACATCCCTCCACTTACCCCTCCCTCCATCCCTCCCCTAACTCCTCCTTCCTGCCTCCATCCCTCCCCTAACTCCTCCTTCCTGCCTCCATCCCTCCCCTAACTCCTCCTTCCACCCTCCATCTCTCCCCTAACTCCTCCTTCCACCCTACATCCCTCCACTTACCCCTCCCTCCATCCCTCCCCTAACTCCTCCTTCCTGCCTCCATCCCTCCCCTAACTCCTCCTTCCTGCCTCCATCCCTCCCCTAACTCCTCCTTCCACCCTCCATCCCTCCCCTAACTCCTCCTTCCTTCCTCCATCCCTCCCCTAACTCCTCCTTCCACCCTCCATCCCTTCCCTAACTCCTCCTTCCACCCTTCATCCCTTCCCTAACTCCTCCTTCCTGCCTCCATCCCTCCCCTAACTCCTCCTTCCTGCATCCATCCCTCCGCTAACTCCGCCTTCCTGCCTCCATCCCTCCCCTAACTCCTCCTTCCTGCCTCCATCCCTCCCCTAACTCCTCCTTCCTGCATCCATCCCTCCCCTAACTCCGCCTTCCTGCCTCCATCCCTCCCCTAACTCCTCCTTCCTGCCACCATCCCTCCAATAACTCCTCCTTCCTGCCTCCATCCCTCCCCTAACTCCTCCTTCCTGCATCCATCCCTCCCCTAACTCCGCCTTCCTGCCTCCATCCCTCCCCTAACTCCTCCTTCCTGCCTCCATCCCTCCCCAACTCCTCCATCCTGTCTCCATCCCTCCAATAACTCCTCCTTCCTGTCTCCATCCCTCCCCTAACTCCTCCATCCTGTCTCCATCCCTCCAATAACTCCTCCTTCCTGTCTCCATCCCTCCCCTAACTCCTCCATCCTGTCTCCATCCCTCCAATAACTCCTCCTTCCTGTCTCCATCCCTCCCCTAACTCCTCCATCCTGTCTCCATCCCTCCCCTGACTCCTCCTTCCACCCTCCCTCCCTCCCCTGAATCCTCCTTCCTGTCTCCATCCCTCCCCAACTCCTCCTTCCTGCATCCATCCCTCCCCTGACTCCTCCTTCCACCCTCCCTCCCCTGAATCCACCTTCCTGCCTCCATCCCTCCCCTAACTCCTCCATCTTGCCTCCATCCCTCCCCTAACTCCTCCATCCTGCCTCCATCCCTCCAATAACTCCTCCTTCCTGTCTCCATCCCTCCCCTAACTCCTCCTTCCTGCCTCCATCCCTCCAATAACTCCTCCTTCCTGTCTCCATCCCTCCCCTAACTCCTCCATCCTGTCTCCATCCCTCCAATAACTCCTCCTTCCTGTCTCCATCCCTCCCCTAACTCCTCCATCCTGTCTCCATCCCTCCCCTGACTCCTCCTTCCACCCTCCCTCCCTCCCCTGAATCCTCCTTCCTGTCTCCATCCCTCCCCAACTCCTCCTTCCTGCATCCATCCCTCCCCTGACTCCTCCTTCCACCCTCCCTCCCCTGAATCCACCTTCCTGCCTCCATCCCTCCCCTAACTCCTCCATCCTGCCTCCATCCCTCCAATAACTCCTCCTTCCTGTCTCCATCCCTCCCCTAACTCCTCCTTCCTGCCTCCATCCCTCCAATAACTCCTCCATCCTGCCTCCATCCCTCCAATAACTCCTCCTTCCTGTCTCCATCCCTCCCCTAACTCCTCCTTCCTGTCTCCATCCCTCCCCTAACTCCTCCTTCCTGCCTCTCTTCTTTCTGTATGGTCAGACAGAGATACCAGTCAGCTGCAGAATGGAGAGACAATTAGTACAGTGAGATAGGCACTGTAGAATCATACACACACCACACACACACACACACACACACACATCCACACACACACACACACACACACCACACACACAGGTTTCCTGCAAGGCGATTGTTTCCTATGATGGATATTACACTGGAACTCTGCTGCTTTTAATTGTCCAATCAGGGGGCACTCACATTTGATATTACGCCAAATGACACACACACACACACACACACACACACACACACACACACACACACACTGACATACACATTTGCAAACACACACACACGCACACACACACACTGAATTACACACTTGCACATGCACACACACACAAACACACTTGCGCGCACATCCAATTACATACATTCATTCTATCCCTGTATCATTATTATTGTGATCATATATTGCATCCCTGAATTATTGAATCATTTTCATAACAGGAATCAGATTTTCTTCACCCCTACGCTATAATGTAATCTCTCTCTCTCTCTATCTATTTCTCTCTCTATTGCCTACAGCCCTCATCCATCAGACTGGGAAACGGGAGTGCCATTGCCCTGAGGATGTAATAATAATGTGTGTTATTTAATAGTCTGTTTTTATGCATACCATGTTTATCATACAGATGTCACAGACTCACACACCACAAGGTGGGCGCCTAGCAACCAGCTGACTGGTTGGGAGAATTAGGTGAGGAGGTCAGCAGTTTGAGAGGTGTGTGTTTGGTCATGAGGCATGAGGGGTAATAGTGAATCCCAGTCAGAAGGCAAATGTTATTATGTGTTCACTCCCAGTGACTAGTGTTGTAAGACAAGGGATGATGGATATCTCAGACCACTGCTTGACAAATCCTGTGTGCTCTCTCTCTCTCCATCCTCTCTCTCTCTATCCCTCCCTCCTCTCTCTCTCTATCCCTCCATCCTCTCTCTCTCTATCCCTCCATCCTCTCTCTCTCTATTCCTCCATCCTCTCTCTCTCTATCCCTCCATCCTCTCTCTCCATTCCTCCATCCTCTCTCTCTCTATTCCTCCATCCTCTCTCTCTCTATCCCTCCATCCTCTCTCTCTCTATTCCTCCATCCGCTCTCTCTCTATCCCTCCATCCTCTCTCTCTCCCTCCATCCTCTCTCTATCATGGACGGTGTGGAGGTGTTTTCCTCCTTTAGGATGGACAGACCAGAGGCCTTGTCCCGGCACGGAGGGAAATGACCACTGGGTTCTCTCCTCCTTTAGGATGGACAGACCAGAGGCCTTGTCCCGGCACGGAGGGAAATGACCACTGGGTTCTCTCCTCCTTTAGGATGGACAGACCAGAGGCCTTGTCCCGGCACGGAGGGAAATGACCACTGGCTTCTCTCCTCCTCTTTCTATTTCATTATTTTTATTCTCTCTTCCTCGCCAATCTTCCTTCGCTACCGTTGCCAAGGTGACATGAGACAGACGTTCTCATTTTTTTGTGTGTTTCACCTGGAATATCAGTAAAATCTTTCACTCAGTTTACGGTGCTGCCCCTCGCAAAATACACGAGATAAGGCTTGTAGCTATACAGTATGATACAATGAGTGACAATAGAGGGAGAATATTTAATGTGGGTAAACGTTGACATTTCTAGAACTGATTTCCCTGAATCATCAGTTAATAAAACTATTATGTATCTCATTTAAATTCTCTGATCATCTTTCCCTCAGCTCTTTCTCTGTCTCCCCTTCATACCCCTCCCTCTCTCTCCCTCACTCCACCCTCCCATCCCTATTCTCCTCCTCCCTCCTCTTGACATGTGTGACAGTGCGCTGTGCGGCTCTGCTGGGATAACTTCCAGATTACACGCTGTAGTGTTTCTATCCTGTAATATTAACCAGGAGAGCTTACAACATCAAAGCCCACTACAGAAACACACACACACACACACACACCAGCTGGAACACGGAGACTATTTCTGTGATGTGGCTCCTTTGATCTCCCCTAGCACTCATAATTTCCCTGGTTACACACACAGAGAGAGAGAGAGAGAGAGAGAGAGAGAGAGAGAGAGAGAAAGAGAGAGAGAGAGAGAGAGAGAGAGAGAGATCATAATTACTCAAGTCACATGCATAGGCACACACACACACACACATGCACACACACACAATTGCACTGAAACACAGACATATATATAAAAAAAAAATAAGGCAGGGCAATCCATGAAATGGCTGACCAAGGAGTGATTGACACCATCAGTAGGGAGTCTGTAAATGTTAATTACACCATCAGTAGGGAGTCTGTAAATGTTAATTACCCCATCAGTAGGGAGTATGTAAATGTTAATTACACAATCAGTAGGCAGTCTGCAAATGTTAATTACACCATCAGTAGGCAGTCAGTAAATGTTAATTACCCCATCAGTAGGGAGTTTGTAAATGTTAATTACACCATCAGTAGGGAGTCTGTAAATGTTAATTACACCATCAGCAGGGAGTCTGTAAATGTTAATTACACCATCAACAGGGAGTCTGTAAATGTTAATTACAACATCAGTAGGCAGTCTGTAAATGTTAATTACACCATCAGCAGGGAGTCTGTAAATGTTAATTACACCATCAACAGGGAGTCTGTAAATGTTAATTACACCATCAGCAGGGAGTCTGTAAATGTTAATTACACCATCAGTAGGGAGTCTGTAAATGTGAGAGAAAGAGCCTGACCCAGAGCTGTTGACTTGTAAAGATCTTGTATTAATCTACACACACGCTGTGTCTCTACAATAACCTAGTTTAAAACTAGACAGTGTTTTCTTGTCTTCATTGGCATAGTGGAGGACAAGAACACTGCTCTGGACTCATTGTGACTGCTGTTGTGATACAGTGAATGGAGATGTTATCTTGTGTTGGCTCCTAGTGGAGATAGATGTTATTATGTGTTGACTCCTAGTGGAGATAGATGTTATTATGTGTTGACTCCTAGTGGAGATAGATGTTATCATGTGTTGACTCCTAGTGGAGATAGATATTATCATGTGTTGACTCCTAGTGGAGATAGATGTTATTATGTGTTGACTCCTAGTGGAGATAGATGTTATTATGTGTTGACTCCTAGTGGAGATAGATGTCCTCATGTGTTGACTCCTAGTGGAGATAGAAGTTATCATGTGTTGACTCCTAGTGGAGATAGATGTTATTATGTGTTGACTCCTAGTGGAGATAGATGTTATCATGTGTTGACTCCTAGTGGAGATAGATGTTATTATGTGTTGACTCCTAGTGGAGATAGATGTTATTATGTGTTGACTCCTAGTGGAGATAGATGTTATCATGTGTTGACTCCTAGTGGAGATAGATGTTATCATGTGTTGACTCCTAGTGGAGATAGATGTTATCATGTGTTGACTCCTAGTGGAGATAGATGTTATTATGTGTTGACTCCTAGTGGAGGTAGATGTTATCATGTGTTGACTCCTAGTGGAGATAGATGTTATTATGTGTTGACTCCTAGTGGAGATAGATGTTATTATGTGTTGACTCCTAGTGGAGATAGATGTTATCATGTGTTGACTCCTAGTGGAGATAGATGTTATCATGTGTTGACTCCTAGTGGAGATAGATGTTATTATGTGTTGACTCATAGTGACTGCTGTTTTAAGACAGGGGATGATGGCTATGTCAGACCACATCTTGACAAATCCTGCGTGCCGTTCCCTTTAATCTCTCCTCCTCTCTTCCTCTCTCCATCTTCATTTCCTCTACTCCTCTCATCACCTTTCCTTTTCATTTCCTCTCCTCCTACCTCCCTCTGACTTTCTCCCCTCTCCTCCAATGAAGGAGAAAACAGACATTTGTAGGAGTAATAGATGTGTGCAATCAGCTCAATAGCATAGAGTTGTACACAGGTAATAGTTTACTTTTTAATAGCAAAGTATTAAACGGTAAAAATGATTATGTCGATAAGTGAATTCGTGTATTTTCTGAACTCTGGACCAGCCAGACCTGTCTCTGTCTGTCCTTAGCTGCTCTGTTGGGGTGAATAGCATTACTGTATTCCTGTAAACCATTAGAAGCTATTGTAGTTTACACACACACACACACACACACACACACACACACACACACACACACACACACACACACACACACACACACACACACACACACACACACACACACACACACACACACACACACACAATGAGTGCTCAGCCTTTCCCCTGTTTCTCAACCTCAGCCCACCCAGTCGCCTCCACCCCTTTCCACAGTAAAACAAACAGTGAAACACAGTCTGTGGGTTTGAGGGTTTGGCTGGGACAACACACACTCAATAAATACAGTATGATCAGCAGTGTGTGTGTGTGTGTGTGTGTGTGTGTGTGTGTGTGTGTGTGTGTGTGTGTGTGTGTGTGTGTGTGTGTGTGTGTGTGTGTGTGTGTGTGTGTGGGGGGGGGGGGGTGTGTGTGTGTGTGTGTGTGTTTGTGTGTGTGGGGGGGTGGGGGGGTGTGTGTGTGTGTGTGTGTGTGTGTGTGTGTGTGCGTGCATGCGTGTGCGTGTTTGTGTGTAGATAGTGTGGTGTAGTGGAGGCGGGCACTATTACCGTAGCAAACTTTCCTTTGTTTATATAATGGAGTGACTGTCAGAAACTGTGAGTGGGATTGGCCAGTCTAAGGTCCTACTGTGATTTTCAGATTGCTGTTGTCAAGCTGTGCTTCTCAATCACACCCAGGCTTTGAAGTATGGCAACAATCTACCATCTATCACCATCTATCTTCAACACCACACCCATATCTCAAATCAAATATACACACAGGCCAACATACCAGGGATTGGAACCAGTTCAGGGAACAGAACCGAAAACCATAAAGAACCACATTTCGAGGAACAGAAACAGAACCGTAAAAGAAAGTGATCTCTAGTGTTTCGGAACAGAACCATTGTTTTACAAGCATGGGAATCGGTTAATACCTTTTTTTACGCACCAAGCTTTTTTTTTACCATCGACGCGTCTATGCAAAGCACTCACTCTTTCCCTGAGAAACTTCTCCTTCCAGTGTCTGCCTGCCAGCTAGTTTTCTAGGCTAGTTTAGGAAACTATAGTTATCATAGATACACAGCTTTATGCGTTCCTACTGTATACCTTTGGACTTTTTTTAATTTTTTTTTACTTTCGACTTTCGACTCTGTCAATCACCACATTCTTATTGGCAGACTAGACAGCCTTGGTTTCTCAAATGATTGCCTCGCCTGGTTTACCAACTACTCCTCTGGCAGTCTCTATGGGGGTGCCACATGGTTCAATTCTCGGGCCGACTCTCTTCTCTGTATACATCAATGATGTCGCTCTTGCTGCTGGTGATTCTCTGATCCACCTCTACGCAGACGACACCATTCTGTATATTTCTGGACCCTCTTTGGACACTGTGTTAACTAACCTCCAGACGAGCTTCAATGCCATACAACTCTCCTTCCGTGGCCTCCAACTGCTCTTAAACGCAAGTAAAACTAAATGCATGCTATTCAATCGATCACTGCCCGCACCTGCTCGCCCATCCATCACTACTCTGGACGGCTCTGACTTAGAATACGTGGACAACTACAAATACCTAAGTGTCTGGTTAGACTGTAAACTCTCCTTCCAGACTCACATTAAGCATCTCCAATCCAAAATTAAATCTAGAATCGGCTTCCTATTTCGCAACAAAGCATCCTTCACTCATGCTGCCAAACATATCCTCGTAAAACTGACCATCCTACCGATCCTCGACTTTGGTGATGTCATCTATAAAATAGCCTCCAACACTCTACTCAACAAATTGGATGCAGTCTATCACAGTGCCATCCGTTTTGTCACCAAAGCCCCATACACTACCCACCACTGCGACCTGTATGCTCTCGTTGGTTGGCCCTCGCTTCATACTCGTCGCCAAACCCACTGGCTACAGGTTATCTACAAGTCTCTGCTAGGTAAAGCCCCGCCTTATCTCAGCTCACTGGTCACCATAGCAGCACCCACTCGTAACACGCGCTCCAGCAGGTATATCTCACTGGTCACCCCCAAAGCCAATTCCTCCTTTGGTCGTCTTTCCTTCCAGTTCTCTGCTGCCAATGACTAGAACGAACTGCAAAAATCTCTGAAGCTGGAGACTCACATCTCCCTCACTAGCTTTAAGCACCAGCTGTCAGAGCAGCTCACAGATCACTGCACCTGTACATAGCGCATCTGTAAACAGACCATCTATCTACCTACCTCATCCCCATACTGTATTTATTTATTTATCTTGCTCCTTTGCACCCCAGTATCTCTACTTGCACATTCATCTTCTGCACATCTACCATTCCAGTGTTTAATTGCTATATTGTAATTACTTCGCCACCATGGCCTATTTATTGCCTTAACTTACCTCATTTGCACTCACTGTATATAGACTTATTGTTTTCTTTTGTTCTACTGTATTATTGACTGTATGTTTTGTTTATTCCATGTGTAACTCTGTGTTGTTGTATGTGTCGAACTGCTTTGCTTTATCTTGGCCAGGTTGCAATTATAAATGAGAACTTGTTCTCAACCTTCCTACCTGGTTAAATAAAGGTGAAATAAAACAAAACCTAGACACTGAGTGTACAAGACATTAGCAACACCTGATCTTTCCATGAAATAGACTGACAGGGGAATCCAGATTGAAGCTACGATCCCGTATTGGTGTCACTTGTGAAATCCACTTCAATCAGTGCAGATGAAGGGGAGGAGACAGGTTAAAGAAGGATTTTTAAGCCTTAAGAAAATTGAGACGTGGATTGAAATGTGTGTGCCGTTCAGAGGGTGAATGGGGAAGACAAAAGATTGAAGTGCCTTTAAACGGGGTATGGTAGTAGGTGCCAGGTGAAACGGTTTGAGTGTCAAGAACTGTAATGCTGCTGGGTTTTTCACGCATAACAGTTTCCCGTGTGTATCAAGAATGGTCCTCCACCCAAAGGACATCCGGCCAACTTCACACAACTGTTGGAAGCATTGGAGACAACATGGGCCAGCATTCCTGTGGAACGCTTTCGACATCTTGTAGAGACCATGCCCCGACAAATTGATGTTGCAACGCAATATTAGGATTGTGTTCCTAATGTTTGGTATACTCACTGTATAGGCTATATGTACATACACACAGGTGGGTAAACGCTGAGCAGGTCGAGATAACCTTTTGGAGAGCAATGTAAATGCTACTAACAACGCAAATTTTGGGAATGCTTAATAAATGCTTTACCCAAAAAGAGAATGTGTGCTTACTGTAAATTGTGCTTACTACTGAGATGTTCCCAATGTATCCACAAGATGAGTTCAATGTGGTTTCAAAACTCAAAGACATCCAGCAGTAGACATTCAGAAACTAAGATAAAAACTAAAAAAACACGAGATAAGATGACAGCCCTAACCCAAGTCAACCATAGTTAAAAACCCCTCTGTGGCTTCCTCCCTCACTGTCTCTCATAAGCCCCATTAATTACACTTTCCTACACTAGGATTTGAATAGAAAATGAACATTCAATGTATAACAAACTACACCGAACAAAAATATAAACCCAACATGTAGTGTTGGTCACATGTTTCATGAGCGGAAATAAAAGATCACAGAAATGTTCCATACGCACAAAAAGCTAATTTCTCTCAAATGTTCTGCACAAATTTGTTTACATCCCTGTTAGTGAGCATTTCTCCTTTGCCAAGATAATCCATCCACCAGGTGCGGCATATGAAGAAGCTGATTAAACAGCATGATCATTTCACAAGTGCTTGTGCTGGGGACAATTAAAGGCCACATAAATGTGCAGTCTTGTCACACAGCACAATGTCACAGATGTCTCAAGTTTTGAGGGAGTGTGCAATTGACATGCTAACTGCAGGAATGTCCACCAGAGCTGTTGCCAGAGAATTTAATGTTCATTTCTCTACCATAGGCCGTCCCCAACATCATTTTAGAGAATTTGGCAGTACGTCCAACTGGCCTCACAACCACAGACCACATGTATCCACACCAGCCCAGGACCTCCATATCCGGCTTCTTCTTCGCTCCCGAGTGGCGCAGTGGTCTAAGGCACTGCATCTCAGTGCAACAGGTGTCACTACAGTCCCTGGTTTGATTCCAGGCTGTATCACATCCGGCCGTGATTGGAAGTCCCCTAGGGCTGCGCACAATTAGCCCAGCAATTGGCCCAGGGTAGGCGGTCATTGTATATAAGAATTTGTTCTTAACTGAATTGCCTAGTTAAATAAAAAATGTTAAAAATTACTTGCGGGATCATCTGAGACCAGCCACCCGGACAGCTGATAAAACTGTGGGTTTGAACAACCACAGAATATCTGCACAACTATCGGAAACTGTCTCAGAGATGGTCATCTGCATGCTGGTCGTCCTCACCAGGGTCTTGACCTGGCTGCAGTTTGGCATCGTAAGCAACTTCAGTGGGAAAATGCTCACCTTCAATGGAAACTGGCACGGTGGAGAAGTGTGCTCTTCGCCGGGCAGAAGGCAGACAGCGTGTATGGCGTCTGTTATCGTTAATGTTGTGAACAGAATGCCCTATGGTAGTGGTGGGCAGGCGTAAGCTATGGACAACAAACACAATAAAACGTTATTGATGGCAATTTGAATGCACGAGATAACATGACTGTACCTGTATTCCCAGTCATGTAAAATCAAATAGATTAGGGCCTAATGAAATTATTTCAATTGACTGATTTCCTTATATGAACTGTAACTCAGTAAAATCTTTGAAATTGTTGCATGTTGCGTTTATATATTTGTTCAGTAAACCACAGCCACTGAGAGTGTTTAGCGTTTCCGTCTATCTATGTGTGAGCTAGCAACGCAGCGTTGCGTCCTCGCTCAGTATGAGGTTTATCCCAATCCAGCTAATTGGACAGGTGTTAACTGCCATTATCATATTAACACGTCATGTCAGGCGATTAGCCTGAAACAGCAAGAAACCCAGAACCCGCCAAGCATTAGTGGTCTGTTTAAAATAGGCATGTCAGAATGGAGAGATAGAAAGATGAGGGGATGTAGAGAGAAGAAAGATTGGGAAGAGAGCTTAGAGGGAAAGCTCCTTCAGTGTTCAGTAAGCCACAGACAGACAGCTCCCTGTCACAGACCCCCTGTAGACTGCTGCTACACCCCTGGGTGGGGGGACTCGGTGTGTGTGTGTGTGCATGAGCGCGTGTGTGCACTGTTTCCCTGCCACCTGCCTCTCTCCCTAATTGTTATTGGACGTGGTAGCTAGGCCAGTAGAAAGACACTCAATGAATGGATCATTATTGATTTCATCTAAAAGGACTAATTCAACCTCTCAACTACTCCCTCCCTCACCCCTCTTCTCTTCTCTCTCTGTTTCTACCATGTACACAATCAGCCTCTTTCTCTCCCTCTCTCTATCTCTCTCTCTCTCACACACACACACACACACACACACACACACACACACACACACACACACACACACACACACACACACACACACACACACACACACACACACACACACACAGACAGACTGCGACCACTCCCCCTCCTAAATGACCCTGTGAAGGGATGTTAGCCTCTTCAGTTTGAGACGATGGTAGAACACACGACAAATCTCCTGCTATCGATCCACACCACTAAAGGTCAATGAGGGAGAGTTTACACCAAACACACTGGTGAGCAAGTGATGAGCTAACACGCACACAAACACACACACACGCACTACAGTCAGGCAAGATAATGAAGGTCAGCTGACAGAGAAAACGGAGAGCACTCATCAACATTCAAAAGACATGAAATCCCATTACCTATCTCTCTATCTATCTCCATATATATCTATGTATCTATCAATCTATCTCTCTATCGATCTCACTCTCTCTTTATATTTCTCTCTATCTATCTCCATGTCTCCCTATCTCTCTATCTATCTCCCTATGTCTCTATCTATCTATCTCTCTATCTATCTCCCCATCTCCCTATCTATCTTCCTATACCTCCCTCTCTCTCTATCTCTCTCTCTCTCTGCCTTGTTAAAAGTATTCATCCCCCCTGGCGTTCTTCCTATTTTGTTGGATTACAAACCTGTAATTTAAATGGATTTTTATTTGGATTTCATGTAATGGACATACACAAAATAGTCGAAATTGGTGAAGTGAAATTAAAAAAATAACTGGTTTCAAAAAATGATAAATAAAAAACAGAAAAGTGGTGCGTGCATATGTATTCACCCCCTTTGCTATGAACCCTCTAAATAAGATCTGGTGCAACCAATTACCTTCAGAAGTCACGCAATTAGTTAAATAAGTCCACCTGTGTGCAATTTAAGTGTCACATGATCTGTCACATGATCTCACTATATATACACCTGTTCTGAAAGTCACCAGAGTCTGCAACACCACCAAACAAGCGGCACCATGAAAACCAAGGAGCTCTCCAAACAGGTCAGGGACAAAGTTGTGGAGAAGTACAGATTTGGGTTATAAAAAAATATCCGGAAACTTTGAACATCCCAAGGAGCACCATTATATTCATTATTAAAAAATGGAAAGAAGGCACCACAACAAACCTGTCAAGACAGGGCCACCCCACCAAAACTCACAGTCCAGGCAATGAGGGCATTAATCAGAGAGGCAACAAAGAGACCAAAGATAACTCTGAAGGAGCTGCAAAGCTCCACAGCCGAGATTGGAGTATCTGTCCATAGGACCACATTAAGCTGTGCGCTCCACAGAGTTGGGCTTTACGGAAGAGTGGCCAAAAAAAGCAATTGCGTAAACAAAAAAATAAGCAAACACATTTGGTGTTCGCCAAAAGGCATGTGGGAGACTCCCCAAACATATGGAAGAAGGTACTCTGGGCTTCTGAGCTTTTTGGCCATCAAGGAAAATGTCATGTCTGACAAGAACCCAACACCTCTCATCACTCCGAGAACACCGTCCCCACAGTGAAGCATGGTGGTGGCAACATCATGCTGTGGGGATGTTCTTCATCAGCAGGGACTGGGAAACTGATGGATGGCGCTAAATACAGGGAAATTCTTGAGGGAAACCTGTTTCAGTCTTCCAGAGATTTGAGACTGGGACGGAGGTTCACCTTCCAGCAGGACAATGACCCTAAGCATACTGCTAAAGCAGTACGTGGTACCTTCAGGCATTTGGAAATTGCTCCCAAGGATGAAACAGACTTGTGGAGGTCTCCAATTTCTTTCTGAGGTCTTGGCTGATTTCTTTGATTTTCCCAGGATGTCAAGCGAAGGAGTACTGTGTTTGAAGGTAGGCCTTGAAATACATCCACAGGTACAGCTCCAATTAACTCAAATGATGCCAATTAGCCCATCAGAAGCTTCTACAGCGAAATACATAATTTTCTGGAATTTTCCAAGCTGTTTAAAGACACAATCAACTTAGTGTTTGTATTACTTCTGACCCACAGGAATTGTGATACAGTCAATTATGAGTGAAATAAACTGTCTGTAAACACTTGTTGGAAAAATTACTTGTGTCATGCACAAAGTAGATGTCCTAACCGACTTGCCAAAACTATAGTTTGTTAACAAAACATTTGTGGAGTGGTTGAAAAACTAGTTTTAATGACTCC
The DNA here is from genome assembly GCF_965601325.2 of Salmo salar. Classification (NCBI taxonomy): domain Eukaryota; kingdom Metazoa; phylum Chordata; class Actinopteri; order Salmoniformes; family Salmonidae; genus Salmo; species Salmo salar. The sequence continues at coordinate 30,472,458 of NC_138319.1, read as the reverse complement.
AACCTAAGTGTATGTAAATGTCCGGCTTCAACTGTAGATATTCCATAAAAAATGGTCAGTTTCCAGCTACAATAGTCATATTCAACATTAACAACGTCTACACTGTATTTCTGATCAATCTGATGTTATTTTAATGGACAAAAAAATGTGGTTTTCTTTCAAAAACAAGGACATTTCTAAGTGACACCAAACTTTTGAACAGTAGTGTATATAAAATAACGTAACTGGCTAAGGTAGGCTATGAGGCTTAACAGACTTTTTTTAGGCCTACTTACAATTGCAACTGGTCAAAAATGTAGTATCCTAGATAAAACAGTAATTTAAATCAAGAAAGTCTGCACGTTCGAATGAAAACAATGTAACTAATAATTAAAAGCGCGCATTTGTAAATCCCAAACTCTAAAATGAATTGGAAAGGTGGATACAAACTATGTGTGACATTGTGGTTACAATAAAGAATGTAGCCCATCATGCAAATATTTTTATATTAGCAGGACAATAGACTTTTTATAGCCCGGCTACTGTTGTGAAAATCCCTCAACTTGCAATATAATTGATGCTTAAGTACTCTAAAGTGTTTCTTCATCAACATCTTCATGCTTTCGTTAATCTTCTTGATCTTCTTCCTTTTTTTCTGTAGCAATTTTTAGCAAATTGCTCAAGGGCCACGGTTGATTCATCTGTGAAAATTACATTTTTACATTTTTTTTACATTTTAGTCATTTAGCAGACGCTCTTATCCAGAGCGACTTACAGTAGTGAATGCATACATTTCATTTTTTTCATTTCATACATTTTTTTTTTTTTTCGTACTTGAACGTTATTGAATGTCTCGCCAGCTTTGATCCATGCCTGGGCCTGCAGGACGCGAAGTTCTTTGTTTGTCAGACGAATCATTGGAATCATTGACTCACTCATGCGTTGAAAAGGGTGACAAATGAGATGGAGTCACAATCCATGCCAGGCACACCTGTGAGCTCTGGAACTCCACCTCCAACAGGAAGAGTCAACATACCTGGCGGGTTCGTCAGGTCTTCGGTTCACCCTGACATTTCCATTCCTCTTCTGACAACAGAACTTGACCAACTGCTCACCAGGCACAGCAAGGGCCGCCCAGACCGTTATGCTGTTCTGCTATTCCAAGGATGTGTAACCGAAGAGAGATACCACGAGTGGGCACAGAGTTCATAGCCTTCTCGCTGTGGACGTCTATTTCAGCACTGATTTGTGCTGCTCTGAGACAAGCATGGAGAAATGAAAATGTTCAAATATTCCATGTTATTCTTAAGAGAAGTGGGGGGTATCCCTAAGAGGTTTTAAGATATGTGTTGACTGAATATAAGCAAGTGATGTCTGATAAACAATCAAGTTCGGTTTCTCCTGAAATAAATAATTCTAAATAACAAACTGGCTTTATTTACAAATAAGTGAGAATGTCTCACGCCATGTTCAAGAATTGCCTTTTTCTCACTCACTCTAGGATAAAGGAAAACTAAATCTCCAAAATATCGTTACTTTTTAAACAAAGTGATTATTATTATTAATTAATTTAGAATTATATAAAAGCACCTTAGATATTCTCAAATATTCTCACAGATCCTAACGGAAAATGCCCCTTAGATATTAATTTACAGTCCTCCAATCCTCTAAATGTAATTATTGGTGGAGAGTCGCATCATTAAATTTTTTTCTTCTTCGATATACTATAGGGCTACCATAGGCAAAATTAGTCTCACTAGTGTTGAGTAATGTGCTGTTAAAAATGGTGTAGGTCTTATTTATTTAAAAAGCATATTGAAGTTAGAAGCAAAAGCCTACAATTATTTTAGCACCATTTCGCGCTGCTCTGAGGCAAGCATGGGGACTGGTCTTGATAAATCAACGAGATTTTTTATTTTCACTTAATCTCCGTTTGGGTATTAGTTAGACAAGATTTAGAAAATAATGGTGCAGAAATGTTATGCTCTTTGTATAATCTTTATTTAAATAGGCAAGTCAGTTAAGAACAAATTCTTATTTACAAGGACAGTCTACTCCTTCCTCGTACCCTGCGGAGATTCTTTAGCTAAATAGCCCAGTACTGTACTACCGACCGTCACGTTATACAGAGCCATATTTTCCATTCCATACTAAAGGAAACCCAGAGAGTTTTTCGTTTTTCTTGCAATAGAAAAAACATAATATTAATCAAATTAATTAAGCAAGTACCAATCAAAATTTTGGACACACCTACTCATTCCAGGAATTTTCTTTATTTTTACTATTTTCTACATTGTAAAATAATAGTGAAGACATCACAACTATGAAATAACACCGGTCTCCCACGTGCCCCGCATTCTGTAGTACAGGCATGGCCTACTCTCCCTTATGTAAGGAATTAGGCACTTTCCCATGCTTACTACAGTATGTATTGTAGACTGCACAGTAGCCTAATAAACACATTTCGTTAATAAAATAATTATAAAATGCAGATGTTGATTTAGTTATGGATCCATAACGAATTACTATGAGAATAAATTTCACTGATTTATAGAAATATTGGAACAAAGTTTTCTAATGAAGGCAAACAATTTAGAATCCTCCAATCCTGTAGCCTACTTCCGGCCGTCACGATGTACAGCCCCATATTTTCCATTCCATCCTAACGGAAACCCTGAGGTTATGTTTTTTGTTTTTCTCTGACTAGAATCACCATAATATTAATCAAATTAATTAAACCAAATTTCTTAAAATCAATCCCATATACTATGTCATTACAAAAAAGGTTTTAACTTCTCTGGTAATGCCCATACGGAATACTATCAAATGCTTCTCATAGATGCCCTCTGGTGGTCAAACTAGCAATAATGGCTGACAATTAAATGATGTGCCACAGAATGCTGCGGAAGCACGCAAGGTGTGCCGCAGTATGATGCAACTTTTAAAGAAGGAACCCCTGTATCTCTCTATCTATCTCTCAATCTATCTCAATCTATTTCTATCTATCTATCTATCTATCGATCTATCTATCTATGTCTCGATGTCTCTATTTCTCTCCCTATCTCTCTCTAACTATCTCCCTATCTCTCTCGCTATCTATCTATCTATCTATCTATCTATCTATCTATCTATCTATCTATCTATCTATCTATCTATCTATCTATCTATCTATCTATCTATCTATCTATCTATCTATCTATCTATCTATCTATCTATCTATCTATCTATCTATCTATCTATCTATCTATCTATCTATCTATCTATCTATCCTTCTCTTTCTCTTTCATGCTTTCTCTCTCTCTACTTCACTCTCTCTCTCTACTTTTACTCTCTCTCTCACTTTTACTCTCTCTCTCTCACTTTTACTCTCTCTCTCTCAATCTCTATTTATTTCTCTCTCTCTCTATTTCACTCTCTTTCTCGCTCCCTCTCTCTCTCCCTTTCACTCCCTTTTTCATTCCCGTAGTGTGTGTGTGTGTGTGTGTGTGTGCCTGTTTAAGTATACTTCTGAGTACCAGAAGTCCTCACAATAATAGTAAACCAAGGAGAATGCTGACAATGCTAATATGTTGCTGGTCTTCGTAAGGAAAACAGCAATTTCAGGCTTAGGGGCTAAGTTGAGGGTTAGGGTTACAATTAGAGTTAGGGTTAGGGACTAGGGGTTAGGGTTAGGGTTACAATTAATGTTAGGGTTACAATTAATGTTAGGGTTATGCGTTATGGGTTAGGTTGAGGGTTAGGGTTACAGTTAGGGTACGGGTTATAATTAGTGTAAGGGTTAGGAAAAATATCATTTTGATTGGGAGTCAATTGTTGTTCCCCAAAAAGTCCTCACAAGTGTGTGTGTGTGTGTGTGTGTGTGTGTGTGTGTGTGTGTGTGTGTGTCTATGCTATTTGATTTGTGCTGCCCTCATAGCTAGGCAGTAAAATATATTAAGGAACAACGTGACAGGTTTAATAGAGAAAGATTACTCCTCGCTACATCAATTTGGTTTGAATTGAATACATTTTCCACTACCAGCCGACCGGCGTTCTCGAATGGAGGAGCTGTCTGGATGTTTAGGTGTGTGTGTGTGTGTGTGTGTGTGTGTGTGTGTGTGTGTGTGTGTGTGTGTGTGTGTGTGTGTGTGTGTGTGTGTGTGTGTGTGTGTGTGTGTGTGTGTGTGTGTGTGTGTGTGTGAGAGAGTGAGAGAGAGAGAGAGAGAGAGTCATTGAGTCATAATGTGCATCTCCAGGTTATTTGTTTTAGTCCTTCTTCATATACGTAAGACCACAGAAATTTGATTTTTTTCCCCTGAACCATAGTGGTTTAATCAGAAAGGATATGTACACGGAATCAGGAATCATTCTGGAAAATAGGTCGTTATCAATAAAACATCACAATACGTTTCAGAGCTTTCAATTTGGCTGCTGGGGGGCAAGGAGACCCCAGCTTCACTAAATCCATTGACAACTGCATGCCGTTTTCAAGGAATTGTTAAATAAATGTCAACTATTATGTTGTAATATCATCACCTCTTGAAGAACATAGACAGAACTACACATTTCCCATTATTCCACATTTAGCTCTATCATCAGAGTTATACAGCAAGCAACTGCATGCATTTCACGATCAGTAAAACATCAATTGATCATGTAATTCCAGATACGTCAGGGTAGCCTATCAATTTGGCATGTAGCTAGTTAGCTAAGCAAACAACGTGTCATTTAGCTTGCTTCATCAGAGATTAGTCTTTTGGAAAGAGCTTGATATCGCCAAGTCCTCGTCCTGGTAAAGATGTCAGTCGGACTACTGTCATCGCCACTATAGATGGCAAGCAAATCAAACAATATTTGGATATAGACATCTAGTTTATCCCCTGAAAGTTAACTATCCATATTGACTTGATCTGTAGTTAGCTTGTTAACTAGCCATATTGACTTGATCTGTAGTTAGCTTGTTAACTAGCCATATTGACTTGATCTGTAGTTAGCTTGTTAACTAGCCATATTGACTTGATCTGTAGTTAGCTTGTTAACTAGTCATGTTGACTTGATCTGTAGTTAGCTTGTTAACTAGCCATGTTGACTTGATCTGTAGTTAGCTTGTTAACTAGCCATATTGACGTGATCTGTAGTTAGCTTGTTAACTAGCCATGTTGACTTGATCTGTAGTTAGCTTGTTAACTAGCCATGTTGACTTGATCTGTAGTTAGCTTGTTAACTAGCCATATTGACTTGATCTGTAGTTAGCTTGTTAACTAGCCATGTTGACTTGATCTGTAGTTAGCCTGTTAACTAGCCATGTTGACTTGATCTGTAGTTAGCCTGTTAACTAGCCATGTTGACTTGATCTGTAGTTAGCTTGTTAACTAGCCATATTGACTTGATCTGTAGTTAGCTTGTTAACTAGCCATGTTGACTTGATCTGTAGTTAGCTTGTTAACTAGCCATGTTGACTTGATCTGTAGTTAGCTTGTTAACTAGCCATATTGACTTGATCTGTAGTTAGCTTGTTAACTAGCCATGTTGACTTGATCTGTAGTTAGCTTGTTAACTAGCCATATTGACTTGATCTGTAGTTAGCTTGTTAACTAGCCATGTTGACTTGATCTGTAGTTAGCCTGTTAACTAGCCATATTGACTTGATCTGTAGTTAGCTTGTTAACTAGCCATATTGACTTGATCTGTAGTTAGCTTGTTAACTAGCCATGTTGACTTGATCTGTAGTTAGCTTGTTAACTAGCCATATTGACTTGATCTGTAGTTAGCTTGTTAACTAGCCATGTTGACTTGATCTGTAGTTAGCCTGTTAACTAGCCATATTGACTTGATCTGTAGTTAGCTTGTTAACTAGCCATATTGACTTGATCTGTAGTTAGCTTGTTAACTAGCCATATTGACTTGATCTGTAGTTAGCTTGTTAACTAGCCATGTTGACGTGATCTGTAGTTAGCTTGTTAACTAGCCATATTGACGTGATCTGTAGTTAGCTTGTTAACTAGCCATGTTGACTTGATCTGTAGTTAGCTAGATAGCCAATTTGATGTGGCCCATGACCTTCGCCTCCCGAGCCGAAGGTCAAGATTATTTTGTTGCGACAATAATGATCAAATTAATCCTATACCTGAATATGACCTAGAGAAAGAGGAAGAGTGAGAGAGAGTTTTGCTTTCTCTCTCCTTTCCATTCCCTGAACCTGACTACAAAGTGAGGCTGCGTAGCAGTATCAGAAATATCAGAAATATTCAACAACTACGCTATATGAGATTTAAGGTCAGACTTAAAGGGTAAGGAAGTTAAAATAACTTTATAAAGAACATCCATTCTTTCTAGCATAGTCAGATAATGTTGACAGAGGGTTTTTAGTTAATTCATAACTGCCATTATGGAGAGGCAGAGAAGAAAGGGTTTATGAAGATAGTATAGAGTAGTACTGTCATCTGGTGGTGGAGTTCTGTACGTCAAGCTGTCTGATGCCTGATCCTTTATCAACACAAAGCCCTGGGCTCTGAGGCACAGTGTGTAAAGCGGGAAGGATTGGATATGTACAGCATAGGAAAGGATTGGATGTGTACAAAATATATGCCCAGGGGATATTAGCCAGGGGTTAATTTGAGATTGGGCAGGTTATAAACTGTAATTCTCTGCCATTGCCTTCATCATAACCAAAACCACACAAAGAATTGATGTGTAGAGCAAATGAAAGGCAAATATGATTATTCCACGCCATTCCTCCCTCCCTACATCCTTCCATCCCTTCATGTGCCTGCTGGGTAGTAATACAGAGCTGTCAGTCATGAGACGAACGGTGTGTGTGTGTGTGTGTGTGTGTGTGTGTGTGTGTGTGTGTGTGTGTGTGTGTGTGTGTGTGTGTGTGTGTGTGTGTGTGTGGAGGGGGTGGGGGCAAGGGGATTGTCTGAGATGAGATATGTGACCAGCATTTTAACACACAGGTTTGTCTGCTACAGGAACCAGAATCACATACACACACAGAAACACACAAACACACACACACACCATACAATGTTGTTTCAACCTGACATGGTTTTCTACTTCATTATAGAGTTGATAGAGAGATTTTGCCATGTTGATTTCAGACACCATCTTCTCCCTCCCACAAACACAGAATGGAGTAGGACAGGCATCAGAGTAAACAGGGTTGGGAAGTAACAGATTACATGTAACTGATTTTTTTTTTAATTATTAGTAATCCGTTACTTTACCAGCAAAAATATTGTATTCAGATTACAGACACTTTTGGAAAAACTAGATGATTGCTTCTAGGATTATTTTTAAATTCAGAAAGGCTGTTTGTTGAAAACAAATATATATGACACCTTTTTTTCAATGACATTCAAATTAGCATTGAAAAAAGTTTACATTTGTTCCCCCTGAGTCAGAGACCACTATGGTGACAAACCAATGCGTTTGATGGATTGCGAAAAGAGCAGAAATAGGCTTTTTTCTGTAGGCTGCAGTCCAAGCTATGTCTTCCAACGGTGCGGCTGCTGTCGGCATCCAAGTAGTATACATCCAATTTGAATAAACGCCTGGGAGGTTAGGACGACAACAGCAGTGGATTAGCCTACTGACAATACGGATATCCCTTATTATTGATATCTACATGGCGCATTGACATGAATCACACTGCTGCTCTCTCATTTAGCTATTTGCGCCTTACAGACTGTGGTTGTTGTGGATGGCTGTTCACAGATGTATATGTGTATTTAAACCCAATAATGGTTGAATATAAGAAGTTTACACTGCCTATCAATCATTGTTTTTGCGATCAGTGGACAGAGTGAAAAGTGCGCTCTTGCAAGAGCTGCATATTGTGGATCCCAGCCTTCAGTATGGAATAACAGTTTGAGGGAGTCCTCTCTTCTAAACTCATCCATATTGTGCTCCACGTACAATCTAATTCATGCTGATTAAAAGAAAAAATCTCCACAGGCCTAATGAACACATCCTCAAACTTGCACACTTTTGATAGATTTAAACAGTTGCATATTTTCAAGATATCAAAGTGTCACCAACTAAAAGGTAAACAATAGGCCTAGAGCAAATGCAGCATATGACCTTCCTTTTTCACATGCAAATAGCACTTTTTGGTAGTGCTCAAAGCATGTCATTCCGTGACACCAGCATTTATTTTTTTACTCGAAGCAATGAGCCCAACCAGTCCTCCACTACAACAAAATGAACAACAGTGTAGGCTAATAAACCGTTTGTTTTTGGATTACGTTTAGCTAAAATAATTAGGCTAATCTATATTGCCACACTTTCCAAGTCCTATTCTTGAAAATTAAATTAATTGGAATGACTGGAAATCTGACAGATATTGTTTTTAATGTAAAGGAATAGTCTAATCGTTGTATTATCTGTATTGAAGTAGAAAGCAATGGGTAAGAAGACGCCTACATAACCCATAAAGTAAAATGCCAGCTATGTGAACTCTAGCATTGATTTATCATGCAATCATTTTGTTTAATTGGTCACATTCATTGTGGTCTTCTTCTAATGCCTCTTAAGGGGAAAGTAATCTAAAAGTAACAGATTGTAATCAGATTACGCTACTGAGTTTGGATAATCTAGAAGTTACTTACTGAAACTGTAATGGATTACATTTGGAAAGTAAGCTACCCAAGACTGAGTGTAAACATAAACACACTAAAACATTCAGTATGGGTAGGGTTTATATGGAGGCACATTTATTCCTACACTATTTTTGTGTTTTCTTATTTTCTTTTAGATGAGGGGGCAAAATGAGCTTTCACTCAACTCACATCAACAAACAGAGCATAACCCAGATCAATCCAGCCTTAGACACACACCACATATCCCAGACCAATAGAACATTTATAGGAACAGTCGGGGGAAAGGTCATGGAAAAAAATGAAATATGGAACCTATCTATATCATTAATTAATAACAAATACCTCACATACTTTCTCATCCTCTCTGACCATATTGACACCTTGGCCATCTAGTGATTACAGAATGTATATTTCTAAACAAGCCACATGGGGGAGCCAGTACCCTTAATTTCTCTGCTGCGGGACAATGTGGTTTCTGGGTTAGTTCTATTAAGTCTGTATTTTTTCAGAACTATGTCCATGTTCATGCAAAAGCAGACTAAAGCAGAGGCTACAATTCAATGACAATACTGTTCTGTTATAATCACAATACACAGCTTACATTGTCTAACATGTATACACCATTTGAAAGTCTCTAAAGAAGTTCAATAAGATTCATTTGACAAATACAACTGAATTTAAACACCAAATTTGACAGTTTTCATATACTATCATATCATGACAGTAATCTCAAAAGACTAAAAGCCACTGCAGAGTTGATTAAGAACTAAATATATAGTTAGTTATATTATTGACATACATTATGCTCCAGTAAAGCACCACACCACAAGCAACATGGCAACACGTGAACATCATGTGTTACAGACACAGTCCTAATCGCTTTGAGAAACACATACTGTATATAATGTACACGTTGATTAGCAAATCTCTCACTCCATCTTCAATGATGAGCCTATGGAAGGCTTAAATACATACTGTCATTTACACCATGATAACACAGGCTCAGAGACTAGGAATAATCGAATGATTTATAGATGCTTCAATTTACACAGATTACTCAATTTCTAGACTACCGAACTGGAGTGAAAACCTATGGCACTAAATAGGGCAAACTCAAGTTTTGACACTACCATTGAATGCATGATTTACGAGTTACGCATAGAATGTATATCTCAAATGAGTATTTTGCCCATCGAACAGACTTTCTGTTGTTTTTTGTAGTTGTTATTCGCGGGTCGGGTGCTGTACACTCAGGGGGAGGGTTCCGGGTACGTCTTTGTGGAAGGCGGAGCCAGCAGGAAGGAGGGGCTTGAAGTTGACTTGATAATCTATGGACCCTGAGGAGGAGACGGGATAGGAGTGTCTGGAGACGCTGTGAAGAGAGAGGGAAAGGGGGGAGATGGGGGAGAGGGGGAGAGAGAGAGAGGGAGAGACAGAGATGGAGGGGAGAGAGAGAGAGAGAGAGAGAGAGAGAGAGAGGAGAGAGAGAGAGAGAGAGAGAGAGAGAGAGAGAGAGAGAGAGAGAGAGAGAGAGAGAGAGAGAGAGAGAGAGAGAGAGAGAGAGAGAGAGAGAGAGAGAGAGCAAGACAGAGAGAGCAAGACAGAGAGATGATGTTGGGCCAGACTGAGTACTCTGAACCAAGGGGAAAAACTATAAGATGCTGTGATACAGTACTCTGAACCCAGGGGACAGAAAATGAGATGCTTTCATACGGTATTTGGCCCGTTGCACATTCATGGAAAATACAGTTTAGACAGTGAGCATGAGAGAGAGAGAGAGAGAGAGAGAGAGAGAGAGAGAGAGAGAGAGATGAGCCACAGCAGAGGGACAGAGAGAGACAGAGAGGGTAATATGGAGCAGTCATGGTTGCTTGCCAGTGAATGCCCATGAATCTTGCCTATCTGAGGAACAACTTCGTGTGTGTGTGTGTCTTACCTATCTGAGAAGTGTGTGTAGCAGGCATGGGGCTGATGACCAGTGTGTGTCCAGTCAAAGGGTCCTGGGCTAACTGGGTGTGGCCTGGTTGGTGCAGGTGGGCGGGCTCTGATGCCAGACCTGGAGACAGGCAGACAAACCAGCCAATCAAGACGCAGGAGAATATATTTACCATTAAATGTGCACTCTACTACTCACCTCCAAGTAGCGTCATAACTATCTATATTACTTAACAATATTATTAATGTGATGTTATCATACAGCCACCTCCCAGCAGCATCTCCTGCAGTAGGTTGTCTATCTTGGCCAGGCCACAGAGTTTAACAAGCTGCAGTTGTTCTATCATCTGCCAGGTGATGGACTGTAGAGTAGGAAGCAGTAGCAGCAGCTCTCCAAACCTCCCTCTGGAGTCATACTGACGGTCGTTAATATAGTCCTCTAGACTCATCTGGACCTGCAGACGCATCGCCTTGATCTTACACGGATCCCGCAGAGACTTGGCATCTGGAGAGAAGGAGAGATGGACGGATGAAGGGATGGATGGAGAGGGAGAAAATGTATTGATGAATGATATGAAATGAATGTGTGAAGACTTTTGGTGTCCGGGTGGAACAAAAGGAACAGAGAACAGTCACATGTCAATGATTAACAAAACCACCATTCAAATTAACTTTATTCAGTTGAGTAAATAAAGCTATTGTGTAGTGTGTGTGGTGTGTGTGGTGTCAGTGATGTGTATGAGTGTGTGTGGTGTGTGTGGGTGTGTGTGGTGGGTATGTGTGTGTGTGTGGTGTGTAAAAGTGTGAAAATACAGTATGGAAGGTTGTCTGGTTCGGGAAACGTTCAAGTGCTTTACCAGGGTCAAAGAAGACGAGTGCCTTGAGAGCAGCGTACTCATGGTCATCTATCTGGATGTCCTGGAAGGGCAGGACCAGCTCACCTAGAATACGGTTAGCTACACGACCGATCTCTGGCTCTGCACTGCTGCCATGGATCACACACCCATTACCTGGAGAGGGAGAGAGGGGAGGGATCCATGTGTGTTATGGGAGGGGGGTTGAGTGTGTGTTAATGGAGGGGGGTTGAGTGTGTGTTATGGGAGGGGGGTTGAGTGTGTGTTAATGGAGGTGGGTTGAGTGTGTGTTATGGGAGGTGGGTTGAGTGTGTGTTATGGGAGGGGGTTGAGTGTGTGTTATGGGATGGGGGTTGAGTGTGTGTTATGGGATGGGGGTTGAGTGTGTGTTATGGGAGGGGGTTGAGTGTGTGTTTTCCATGTGTTATGGGAGGGGGGGTTGAGTGTGTGTTATGGGAGGGGGGGTTGAGTGTGTGTTATGGGATGGGGGTTGAGTGTGTGTTATGGGATGGGGGTTGAGTGTGTGTTATGGGTGTGGGGTTGAGTGTGTGTTATGGGAGGTGGGTTGAGTGTGTGTTTTCCATGTGTTATGGGATGGGGGTTGTGTGTGTTAATGGAGGTGGGTTGAGTGTGTGTTATGGGAGGGGGTTGAGTGTGTGTTATGTGAGGGGGGTTGAGTGTGTGTTATGGGAGGGGGTTGAGTGTGTGTTATGGGAGGGGGGTTGAGTGTGTGTTAATGGAGGTGGGTTGAGTGTGTGTTATGGGAGGTGGGTTGAGTGTGTGTTAATGGAGGGGGTTTGAGTGTGTGTTAATGGAGGGGGTTTGAGTGTGTGTTAATGGAGGGGGGTTGAGTGTGTTATGGGAGGTGGGTTGAGTGTGTGTTATGGGATGGGGGTTGAGTGTGTGTTATGGGAGGGGAGTTGAGTGTGTGTTATGGGAGGGGGGTTGAGTGTGTGTTAATGGAGGGGGGTTGAGTGTGTGTTATGGGATGGGGGTTGAGTGTGTGTTATGGGAGGGGGGTTGAGTGTGTGTTATGGGAGGGGGGGTTGAGTGTGTGTTATGGGATGGGGGTTGAGTGTGTGTTATGGCATGGGGGTTGAGTGTGTGTTATGGGTGTGGGGTTGAGTATGTGTTATGGGAGGGGGGTTGAGTGTGTGTTTCCATGTGTTATGAGGGATGTACTATTTGTGTGTGTCTGTTAGTGATTTCATTATTTTATTTTATTTGGTTGACTGCTAGTCTTTCTAGGGTCCGACATGACGAAAAAAACATTACAGACAAAAACCCTATACAATTTACATACAGTACATTAAAAAAAAAATTAAATGTAGTGTGTGTGTGTGTGCATCTATCAGTTACACATACTGTACATGTCGGTACATACACACAACAAGTAGGTCACATGGGGTAGAGGCGTTGTGCCGTGAGGTGTTGCTTTATCTGTTTTTTGAAACCAGGTTTGCTGTTCACTTGTGCTATATGAAATGGAAGGGAGTTCCATTGCAATCAATGGCTCTGTATAATACTATATGTTTCCTTGACCTGGGGGACTGTGACAAGACCCTTGGTGGCATGTCTGTTGGGATAAGTCTGTGTGTGTCAGTGCTGTGTGTAAGTTGACTATACAAACAATTTGGAATTCTCCAACACTTTAATGTATAATAATTTATGTATGTTTCTTATAAAAAGTAGAAGTGACACAGTCGGTCTCTCCTCAACTCTTAGCCAAGAGAGACTGGCATGTGTAGTATTAATATTTACCCCTCTAATTACAATGAAGAGCAAGATGTACCAATCTGTTCTGGGCCAGCTGCAGCCTAACTAGGTCTTTCTTTGCAGCTCTTGAGCACAAGACTGGACAATAATCAAGATAAGATAACACTAGAGCATGCAGGACTTGCTTTGTGGAGTGTGGTGTCAAAAAAAGCAGAGCATCTCTTTATTATGGACAGACCTCTCCCCATCTTTACAACCATTGAATATATGTTTTGACCAAGACAGTGTACAATCTATGGTAATAAACAAGTAATTTAGTCTCCTCAACTTGTTCAACAGCCACACCATTCATTATCTGATTCAGCTGAGGTCTAGAACTTAGGGAATGATTAGTACCAAATAGAATGCTCTTAGTTTTAGAGATGTTCAGGACCAGTTATGGTCAATAATATCAGACTGCACTGAAATCTAACAGTACAGCTCCCACAATCTCCTTATTATCAATTTCTTTCAACCAATCATCGGTCATTTGTGTCATTAAAGTACATTTTTGGTGGCCCTTCTCTATAAGCATGCTGAAACATTTGTGTCAGTGCAGTACATTTAATCTGTTATTAATGTGTACAATGTGTGTCTGTTAGTACCTGCGTTGTGTGTATGTACCACTACTTACTAACTCATTATTTGGATAGTTTTACCATCTACAAATCATCTGTAGGGTCAATCCAAGTAAAGTGTCGTCCATGTATTTATCTCTGATAAGAAGTGCTTAAGTCAGAGGCCTCCATAGATAAGCCTTGGTCAATGATTATCAGGGTATAATAACAGTCTTGCAGGGCAACGACCTGTTAGACTTAAAACAAGCTTGGCAAAGGGAGTATGGCAGGTTTGACTGGGTGTAACTAAGGCATGAAGGAGAGGTGATTGGTCAGTTCTTACCAAGGAGCAGGAAGTCCTTATAAGGCATTGACCTCTTGGCGACCCCAAGTAGAAGGTGTTCCCCTGCATGAGCTCTGAGCAGACTCACCTGGACAAACACACACACACGCACAAAACAAAACACACACACACGAAACAAAACACACACACACACACACGAAACAAAACACACACACAGCATGAGAAACAATGACATGAGTGACCAAACACCGGGCTACAAACATCTCAGCATCATTTGACTCTAAATCATTAGCTACGGACTGAAGCCAGAAACATTACTTTGTGTTTGTGGAAGGTCACAGGCACATTCAAAAGGCTTTAGTTGAGTTGTGGCAAAACTTTGACAACCACTGTTTTGTTTCAGTCCCAGTTCCAGTCACTACTTGGTAGTCGTGTAGTTGGCCTAGCCTGGTCAGGTTGTGTACCTGGTCATCCAGGGGCAGCTCTCCGAAGGCAGGAATGTACTTGGCCCCATTCCACCAACACAAGCAGCTGTTGTCTCATGGAGTCACAGACATCCCCCACACCGGCTGACTTCTGTTCTACTGCACCCCTGGGACTGGACACAGTGATCTAGAGAGAGAAGGAAGTGAGCTGTCATACAGATGAATGGAGACTCTCATGATGATATTAACCACCTTCTACATGATTACTTAGAGCAATTGTATTTGTCCTGTATTTGTGTGTGTGTGTGTGTGTGGTGTGTGTGTGTGTGTGTGTGTGTGTGTGTGTGTGTGTGTGTGTGTGTGTGTGTGTGGTGTGTGTGTGTTACATGTTGAGACAGGGACTCCGCCTGGGCAAGAACAGTGATAGGTAGGATATCCTGATTGTCCTGAATGCTTCTTCTGGAGCTGATTCGATCTCTTTCATTCTGAACCGCTGAAATACACACACACATACATCAGATGAGATATATCACTATGACATTTCTGTGTTAACATTTCCCACAGCTAGTGTGGAAGACTAACAACCGCATGGATCTGGATAGATTCAAGTCCCCCTGAATTTGCTGATACCATCCTAGCAAAAGAGCTGTGTAGAGAGGTGAAGTCAAACGTTAACCAATAGCAGCCTTGAACAACATGTTTGAAAGGCACATGATTTGGATGTCATTAAACTCTATGCCAAGGTTATTGGGCCCATAAACACACACACACACACACACACACACACACACACACACACACACACACACACACACACACACACACACACACACACACACACACACACACACACACACACACACACACACACACACACACATACAATCCAACTCTGATACACCTCATAAACACAACGTTCTCTGAATAATTACTTCTGGTTTATAGAAGAGTTCGTTTCAGACTCCCAGACTCCCAGGGGTAGCTTCAGCCTCCCAGCCACCCAGCATCCATAGTTTCAGCCTCTTAGCCTCCCAGAGCTAGTTTCAGCCTCACAGATTCAAATACTTAGTTTCAATCTCCCAGCATCTATAGTTTCAGCCACTGAGCCTCCAAGACTTAGTTTAACACTCCCAACCAAGCAGCATCCATAGTTTCAATCTCCCAGCCACCCAGCATCCATAGTTTCAGCCTCTTAGCCTCCCAGAGCTAGTTTCAGCCTCACAGATTCAAATACTTAGTTTCAATCTCCCAGCATCTATAGTTTCAGCCACTGAGCCTCCAAGACTTAGTTTAAGACTCCCAACCAAGCAGCATCCATAGTTTCAATCTCCCAGCCACCCAGCATCCATAGTTTCAGCCTCTTAGCCTCCCAGAGCTAGTTTCAGCCTCACAGATTCAAATACTTAGTTTCAATCTCCCAGCATCTATAGTTTCAGCCACTGAGCCTCCAAGACTTAGTTTAAGACTCCCAACCAAGCAGTATCCATAGTTTCAGCCTCCCAGCCACCCAGTATCCATAGTTTCAACCTCCCAACCACCAAGTATCCATAGTGTCAGCCTCTCATTCACCCAGCATTCATAGTTTCAGCCTCCCATCCACCCAGTATCCAGTGTCAGCCTCTCATTCACCCAGCATTCAGTTTCAGCCTCCCACCCACCCAGTATCCATAGTTTCAGCCTCCCAGTCACCAAGCATCCACAGTTTCAACCACCCAACAACCCAGCATTCATAGTTTCAGCTCCCAGCCACCCAGAATCCATACTTTCAGCTACCCAGTATCCATAGTTTAAGCCTCCCAGTATTGATCGTTTTAGCCTCCCAGCCACCCAGCATCCATATTTTATACCTCCAAGCCACCCAGTATACATATTTTCAGCATACCAGTATCCCAGCAACACAGTATCCATAGTGTCAGCCTCCCAGCCACCCCTTATCCATAGTTTCAGCCTCCCAACCACCCCTTATCCATCATTTCAGCCTCCCAACCACCCCTTATCCATCATTTCAGCCTCCCATTCACCAATCATCCCAAATTTCAGCCTCCCAGCCACCAATCATCCCAAATTTCTACCTCCCAGCCACCCAGCATCCATACTTTCAGCCTCCCAGCCACCCAGCATCCATACTTTCAGCCTCCTAGCCACCCAGTATCCATCGTTTCAGCCTCTCAGCCACCCAGCATCCACAGTTAATACCTCCCAGTATCCATCGTTTTAGCCACCCACCATCCATAGTGTCAACATCCCAGCCACCCAGTATACATAGGTCCAGCCTCTCAGCAACCCAGCATCCAAAGGTTCAGCCCCCCAGTATCCATCGTTTTAGCCACCCAGCATCCATAGTGTCAACATACCAGCCACCCAGTATACCAAGTTTCAGCCTCCCAGCTACAAAGCATCCATAGTTTCAGCCTCCCAGCCACCCATCATCCATAGTTTGTAACTCCCAGCCACCCTGCATATGTAGTTTCAACATCCCAGCCACCCAGCATACATAGTTTCAGCCTATCAGCATCCCAGTATACCAAGTTTCAGCCTCCCAGCCACCCATCATCCATAGTTTCAGTCTCCCAGCCACCCAGCATACATAGTTTCAACATCCCAGCCACCCAGCATACATAGTTTCAGCCTCTCAGCAACCCAGTATACCAAGTATCAGCCTCCCAGCCACCCATCATCCATATTTTCAGCCTCCCAGCCACCCGGTATACATAGTTTCAGCCTCACAGTACCCAACATTTTAGCCTCCCAGCCACCCAGCATCCATATGTTATACCTCCCAGCCACCCGGTATACATAGTTTCAGCCTCCCAGCCACACAGCATCCATAGTTTCAACCTCTCAGCAACCCAGTATCCATAGTTCAGCCTCTCAGCCAACCAGAATCATAGTTTCAGCCTCCCAGCCACCTTGTATCCAAAGTTTCAGCTCCCAGCCACCCATAATCCATAGTTTCAGCCTCCCAGCCACCTTGTATCCAAGGTTTCAGCTCCCAGCCACCCAGAATCACTACATTCAGCCACCCAGCATTCAATAGTTTAAGCCTCCCAGCCACCCAGTATATGTAGTCTCAGACTTCCAGTATCCATTGTTTCAGCCTCCCATCCACCCAGTATCCTTAGTTTCAGCCTCCCAGCTACGAAGCATCCATAGTTTCAGCCTCCCAGCCACCCAGCATCAATAGTTTCAGCCTCCCAGCCACCCAGCATCCATAGTTTTAGCCTCCCAGCCACCCAGCATCCA
This sequence comes from Salmo salar, assembly GCF_965601325.2. Lineage (NCBI taxonomy): Eukaryota > Metazoa > Chordata > Actinopteri > Salmoniformes > Salmonidae > Salmo > Salmo salar. The sequence goes on along the minus strand of NC_138319.1, from coordinate 30,454,827 downwards.
TAGTTTCAGCCTCCCAATATCATAGTTTCAGCCTCCCAGTCACACAGCATCCATAGTTTCAACCTCCCAGCAACCCCAGCATCCATAGTTTCAACCTCTCCACAACACAGTATCCATAGTTTCAGCCTCCCAGCCACCCAGCATCAATAGTTTCAGCCTCCCAGCCACCCAGCATCCATAGTTTTAGCCTCCCAGCCACCCAGTATCCATAGTTTCAGCCTCCCAGTATCATAGTTTCAGCCTCCCAGCCACACAGCATCCATAGTTTCAACCTCCCAGCAACCCCAGCATCCATAGTTTCAACCTCTCCACAACACAGTATCCATAGTTCCAGCCTCCCAGCCACCCCTTGTCCATCATTTCAGCCTCCCAGTCACACAGCATCCACAGTTTCAACATCCCAGCCACTCAGTATCCATCGTTTTAGCCTCCCAGTCACACAGCATCCACAGTTTCAACATCCCAGCCACCCAGTATCCATCGTTTTAGCCTCCCAGTCACACAGCATCCACAGTTTCAACATTCCAGCCACCCAGTATCCATCGTTTTAGCCTCCCAGTCACACAGCATCCACAGTTTCAACATCCCAGCCACCCAGTATCCATCGTTTTAGCCTCCCAGCCATCCAGCATCCATAGTTTCAACATCCCAGCCTTCCAGTATCCATAGTTTCAGCCTCCCAGCCACAAACCATCCATAGTTTCAGCCTCCCAGCCACCCAGCATCCATAGTTTCAGCCACCCATAATTCATGCTTTCAGCCTCCAGCCACCCTGTATCCATAGCTGCAACCTCCCAGCAACCCGGCATCCATAGTTTCAGCCTCTCAGCAACCCGATATCCATAGTTCAGCATCCCAGCGTCCCCTTATCCATAGTTTCATCCTCCCAGCCACTCAAAATCCATCGTTTTTTAGCCTCCCAGCAACTCAGCATCCATAGTTTCAACATCCCAGCCACCCAGTATACATAGTTTCAGCCTCCCAGCCACCCCAGCATCCATAGTTTCAGCCTCTCAGCAACCCAGTATCCATAGTTTCAGCCTCTCAGCAACCCAATATCCATTGTTTTAGCCTCCCAGCCACTTAGCATCCATATGTTATACCTCCGAGCCACCAAGCATCAATAGTTTCAGCCTCTCAGCAACCCAGTTTCCATAGTTTCAGCCTCCCAACCACCCAGAATCCATAGTTTCAGCCACCCAGTTTCCATAGTTTCAGCTTCCCAGGCACCCAGCATCCAGTGTCAGCCTCCCAGCCACCCAGCATCCATAGTTTCAGCCTCCCAGCCAATCTGTATCCATAGTTTTAGCCTCCCAGCCTTCCAGCATCCATACTTTCAAACTCCCATCCATCCAGCATTCATAGTTTCATCCTCTCAGCCACCCAGTATGCATATTGTCAGCCTCCCAGTTTCCATAATTTTAGCTTCCCAGCCTCCCGCCACATGGCAGGTAGCCTAGTGGTTAGAGCGTTGAACTAGTAACCGAAAGGTTGCAAGATCAAATCCACGAGCTGACAAGGTAAAAATGTGTCTTTCTGCCCCTGAACAAGGCAGTTAACCCACTGTTCCTAGGCCGTCATTGAAAATAAGAATTTGTTCTTAACTGACTTGCCTAGTTAAATAAAGACACATTTTCTTTTAAATAGTTTCAGCCACCCAGCATTCATAGTTTCAGCCACCCACCATTCATACAGTGGTTTCTCCTTTAAAAGTTGCAGCACACCTTGCAAGCTGCTTGTCACGTCCTGACCAGTAAAAGGGGTTATTTGTTTTTGTAGTTTGGTCAGGGCGTGGCAGGGGGTGTTTGTTTTGTGTGTTTCGGGGTTTTGATGTATGTTCTATATTTTCTATTTCTATGTTTATTCTAGGTTTCTCTTTCTATGTTGTGTTTTTTTCAATGACCTCCAATTAGAGGCAGCTGGTGGTTGTTGTCTCTAATTGGAGGCCATATTTAGTGTGTTCGTTTTCACTTGTGTTTGTGGGTGGTTGTTTCCGGTTTAGTCTGTGCACCTTACTGGACTGTTATCGTCGTTATTTTGTTTAAGTGTGTTTACCTTCAATAAATACGAAGATGAGCAATATACCCACTGCATATTGGTCCAATGATTTCTCCTCTTCAGACGACGAAGATTATGACACTGCTGCAGCATTCTGTGGCACGTTATTTTATTTGTCAGCCATTTTTTCTGTTAATGCAAGTTAGTGCTAGTTTTACCACCAGAGGGCATATTTTACAAGTATTTGATAGTCTTCCATATTGGCATTACAAGAGAATCTAAAACCTTTTTTGTAATAACATAGTATATGGGATTGATTTTAAGAAATTTGGCTTAATTCATTTGATTAATATTATGGTGTTTCTATTCCAAGAAAAATGACAAATTAAACCCTCAGTGTTTCCATTAGAATGGAATGGAAAATATGGCGCTGTACAACATGACGGTCGGGAGTAGGCTACAGCATTAGAGGATTGGAGGATTCTAAATTAATATCTAAGGGGCATAACATTTCCACACCCTAATTGTAGTGTAACCAAACTTTCAGTTGAGCGTACTTGCTCTTTGCCTTCTCTACTTCTCTACTGGAAGTTGATGCTGTTGCTATTCAACCTCTTGCTAGCTAGTTAGAATAACAAATTACTAGTTAGACATTTTTCAACTTTGGGTGTTTTCTTAAATTCAATCTGGAGTGCCTGCGCTAATAAATTCAAAGCATTGTCAGATTGTCAGTTTGTAAATTCAGACCGTTTCGCTCTCGGAGCGCACACTGGACATTCGGGCCGAGGAGTAGGGTTGATTTGAGCGTTCTGGCCTTACAACGGCAGTTAAGCACCCAAGCTAACGTTGGCTAGCTTGCTAGCTACTTCCAGACACAAATGAGACCACTCTGACCATTTTACTTGCCCTAACAGAGCTGGATAGGCAATTTTCTTGTTAACCAGAGTGTTGGTGACTGTAACTGTACTGCTGGAAACAATTTAATTGCACTTTTTTGCCGACATTTACTGACACCGAACGTTTTTATTCAACGGGTGTTGAGCGCTCGTAAATTCATTATTCTGAGCTCTGGTACACTCAGATGAGAGTGCTCTGAAATCGGAGTAGATAGCCAGAGTGAAATTACGAAAGCACCCGAATGACCATTGAGAACGCACAACGACTATACCATTTAGCTATGCTAAGAATGACGGGAATAATCAAGTCAATTAAAGTTGGGTAGTTAGATTGCCTATAGTTAATATACTGGCAAGTTTGATGTATAACTACTAACGTTAGGTAGATAGCTAACATACCTGTCACGCTCTGACCTAGGAGAGCTGTGTTTTCTCTGTTTAGTTAGGTCAGGGTGTGATAAGTGGGTGGGCATTCTATGTTTTTGTTTTCTATGTTTTGGCCGGGTATGGTTTCCAATCAGAGGCAGCTGTCTATCGTTGTCTCTGATTGGAAGCCATACTTAGGCAGCCTGTTTTTCCATTAGTTTTTGTGGGTAGTTGTTTTCTGTTTCTTTTGTTTCTTTTGTCAAAGTGTTCGTTTTCATTAAAATACAATTATGAGCACTCAACACACAATACCGGTACATACTGCTGTAATGATATGCTATGTGGTTCGTTACTTTTGGTGCACAGTCGATAGCGCACTGGACTTCGGGCAAGAAGTTTGAGGGTTCGAAACCTGCTCCCTGTTTGTTTCATTTGAAGTCGTGCACAATTATCAGTTTATTATTTGGTTTATATTGCCCATTCATTGTCAGTTAGAGACACAGAAGTGCATTGGGACCCAAAGGCATGATCAGTGCTCTAACTCCCCCTTGGTCGGCAAATCTGGTTATTCACAGGCAAATTGTTATATGCTACGGAGGTACATTTCTGTCAATCAAAAATAATTGTTCTGAAAGCAAAAACGAGGCTTCAAAGTAAAAAAAAAAAATTGCAATCAAATATTTGTAATAGAGCGCAAAACTTTATGCATTTTATTCCCCAAAAATACTTCGAGAACAAAAAATGTATTTGAAAATAAAACTCCAATTTAATTTCGCTATCAACCACCCTCCATTTTGGCCATTTTTTGAGAGTCAGTTTGGCTACAACAATACTGTTCAGCCTTTCTTTCCAACACAAAAGAAGTCATAGCGGACACCTACGAAGGACTGTGTGATGATGGTATCTCAGGTGAGCAGCACTGGGCGTTCTTCTGTCTAACTTCTACATAGCTAGTAGTTAGCTCCTACGATTCAGTGTCAGTTAATAACATTCTACTATATTACATACATACATACATACATACCGTAGAATGATAAATCATGCAATTATTATTCTCAGATTAACCAAAAACATTTAGCTACGAACGCCTGTTCTCGCCATTTTCAGTTGAACTCATCTAACTTTCTTTCATGGCAACTCATAAGCAGGCCACGTCCTATTTGTTTCAGAGTCAATATATAATCATATTTCATGACAGTGTAACGGTTAGCGTTTTTTACAGAAGGATGAAAGAACAAAATGTCTGTCATGAAATGCTAATCTGATACGTCAGATGAAGAGTTAGACCAGAAAGTCAGCGCCATTAAGGCAAGGATGCCCCATGCGGGCTTTAGAATGGTCAAATGAAGTCTCAGAGCAATGGGCCATCGTGTACAATGGCAAAGAGTTTAACGAGTCTTTGCAGCATGTAGACGGTGCAGGTATCATTGCCAGAATGATCCAGCTTCGTTGCATTGCTTGGCAAAAATACTCTGTTCCTTCTCCCCTGTCTCTCGTCCACATTGATACAAATCATAAATTGATAAGGTACTACGATGTATAATGTCTCCATCAAATCTAAGAAGTTAGTTTAAAAATGGGTCAAAAAAAATGTCATTTTTGGGTCAAAAATGTAGATATTGCCAGATGTCTGTTCACTGTCCGAGGAACAGGCCGTGGAAGCTTTACTGCTGGCAAAAGTGTCCATAACCAGAGGTAATTAAACTGTTCTGTGTTCTTTTTCTCTCTTCCTCTCTGCCTGTCTTGTTGTACATGGAACCTGTCTCACATTGATTAATTAAAAAACCCTTAAGATGTCAGCTGCTAATTTTCAGATTTACACTACAAACACTCAGCCATTTTCACTGAACTCTCAAGCACCTGTTGCTGCCAAGTCATGATTTCCCTGGGGGTTAGCCTTGCAATAACTAAGTGGTGAGACACATAGCCCTCTATATTTAAATGTTTCACGTACACTCAGATAGGTGTCTGTGTTACATACAGTCAGTAACCACTCACAGAGGCACACACAACTTGCATTTCTATAACTTCGGACCCACCTCGGTGTTTAGTATTCATGGAGGAAGACCATAGAACCACAGAGATTACCCCCCCCCCCCCCCCCCCCCCAAAACTATTTCATTTCTCTCTGTTAGAGTGGAACACTTATGGAGAGATGTTTGGAGTGCTGTGACATGTCAGTACTACAACTTGCTGCACAGTTTGGAGGAAGAAGGCTACCTTGACCTGTCGAATTCTATCCCCCTCTTCTGTGTGGGATATGTGTTCCTACCTCGTCTGCGGGCAGATCTGCAGCATTTCACGGAGAGTTGGAATTATCACCCTTTAAGTACAGAGGCGAACCTGACCCCTCACCAGCTATTGCCTTAGCACTACACAACTGATTCTGTACTCTGTATTCTGTATTCTGTACTTTAAGTACAGAGGCGAACCTGACCCCTCACCAGCTATTGCCTTAGCACTACACAACTGATTCAAATGATCACGTCATCATCAAGCTTCAAGTGATATTTATGTATTCATTTGTGATCTGATAATGTAAAAGTCTAATAATGATATTATCTTCTATTGTTTGTCCTCATGTGTCTGTTTTTCAGCATAAAGTACTCTGTAGCCACTTAGTGTGGACACCAGGTGAGACTACACACACAGATTCCTGTTGAACACTGTCTCTTTAACTACCTTATTTTCTCAATAACAGTCTCTGTCCTTCACTTCATCCCTCTGCCCCTTCTCCCTAAATCCTCTAGGTTATATCAGCTGTGTTGGTGAACTCCTCCCGCATCTGAACTGGCTGACACAGAGGGCACAGCATGATCATAGGTGAGAGGTCCCATTGTCGGGTCAACAGGAAGTATAATTTAAGATATGCTTTACATTGAAATACAGATAGAGATGTAGTAGTCCCAGAGTTAATGATCCAAGGTCAGTTTTGCATTTCACCTCCTGATGATTATGATTACTGACTGTGTTAGAAAAAAAACAAAACAAAGCTTAATCATGCTCTCTCTCTATCCATTTGTCTCTCTTCTGCAGGTATGTTTTGATGTGAGAGAGGAAGCCAGTCCCATCATTGCCACCTCACCCGCACTTAAGATAACCTTCGGGCCGACTGGGAACCGAAGGCTGGTTAGAAGACACCACTAGAGACACTATTATGTAATCGTGATGAACTGAGAGAATATTAGGGTAGTACTATAATTCATTAATCATATGCTGTCTTCCCTGCTCCTCTGTTTTACCTCTCTCCCCACCTCCTCTTTCTTCCTCTTTTGTTTATAATGCACACCATATGTGCATTGAAGTACAGATTGAACTTGTATTTATAATATAATATTACAATTATAATATTTATAATGCATGTATTATATATTTATAACACCTGGATAATGAACTTCTTTCAATAAAGCATTTCACATTCTCCACTGGTTGAAATTAAGTATCTCATTGAAATACTACACCTATCCTGTGTCCTCAGATTAATGCAGATGAAGGGAGTTAGATATGTATAGGAAGTGTAGTGTACTGTTTTTATCTGTGTATATGAATTACAAATCAGCCTTTACTTAAATCATGTTTCTAGTCTATTGCATAGTTACAATGTGGAATCATTGATGTCCCAGGAGCAGGAGTTGTAAACACTGTTTTAGTGTATAATTGTAATACATACATGCAGACACAGCATCATTCAAAGAATGGAGTTTGATACACCTGGTATTAGATATGACTGAAAAAGAATGTCTCACAGAGATTCATACCTGAACCGTACCTTTATTTGCCAAGGAAGATCAATGAATATATTCAATGTACAGGCTACAATGAGGGGGATCTCATGCGTGGTAATAACTACAGTACATGTATATAGGACTTGAATCCTTGGCACAATAAAGTTATTATATTCTACTCAATCCATAGGCTTCATTAATGTCAATCAGACTTGAAGTCGATACATCAACTATGATAGCTGAGGTTCATAGGTTCTGAACTAATATTCATACCAAACGTTTTCGTGTCCATACACAGATCGGCTACATACTGTAGCTCGCTACACATCCATAGGCATACAGTTATTTTTATCCTCCACTACACAATAAGAACTAAATAGTTAGCTAGCTATGTTATTTCAGCTGCATTGCATGGCAAATATAAGCAAGGCAAGCTTACACAATTGTACATTCAATTTGCAGTAAATGCTTTAGTTAGCTAGATTCTTTACAGCCACTATTTTACAAGATGACAGCCTGGTTTGCTGGTTTTCTCAGGAGTCCCTAAAACATTAAACAACACAAATTACAATTTCATACTCATGTCATAACACTAGCTAGCTAGGTGGCTAATGTTAGCAAGTCAGCTAACTTGCTAAATAGCGATTTTAGTAAATTAACTTCATGACCAAAAAATATGCACAATCATTTGCACAATGTGCACAATCATCATATTCCTCTCAATTCTACATTTTTTGCTTGACTTGTTATGACATTATAATTACTTACATTTGCATCCACGGTAATGTTTTGTCAGCCATCTTCACTGAAGAAAGTCACCAGCGACGGATGGCTCGCGTCAAATTCGTCATTGGAACCACTTGATATCATTGGTCATATGAAATCCTTCGGACCCAAATGCATAATGAGTGCTCTAACTCCCCCTTGCGTTGGTCTGGAGCAATGAAGCCGTGACGCTGGATACCTCTAAGTGGATACCTCTAAGTGTAAGCTCACAACTTTTAAAGGAGTATCCATCGTTTCAGCCTCCCAGCCACCCAGCATCTTTAGATTCAACCTCCCAACCACCCAGCATCCATAGTTTCAGCCTCCCAACCACCCAGTAAGCATAGTTTCAGCCTCCCAGTATTCATCGTTTCAGCCTCCCAGCCACCCAGCATCTTTAGATTCAACCTCCCAACCACCCAGCATCCATAGTTTCAGCCTCCCAGCCACCCAGCATCAATAGTTTCAGCCACCCAGCAACTATAGTTTGAGCCTCCCAGCCACCTAGCATCCATAGTTTCAGCCCCCCAGCCACCCAGCATCCATAGTTTCAGCCTCCTAGCCTCCCAGTATCCATAGTCTCAGCCACCCAGCATCCGTATATTCCGCCTCCCAGCCACCCAACATCCATAGTTTCAGTTTGTGAGTACAGAGTTAGTGCTGGGCTGGAACAAAAGTCTGTACATTGATGGTATTGTATTGATATTCATTAGTACTGGTCTGATGTGGCCAACCTTCTTTCTTCATGCCAGCTCTGAAACACTGGTGGAGCCTGCAGAACCGACACTGGTTCCTCTTGTCCTTGTCGACCACACACTGACGGTTAAACCTGGAGACGCACAGACAGATACACATACAGGATCCCTGTCAATATTTGAACTCTATGGGCCTTCCTTGTAGTTCTGTTCATTCCAGCACCACCAACTAGTGACTTCTCTACCTGCAGCAGCGTAATGATTACTGTGACGTTAACATCTCATATTATGTCTGATGTTATCGTAGACATAGGCTCTGGTGGATGCAGCTGTAGGCTGAACACACACACCTACCTGCAGGAGTAGATGTGGTTCTTGCGTATGGAGCGTCTGAAGAAACCTTTACATCCGTCACAGCTGGAGGCGCCATAGTGTTTCCCTGTAGCTTTGTCTCCACAGATAGCACAGTTACCGTTCACTACATCTGCCTGGGACAGGCCCGGCTCCGCTGGCATACTGTCTAGAACACACACATTACCAAAAGACTGGGTTAGCCTGCTGAGCTTAAGTCTAGGTGTTAGTGCAGGGGAGCTAATGCACGTTTTATGGTCACAGTAAAGGTTGCACGCACAGACGCGCTCACCAGACACACACATCCTTCTGGAATCAGAAAAACCTCTTCAGTTCAAATAGGGAAATCAGTAATTAGTTTTGTGCATGGGAAATCAAGGTGTCTAGACAGAGGAAGAGAAGGACAGGGACTCTGTAGCTTTGTGCTAGCTGACTGCTATCTGCCTATTACAGTATGGTGGACAGTGGGAACTAGTTTGATTAGGACAGCTTTCACCTGGTTTATTTGTTGAAATTGTGGTGTTGAGGTTGTGCCTAGTGGTTACTTTTTTTATTCTTCTTGTTTTATTTGTAATGTAATTTTTTCTTCCTGTTTGTGTGAAAATGTTTGTACTCAGGGTACTACTGGGAATGACACTCTGGTCTCAATTGGGCTACCCTAAATAAATAAAAGTTAATACAAGATCTGAGATACATGTGAAAGACAGCAATAATTTTAAACCACACTCCAAAGCCATGTTATCTGGGTTTTTTGTATCTACATGGAATCAGATAGGAAGTCAAGAGAAGGGACCTCAAAACTCTAGAACCAGGCCAAGTCACAACCCCTGCAGACCCAGGCTGAGAACAAGAACCAGTGTTTTTAGACAAAGACCCAGGCCACATGTGATTTGACATGGTCTCAAGACCAAAACCATCAGATCACATAACAACAAAGACAACAAACACAGGAATATATCTAATCTAAAGTAATCTGTGCATTCATATCTCAACTCACACCAGACATTTTCCTGCATACACCAACCATGTCCAAGGTGGAAGAATACATCTTGACAATGCCAAAGAGAATAAAGTAAATGTTTGACCAACTTCCCTTTAATATTACTTTAATCAGTCGTGTTGAGATGACATCAGTGGATGTCCCAACTTCTTCTCATACTGTAGGCCCACAATAAACCTGTCTTTACGACACACTGCAGATTCCTATCGAAACAGACCTCTTATCATTCATGGATTATGAATGAATGGATAATACAATATTCAACAGTTTTTTTAAATTGCATTAGGGATTGTGAGTGTATAAGCAGAATGACAAATGACAATCATCAATGTTATTCAGACAGGTGAAGCTGATCTAATTTAGCCCCATGGAGCTGGATGGCAAAAATAATTGTGTGCATATTTTGGCAATTTGATTGTGTTCTCCACACCGCATTTCTCCACACCAGCTTTTAAGCCATCAGTGTGCATTACAGAGCAATTATCTATGGAAATACAGCCATGGAGCTGGTTGGCGGCCATATTGGAAAACTGCCGCCCTAGAAAATCAAATCAAATTGTATTTATCACATGCTTCTTAAACAACAGCTGCAAATGCTTGCTTAATTAATGCTTACTTCCCAACAATGCAGAGAGAAAAATAATGAAAACTTTTGTTAAACACGAGGAATAAATACACAATGAGTAATGATAAGTTGGCTATATACACAAGGTACCAGTATCGAGTCGGTGTGCATAGGTACGAGGTAATTGAGGTAATATGTACATGTAGTTAGAGGTAAAGTCACTATACGCAGATAATAAACCGAGAGTAGCAGCGGCGTATAAATGGGAGGTGGGGGGGTCAATGCAAATAGTCCGGGTAGTCATTTGATTAGCTGTTCAGGAGTCTTATGGCTTGGGGTAGAACCTGTTAAGAAGCCTTTTGGACTTAGACTTGGCGCTCCGGTACCGCTTGCCGTGCGGTAGCAGAGAGAACAGTCTATGACGAGGGTGGCTGGAGTCTTTGCAATTGTATTGGCACCGCCTGGTATAGTGGTCCTGGATGTCAGGCAGTTTGGCCCCTCTGGATGTACTGGGCTGTACACTACCCTCTATATTGCCCTAAGGTCAAGAGGCCGAGCAGTTGCCATACCAGGCGGTGATGCAACCAGTCAGGATCCTCTCAATGGTGCAGCTGTAGAACTTTTTGAGGATCTGAGGACTCATGACAAATCTTGTCACTTTCCTGAGGGGGAATAGGCAATTTCGTGCCCTATTCACGACTGTCTTGGTGTGTTTGGACCATGATAGTTTGTTGGTGATGTGGACACCAAGGAACATGACGCTCTCAACCTGCTCTACTTCAGCCCGGTCGATGAGAATGGGGCGTGCTCAGCCCTCCTTTTCCTGTAGTCCATGATCATCTCCTTTGTCTTGATCACGTTGCGGGAGAGGTTGTTATCCTTGCACCACACTGCAAGCTCTCTGACCTCCTCCCTATAGGCTGTCTCAACGTTGTCGGTGATCAGGCCTAACACTGTTGTTTCATCGGCAGTCCTGTAGCTTAGCATCTGTGTCATCTGACCACTTCCATATTGAGCGAGTCACTGGTACTTCTTGCTTTAGTTTTGCTTGTAACCAGGATTCAGGAGGATAGAGTTATGGTCAGATTTGCCATATGGAGGGCGAGGGAGAGCTTTGTATGCGTCTCTGTGTGTCACATCCTGACCTTAGAAAGCTGTTATTTTCTATGGTAGAGTAGGTCAGGGCATGACAGGGGGGTTTTCTAGTTTAGTTTTTCTATGTTGTCAGGTTCTAGTTTTGTATTTCTACGTTGGGTTTTGTTTGGGATGATCTCCAATTAGAGGCAGCTGGTCCTCATTGTCTCTAATTGGAGATCATACTTCAGTAGGTGTTTTTCCCACCTGGGTTTGTGGGAGATTGTTTTCGAGTACGTGTATGTTAACTCTGCGTCACGGTTTGTTGTTTCTGTTATTCAGTTTATTTATATGTATTGCATAGTTTCACAGTGTAAATAAATGTGGAACGACACACACGCTGCACTTTGGTCCGCTCCTCCTTTCGATAACCGTGACACTGTGTGTGGAGTAAAGGTGGTCTAGAGTTATTTTCCCTCTGGTTGCACATGTAACATGCTGGTAGAAATTAGGTAAAACGGATTTAAGTGTCCCTCCATTAAAGTCCTCGGTCACTAGGAGTGCCGCCTCTGGATGAGCATTTTCTTCTTTGCTTATGGCCTTATACAACTCTTTGAGTGTGGTCTTAGTGTCAGCATTGGTTTGTTGTGGTAAATAGACAGCTACGGAAACATATAGATGAAAACTCTCTTGGTAAATAGTGTGGTCTACAGCTTATCATGAGATAATCTACATCAGGCGAGCAAAACCTTGAGGCTTCCTTAATATTAGATTTCTTGCACCAGCTGTTATTGACAAATAGACACAGACCACCACCCCTAGTCTTACAGCTGTTCTATCTTGCCGATGTACGGAAAACCCAGCCAGCTGTATGTTATCCATGTCGTCGTTCAGCCATGACTCAGTGAAACATAAGATATTATAATTTTTAATGTCCCGTTGGTTGGAGAGTCTTGATCAGAGCTCATTCAGTTCATTATCCAATGATTGCACGTTGGCTAATAGGACTGATGGTAGAGGCGGATTACCCACTCGCCGTCGGATCCTTACAAGGCACCTCGACCTACGTCCCCAATATCTTCGTCTCTTGTTCATGCGAATGACGGGGATTTGGGCTTTGTCCGGTGTCTGAATTCGACACGTTAAAGTAAAAATCTTCGTCCAGTACGAGGCCTACCGTCAGCAAACTTAATGATGGTGTTGGAGTCGTGCGCTGTCACGCAGTCGTGGGAGAACAGAGAGTACAGGAAGGGACCAAACATGCACCCCGGAGGAGCATCCGTGTTGAGGGTCAGTGTGGCAGATGTGTTGTTGCATACCCTCACCATCCTAGGGGTGGCCAATCAGTAATTCCAAAATCTAGTTATAGAGGTAATTGTTTAGTCCCCGGGTCCTGAACTTAGTGATGAGCTTGGAGGAACAATGAGCTGTAGACAATTAACAGCATTCTCATATTAGATGTTCCTCTTGTCCAGGTGGTAAAGGGCAGTGTGGAGTGTAATAGAAATTGCATGGATCTGTTGCGGTCGTATGTGAATTTGAGTGGATACAGGGTGTCTGGGATGATGGTGTTGATGTGAGCCATGACCAGTCTTTCAAAGCATTTCATGGCTAGAGTGTCACGGCTGTCGAAGTGATTAAACCAAGGTGCAGCGGGTTGCGTGCTCATAATTATATTTATTATAGCGAACACGGAAAAACTATAAACAAAGAACGACAGCTAACAGATTTGCAGGCTAAACAACAGCAGTGCAAATACAACTACCCACAATCAACCAGGTGAAAACAAGCTCCCTATATATGACTCTCAATCAGGAACAATGATGTACAGCTGTTCCTGATCGAGAGCCACACAGACCAACAAAGAAATACACAAACTAGAAAAACCTAGAATACCAAAACAAGAACATACACCAAAACCCCGGAACACATAAATAAAACACCCCTCTACATACACATAACCCGCGAACCACATAAAGCAAATACCCCCTGCCACGTCCTGACCATACTACAATAACAAATAACCCCTATTACTGGTCAGGACGTGACAGTCCCCCCCCCCAAAGGTGCAGACCCCGTATGCACCTCAACAAAACCCCAAAAAATAAACCCCTAACTAAAGGGAGGGAAGGGAGGGTGGCTGCCGTCAATGACGGCTTCTGTGCTACACCCCCCTCCCCAAACCTCCAACAGTGGAGGTGGCTTAGGCTCGGGCCTAAGACCACCCCCTGACCAGTCCACTCCTCCCAAATACCTAGGCCTGACTCGTGTCACTGTAGACCCTGGACTGTAGGGCGACTCATTCGGTTCCGGGCCGTAGGCAGACTCACTCGGTTCCGGACCGTAGGCAGACTCACTCGGTTCCGGACCGTAGGCAGACTCACTCGGTGCCGGACTGTAGGCAGACTCACTCGGTGCCGGACTGTAGGCAGACTCACCTGGTGCCAGACTGTAGGCCGTCTCACTCGGTGCCGGACTGTAGGCCGTCTCACTTGGTTCCGGACAGTAGGCCGTCTCACTCGGTTCCGGACTAGACACTGTTGCCGGATACTCTGGACGAGGTACTGTTGCCGGATACTCTGGACGAGGTACTGTCGCCGGACACTCTGGACGAGGTACTGTCGCCGGACACTCTGGACGAGGTACTGTCGTCGGACACTCTGGACGGAGTACTGTCGTCGGACACTCTGGACGGAGTACTGTCGTCGGACACTCTGGACGGAGTACTGTCGTCGGAAGCTCGGGACTGAGCTGACGCACTGGAAGCCTAGTGCATGGGGCTGGTAGTGGAGCTACCAGACTGGAGACACGCACTTTAAGGCTACTGCGAGGAGCGGGAACAGGCTGAATTGGATTGGGCTGACGCACTGGAGGCCTGGTGCGTGGTGCCGGTACTGGATTTACCGGGCCGTGGAGGCGCACTGGCGGTCTCGATCGCACCTCCTGCACAACCCATCCTGGCTGGATGGAACTAGTAGCCCTGTACGAGCGGAGTGCTGGTACAGGGCAAACTGGGCTGTGCAGGGGCCTGATGGTTGCCGTGCGTAGAGCCGGCGTAGGGTAGCGTGGACCTAGGAGGCGCACCGGTAACCAGATGCGCTGCGCAGGCATCCTCCTACCAGGCTGGATGCCCACTCTAGCACGGCACTTGCGAGGGGCTGGGATCACTCGCACCGGACTGTGCGTGCGTATGGGCAAGATCGTGCGCACTTCAGCATACCTCGGCGCTCTCCACTCCATACGTTCCCCATAATAACCACGGGGAGCTGGCTTAGGGCTCACCCTTGGCCCAGCCAAACTACCCGTGTGCCCCCCCCAAAAAAATTATTGGGGGTGCCTCTCCGGCTTCCTCGCCAGCCGTGTTCCCCAGTAGCGTTCCCGGTCCTCACCAGACTTCCTCCATGGGCCCTCTCCAGCCAGAATCTCCTCCCAAGTCCATGACTCACGACAGTCCACCCGTTGCTCCTTCCTCCGCTGCTTGGTCCGTGTTTGGTGGGTAGTTCTGCCACGGCTGTCGAAGTGATTAGACCAAGGTGCAGCGGGTTGCGTGCTCATAATTATATTTATTATAGCGAACACGGAAAAACTATAAACAAAGAACGACAGCTAACAGATTTGCAGGCTAAACAACAGCAGTGCAAATACAACTACCCACAATCAACCAGGTGAAAACAAGCTCCCTATATATGACTCTCAATCAGGAACAACGATGTACAGCTGTTCCTGATCGAGAGCCACACAGACCAACAAAGAAATACACAAACTAGAAAAACCTAGGATACCAAAACAAGAACATACACCAAAACCCCAGAACACATAAATAAAACACCCCTCTACATACACATAACCCCCGAACCACATAAAACAAATACCCCCTGCCACGTCCTGACCAAACTACAATAACAAATAACCCCTATTACTGGTCAGGACGTGACATAGAGATACAGTTTAAGTTGGAAGTTTACATACACCTTAGGCAAATACATTTAAACTCAGTTTTTCACAATTCCTGACATTTAATCCTAGTAATAATTTCCTGTTTTAGGTCAGTTAGGATCACCACTTTATTTTAAGAATGTGAAATGTCAGAATAACAGTAGAGAGAATGATTTATTTCAGCTTTTATTTCTTTCATCACATTCCCAGTGGGTCAGAAGTTTACATACACTCAATTAGTATTTGGTAGCATTGCCATTAAATTGTTTAGCCCGGTTCAAATGTTTCGGGTAGCCTTCCAC
Source organism: Salmo salar (assembly GCF_965601325.2). Taxonomy (NCBI): domain Eukaryota; kingdom Metazoa; phylum Chordata; class Actinopteri; order Salmoniformes; family Salmonidae; genus Salmo; species Salmo salar. Next base: position 30,439,154 of record NC_138319.1, on the reverse strand, counting down.
AAGCTTCCCACAATAAGTTGGGTGAATTTTGGCCCATTCCTCCTGACAGAGCTGGTGTAACTGAGTCAGGTTTGTAGGCCTCCTTGCTCACACACACTTTTTCAGTTCTGCCCACAAATTTTCAATAGGATTGAGGTCAGGGCATTGTGATGGCCACAATTTGTTGACCTTAAGCCATTTTGCCACAACTTTGGTAGTATGATTGGGGTTATTGTCCATTTGGAAGACCCATTTGCGACCAAGCTTTAACTTCCTGACTGATGTCTTGAGATTTTGCTTCAACTTATGCACATAATTTTCAAACCTCATGATGCTGATCTATTTTGTGAAGTGCACCAGTCCCTCCTGCAGCAAAGCATCCCCACAACGTGATGCTGCCACCACCGTGCTTCACAGTTGGGATGGTGTTCTTCAGCTTGCAAGCGTCACACCAAAGTGTGTTCATCTCCAGGAGACAGAACGCATCTCCTTCCTGAGCGGTATGAGAAAAACATAAGCAACATGATGTTCGCCAAAAGGCATGTGGGAGACTCCCCAAATCACTGTATTTAACTAGTGTAAAAAGATACTTTGAAAGTGAAAATATCCCAATTTTACTGCGATTTCTGTTGATGGTTTTTCGTCATTGGTGTGCTCATCAAGGTAAAAACAAAGACTATATGGTTTTTGTTGTTGTTCAAATTTTCTCCTCTAAAACCAATACAAAATTGTTAAGCTATTTTGGGGCCATGTAGACCCAACAAAAAGGAAGTCATGACCCAAAACGCATTATCACCATTGACCTTTAAGGCCGACGCAAGCCTTTGCTGAAATGGCACTATATCAGGTTTTGTTCAGCAAGACAAATTATACAGGTGTGCCAATTTTCACGCTTTTATACCAAATTGAACAATATGGTCTTTTTTGGGAGCTTATCTACTGGACTAAATGTACAATATCACATTTTAATGTCTATATGCAAGCTTACAAGGAAAAAGGTCAAGTTGACTTTAGGCTTTTTACTGAAGTCAGTATTCAGATATTGTATTTCTACAAATCATTTATTGACTGCTGGTAGAGGGATCAGGATGAAGAATATCTGACCTTACATTTCAGAAGACACAAACTGACCACACAGATATGATGCCAGCACCTGTTAACCTATCATTTTAGTAGACCGTGTGTGTGTGTCCAGTCCACTCACCTCCCCCACCATATAGGATGTCAGCGTGTTCGAAGCCCAGGGTGCTGTACGTTGGGTCCAGTCCCTCACTGTAGTTGGCTACATTCATGTCCAACAAGGAATTACTCACTGACACAGACAGATACTTCAACCCTCACTTTCTATCCCTCTGTCACTGTCATTCTCTCTCCCTCGTTCTCTCTCTTTCTTTCTCTCTCTCTCTTTCTTTCTCTCTCTCTTTCTCTCTCTAACTCTTTTCCTCTGCCTCCCTTTTCTCTGTCTCCCTTGAATTTGTTCCAATGTATTTTGCTAACACTATTTCTATTCCTTTACCACTTCTTGTCTGGCTTGGTCTCCCTACTCTTCTCTTCCTCTCTCTTTTTCGTATTCCTCTGTCACATTCAGTTCTTCCAACGTCTGGAGTGTAGAAGGTAAACTAAGTTCCCTGCCATTTGATTGGTACTTTTTTAAGAAAGTGGGTGGTGCCTTGGCAAAGACTTCTCACCTTATCGCTTCTTATTTAATCTGTCCTTCTTTCCCTCACTTATCACAGGGCTGGAGAGATGGATATTCCCTTCCCTCTCCAATCTCTCTCTTTTCCTGAGGCATATTGGCAAGTTTGACAGGGTGGAGACGATGTCATTAAGGGAGTGTGTGGGCATGCGTGTGTTGGTGTGTGTGTCGCCAGTATGCTGTGGCCTACATAGTCTGCCTAATCAAATCAATAGTCAAGCAATACAACAGCCTCTACCATGATCACATCTAATCTCCAGGGAGGCAGAGCACAGAGAAAAACACCACTGATAACTTCCATTGATTAATCAGACTCTCTAAGTGAAACTAGGGAATACCCATTGACTCCCATTAACTTCCCTCTATGGAAGCCACTGATCAAATCCTTCTGTACAGACAACACATATCTCAACACATATCTCCCTACTCTTACTACCAGTCACATAGTTTCACTGCACTAAATTCAGTGCCTTGCGAAAGTATTCACCCCCTTGGCATTTTTCCAATTTTGTTGCATTACAATCTGTAATTGAAATTCATTTTTATTTGGATTTCATGTAATGGACATACACAAAATAGTCTAAATTGGTGAAGTTAAATGAATAAAATTTGTTGTTTAATTAAAAAAAAAAAAAAAGTGGTGGGTACATATGTATGCTATGAAGCCCCTAAATAAGATCTGGTGTAACCAATTACCTTCAGAAGTCACATAATTAGCTAAATAAAGTCCACCTGTGTGCAATCTAAGTGTCACATGATCTCAATCTGTATACATATGTTCGGAAAGGCCCCAGAGTCTGCAACACCACTAAGCAAGGGGCACCACCAAGCAAGCGGCACCATGAAGACCAAGGAGCTCGCCAAACAGATCAGGGACAAAGTTGTGGAGAAGTACAGATCAGGGTTGGATTATAATAATATATCCGAAACTTTGAACATCCCACGGAGCACCATTAAATCCATTATTAAAAAATGGAAAGGATATGGCACCACAACAAACCTGCCAAGAGAGGAATGCCCACCAAAACTCAGGCAAGGAGGGCATTAATCAGAGGCAACAAAGAGACCAAAGATAACCTTGAAGGAGCTGCAAAGCTCCACAGCCGAGATTGGAGTATCTGTCCATAAAACCAATTTAAGCCGTACACTCCACAGAACTGGGCTTTACGGAAAAGTGGCCATAAGCAAATACGTTTGGTGTTTGCCAAAATGCATGTGGGGGAGATTCCCCAAACATATGGAAGAAGGTACTCTGGTCAGATGAGACAAAAATTGAGCTTTTTGGCCATCAAGGAAAACGCTATGTCTGGCGCAAACCCAATACGTCTCATCACCCCGAGAACATGATCCCACCATGTTTTTCATTGGCAGGGACTGGGAAACTGGTCAGAACTGAAGGAATGATGGATGATGCTAAATACAGGGAAATTCTTGAGAAAAACCTGTTTCAGTCTTCCAGAGACTTGAGACTGGGACTGAGGTTCACCTTCCAGCAGGACAATGACCCTAAGCATACAGCTAAAGCAACACTCAAGTGGTTAAAGGGGAAACATTGAAATGTCTTGGAAATGCCTAGTCAAAGCTCAGACCTCAATCCAATTGAGAATCTGTAGTGTGACTTAAAGATTTCTGTACACCAGCGGAACCCATCCAACTTGAAGGAGCTGGAGCAGTTTTGCACTGAAGAATGGGAAAAAATCACAGTGGCTAGATGTGCCAACCTTATAGAGACAAACCCCAAGAGATTTGCAGCTGTAATTGCTGCAAAAGGTGGCTCTACAAAGTATTGACTTTGGGGCGGTGAATAATTATGCACGCTCAAGTTTTCTGTTTTTTTGTCTTATTTCTTGTTTGTTCCACAATAAAATATATTTTGCATCTTCAAAGTGGTACAGTAGGCATGTTGTTTAAATCAAATGATACAAACCCCCGCAAAAATCTATTTTAATTCCAGGTTGTTAGGCAACAAAATAGGAAAAATGCCAAGGGGGTGAATACTTTCACAAGCCACTGTAGCTGTTAGAGAATACATGCAATCTGATTGAGGAACTATAATGGACATAAAATAATTTCATCGCCTGCATCATTCAGTTTATGAGTTGGGCAAAAGGCATGAGGGTAGTGAGTAAAGTGTAGGGATATATACCTGATTGCTGTGCAATTAGTTAAGAGCGAGGGAGAGCAAGTGAGAGAGAGCGTGAGAGAGAGAGAGCGAGTGAGAGAGAAAGATAGAGAGAGAGCGAGTGAGTGTACACTACCCACATATTTCCCTCAGATTACACAGATCCACAAAAAATTTGAAAACAAACCCAATTTTGATAAACTCCCATATCTATTTGGTGAAATACCACAGTGTACCATCACAGCAGCACGATTTGTGACCTGTTACCACAAGAAAAGGGCAACCAGTGAAGAACAAACACCATTGTAAATACAAACCATTACTATGTTTATTTTCCCTTTTGAACTTTTACTATTTGCACATCATTACAACACCTTATATAGACATAATATGACATTTCAAATGTCTTTATTCTTCTGTGAGTGTAATGTTTACTGTTCATTTTTATTGTTTATTTCACTTTTGTTTATTATCTACTTCACTTGCTTTGGCAATGTTAACTAACATGTGTTTCCCATGCCAATAAAGCCCTTGAATTGAAATGTAATTTAATTGAGAGAGAGAGAGAGAGAGAGAGAGAGGGGGGGGGGGGGGGGACAGTGACCATGAGCCAAATTATGATTTTCCAAAAGACAAATCATAAGGAAATAAATATCACTTAAAATCTTAGGTGCACATAAAAATGCCTTTTGGGATATATAAAAAAAAAAAAAAGATTTCCAACTGTTGTCACCTTCTCACCAAGCTGCTTGGCGATGGTCTTGTAGCCCATTCCAGCCTTGTGTAGGTCTACAATCTTGTCCCTGACATCCTTGGAGAGCTCTTTGGTCTTGGCCATGGTGGAGAGTTTGGAATCTGATTGATTGACTGCTTCTGTGGACAGGTGTCTTTTATACATGTAACAAACTGAGATTAGGAGCACTCCCTTTAAGAGTGTGCTCCTAATCTCAGCTCGTTACCTGTATAAAAGACGCCTGGGAGCCAGAAATGTTTCTGATTGAGAGGGGGTCAAATACTTATTTCCCTTATTAAAATGCAAATCAATTTATAACATTTTTTACATGCGTTTTTCAGGATTTTTTTGGGGGTTATTCTGTCTCTCACTGTTCAAATAAACCTACCATTAAAATTATAGACTGATCATTTCTTTGCCAGTGGACAAACGTACAAAATCAGCAGGGGATCAAATACTTTTTTCCCTCACTGTATGGGGACCATTATTGCAGTGAAGTATGGGGACCACTATTACAGTGAAACATGGGGACCACTATTACAGTGAAAACATGGGGACCACTATTACAGTGAAATATGGGGACCACTATTACAGTGAAATATGGGAACCATTATTACAGTGAAATATGGGGACCACTATTACAGTGAAACATGGGGACCACTATTACAGTGAAATATGGGGACCACTATTACAGTGAAATATGGGAACCATTATTACAGTGAAATATGGGGACCACTATTACAGTGAAATATGGGAACCATTATTACAGTGAAATATGGGGACCACTATTACAGTGAAATATGGGGACCATTATTACAGTGAAATATGGGGACCATTTGTACAGTGAAATTCGGGGACCATTATTACAGTGAAAATATATATCATGGGACAAAACACCCACAGAAGAACATCTGCATACAGGGCAGAACTAGGAAGACTTCCTCTTCTACTGCCCATTGAAAAAAGGTTATGCAAATTCAGGGTGCACCTAGCCCAATCACATGAAGGATCATACAAACACAGAGCATTTATAGTCAACAGTCTCTGCCCAGAGAGTGACCCCGCAACAAAACTGGCCCAAAAACAAAACATTGACATTAACAGAAATTATCTGAAATGATCTGGTCACATGCAGGTAGTCACATGTATTGTTGGTGTGTTAGCAACTAAAACCCTACCGCAGGGCCATAAAGCTTACCGCTAATTAATTAATTAATTGTCTGTCTGTCTGTCTGTCTGTCTGTCGGTCGGTCGGTCCGTCCGTCCGTCCGTCCGTCCGTCTGTCTGTAGCCCTAATGGACAGGAATGATAAGACCTTCCTACCTGCATGGTGACACCTTTAAACAACAGAGATGCAGTATTAAAGCCACAATCCTGAGTCTGGATTTCAGCCCATCTGCAGCCCGATGTCCCTTGGTTGGGTATAATGCTACTTTAAAGCCATTGGTCTAATATAAGGAAGTCATGCACAATGAGGTTGACTACAGCCATGAGCAAACAAATGTTTTATGGAACTGTATGAGGAAGTTCTCACACAATTATTGAATTCATGCAAGTAGCTTAAAGTAAGCTATTGTATAGCCCACCTGCCACATTACATGCATAATCACGTTTGTGGTCGCTTTTGATAATGGTGTTTTCCCAGTAGTTGAACATTCACGCTTATAGCCAATAGCCTACTATAAAAAAATAAAACAATTTATAGCCTACGTGTGCACACTGCTGCACTTATAATGTGAAGAAATACCATAATAGTTTATCAGCATTTTAAGTTAAACATTCTGATCTGTTGCATTGATTTTGTAAAACATTTTTTTTTATGTTAGTGGTTATATTAATTTGGGATCTATCGCATCCCACAACTGTCCCAGACTATGTTTGGAATATGTATTTATTGCACAGAATAGAAGAGGTAAACTTTTGTACTAAGGGGGATAGTAGATTGACATAGGCTTGTGTTTTTGCTGTTCGTTAGGCCAACTCAGTGAAGGGGTGGCTCTCCCATAGGCACCACTGCAACAGCAGCTGGGCCTGTTCTAGCCTCTGATCATGACTGTCATTTCATTTTCACATAAAAGTAATTAGAAGAAGGCACCTTCTGTATGGGGGGGGGGGTTGTTAAGAGCCGCAACGCTCGGCCTGAACATTAACACACATTGCTTGCGGTACTTTTTTGGAAGCATAAGGACCTTATCTTTCATATCGGTGAGAAATAATTTTCAAAAAAACAAAGGTTAAATTGATACGCACCTTTATATAGGGTTAGGGTTCCCACACGGCCCTATCTCCGTGTTACAGAGCTTGTTTACGGAAAACAAACGGAAGACAAAGTAGACTACCTGTGCTAATTAGCTATCTGCATTTCCGAACACCTGTGTGTAAACAGAAGACAGATGCCACAAACGTATTGTCACTGAAGAAAAATAGGTTAGACTGCAACTGTGTTAAAACTGGTTAAATAGGTACAGTAAGTGTGTATTTTACATTTGTGAAATTATTTTGATGTGATATGAGAGTAGACGGCTTTATGTTTCTATAACAGTACCACAAATGACAATTGATTCACGTTTAGATGGAGTATTTGGCTGTTTTGGCTGAGAGCCAATTCACATCTAAACAGAACATGGAAGGTCCTTCGACTATAAGGAGTAACGTTAGGATGTTAGGCATCCTTTAGTGTGAAAAGCTGTCATCAAGGCAAAGGGTGGCTACTTTGAAGAATCTCAAATATATAAAATATTTAGATCTGTTTAACACTTTTTTTGCTTAATACATGATTGCATATGTGTTATCTCATAGTTTTAATGTCTTCATTATTATTCTACAATGTAGGAAATAGTAAAAATAAAGAAAAACCCTGGAATGAGTATGTGTCCAAACGTTGGACTGGTACTGTATATACAGTGCATTTGGTGCATAAGTATTCAGACCCTTTACTCAGTACTTTGTTTAAGCACCTTTCGCAGTGATTACAGCCTTGAGTCTTCTTGGGTATGATGCTACAAGCTTGGCACAGTTGTATTTGGGAAGTTTCTCCCATTCTTCTCTGCAGATCTTCTCAAGCTCTGTCAGAGCATCGCTGCATAGCTATTTTCAGGTCTCTCCAGAGATGTTCGATAGGGTTCAGGCTGGGTCACTCAAGGACATTCAGAGACTTGTCCCGAAGCCACTGCTGAGTTGTCTTGGCGGTGTGCTTAGGGTCGTCGTTCTGTTGGAAGCTGAACCTTCGCCCCAGTCTGAGGTCCTGAGCGCTCTGGAGCAGGTTTTCATCAAGGATCTCTCTGTACTTTGCTCCGTTCATCTTTGTGATGTTGTCTGTGCGATATATTGGTGTACCATGTTTTGTGCTGCTACCATGATGTGTTGCTACCATGTTGTTGTCATGTTGTGTTGCTGCCTTGCTATGTTGTTGTCTTAGGTCTCTCTTTATGTAGTGTTGTGTCTCTCTTGTCGTGATGTGTGTTTGTCTTATATTTATATATGGGTTTTTTTTGTGTTTTTTTATCCCACGTCCACACAGGAGGCCTTTTGCCTTTTGGTAGGCCGTCATTGTAAATAAGAATTTGTTCTTAACTGACTTGCCTAGTTAAATAAAGGTTAAATTAAATATATATATCTTTCCCTTGATCCAGACTAGTTTCCCAATCCCTGCTGATGAAAAACATCCCCACAGCATGATGCTGCCACCACCATGCTTCACCATAGGGATGGTGCCAGGTTTCCTCCAGATGTGACGCTTCGCATTCAGGCCAAAGAGTTCAATCTTGATTTCATCAAACCAGAGAATCTTGTTTCTCATGGACTGAGAGTCCTTTAGGTGCCTTTGGTAAACTCCAAGCGTGCTGCCATGTGCCTTTTACTGAGGAGTGGTTTCCGGATGGTCACCCTACTATAAAGGCCTGATTGGTGGAGTGCTGCAGAGATGGTTGTCCTTTTGGAAGGTTCTCCCATTTCAACAGAGGAACACTGGTGATCTGTCAGAGTGACCATTGGGTTCTTGGTCACCTCCCTGACCAAGGACCTTCTCCCCCGATTGCTCAGTTTGGCTGGGCGGCCAGCTCTAGGAAGAGTCTTGGTGGATCCAAACTTCTTCCATTGAAGAATGATGGAGGCCACTGTGTTCTTGGGGACATTCAATGCTGAAAAACATTTTTGGTACCCTTCCCCAGATCTGTGCCCCGACACACTCCTGTCTTGGAGCTCTACGGAGAATTCCTTCGTTCACATGGCTTGGTTTTTGCTCTGACGTGCACTGTCAACTGTGGGATCTTATATAGACAGGTGTGTGCCTTTCCAAATCATGTCCAATCAATTGAATTTACCACAGGTGGACTCCAATCAAGTTGTAGAAACATCTCAAGGATGATCAATGGAAACAGGATGCACTGAGCTCAATTTCAGGCCTCATAGAAAAGGGTCTGAATACTTGCAGTATGTAAACAAGGATTTTTTTGATTTTTTTTATACATTTGCAAAGATTCTAAAAAGGTGTTTTTGCTTTGTCAATATGGGATATTGTGTGTTGATTGATGACGGGGGGAAAACGATTTAATCAATTTTAGAATAAGGCTGTAACGTAACAAAATGTGGAAAAAGTCAAGGGGTCTGAATACTTTCCGAAACGTTTGTTGGTCTGAGCACGCCTCTACAGTCACCGGAGGAGCGCATCCCCTTCACATTGAAGTTGACATTTTAGAGCTGCAATATTTAACTTTTTCGGAGCCTAAGTCTAAGAAAAGGCAGATCTGTTCTGTGTGTGCTATTTATATGCTTCCCATTCTTAAGATTTATTTTTTCATACTTTTCTTTAGGTTTTGTACCCCTGCTTCAAACAGCTGAAAATACAATATGTTTGCTTATGGAAAAGATTCTTCACAGCGGTTTAAATGGTACAAAGGTTATCTACACTATATTTGCTTGTTTTGTCACATAAACTGAAATTAGACAAACTATCAGAATTGTAGCAACCAGGAAATGGTTGAGCAATTTCTGCATAGCGCATCTTTAAAATTGTTAAGGTAACAGTTAAGGTTAGGGTTAGGTAAGGGTTATGGTAAGGGTAGGGGTTAAAGATAGGGTTTAGGGTAGGGACGTCCCAAGGATCCCTGATTGCACGACTAATTCATTGCGGACGATAGGTCAAATGAAAGACCAAAATGAACGAGTCACAGAACCATATAAGATTTAGGCAACAAACATCATATGTTAATTATTTATTATTTCAAAGGAGACCGCTTACCTTTCTCTTGGTCCGTCAGCGATGTGCATTAATCCAACAGGACGCTAGTCCACCTGTAAACTAGCCACCAGTTTTGACACTTGTCCCCCTTGTCACCACACGAAATGAGAGAGTCGTGGGAGAGTAGTTGCAACAACACACGGAGGGTTGGAAAGGAAAGCTATGGGCCTATAATTCATTGAGCGACACATTGGATGGTGCCGGCTTCGGTTGTCATTAGATCGATTTACTAAACAAACTGAAAGTAGGGTGGGGATGTTAAACAGTAACTGGCCTCCATAAAACTGAGAGGGGAAATAATATAGGTGTGTGTGTGGTCAGCTTTGCCTATTCTGTCGAGACGAGGGTAAAGGGTGAGGAGGAGGTAATGTTTCACAGAATAATAGTAGAACAGTAACATTTTAACCATTTATTTATTTATTACAATATTTACATACTCTGTAGCCTTACACAAAGTTTTTTCAAAGATTGAAATCGACATATTGAGAGAAATGTCATTGGCACAACTTACTGTATTTTAAATTCCAATATGAGACAAAATACATTTTAGTCCAATATAGTCAAACTGCAATAGACCTACAGTACAGTAGACTATGTTGTGTAGCAATATAAACAAGCAGATGGTGCTAAAGTACTGTTTAAAAGGTAAGTAATATTACAGCGAGGTTTTGGCTCTGAGTTCATAGTTTAGGTAATGTGAGAAGAGGTCACACATATAGCAATGTCCGCTCCTTAGGAAAGTAAACATGTCGAGACAGCTGAGGGCCGTGAGACTGAGGAACACCTCGTTAGTGTGCTCCAGCTGCTGCAGGTGTTCCAGGTAGTAATTCCTGAACATGTAATAGGACATGTAACACACCAGCAGCACCACATCAAAACACAAGCTCTTCAGCTGAGCCCAGAATTCCTGGTGAAACATGCAGTCTAGCCCGTACTTCCTGGTCAGAAGGCCATGACGTGACAATGCAGTGCCGTCTGCACACAGGCCACGATGACGATCACAGAGCTCATGATGTAGTTCAGCTTTTTCACGCCAGAGTGATTTTTCAGGTGGCTGCCGACCTGGAAACAGTGAGAGTCATTGGAGGCCATTTTGCTTGTGTGGTTGTTGTTGGTGTTTTCATGGACTTCCTTGCCGTAGTTGAAATAGAGGATTGGGAAAATGACCACAAAGGTCACCACCCACACCGGCGATTAAAGCAACTTACTGGAAAAGAGCAAAGAAGAGAAGAGATCTTCAGTGATTTTGTGAGAAACTGATATTTGCCTTTCCCATTCCATATGCCACGACACACATTGAGAGGTATATGGTCCAACCCTCTAACCGCTACTTCTAGAACACTGTTAACTACAAGTATAACATGGACGGTTAACTACCTGTAGAACAGTCTATATCTAAGTAATATAATAAAACAATTCCCATAAAAATACATCAGTTTAAATTAGAGATATACATTTTTTTTGCATGGGCTGCGTGTCAATCCACCACATCCGCCCTTGTCGGATGGAGGTCGTTTTGGACTCGTCTGAAGGTAACCCATACTAACGAATGGAGGTAGTTTTGTGCCAACAAAAATAAAGGGTCAAATATGTTTACAAAAAAACGTAAATATTTCCTGAGACTTATATCTCCTGTCCTATATCTCCTAAATATAGGACAGACACTTCAAAAGCGTATTCCTTATGATTTTTCTTTTCCATGAACATGGTTATGCCTAACATTTTTAGAAGCATTAGATCAGAACCTTGATACTGTTTGACGTCTAAGTTTGAACATTAGTAATGAAGATTAGGCTATTTAGTTTATCCGGTTAACCAGATCTAGACAGAGCCTTGGTAGTTCCAAACTTCTTCCAATTAACAATGTTCTTGGGGACATTCAATGCTGCAGAAATATGTTGGTACCTTTTCCCAGATCTGCGCTTCGACACACTCCTGTCTTGGAGCTCTACGGAGAATTCCTTCGTTCACATGGCTTGGTTTTTGCTCTGACATGCACTGTCAACTGTGGGACCTTATATAGACAGGTGTGAGCCTTTCTAAATCATGTCCAATCAATCAATTAAATTTACCACGGGTGGACTCCAATCATGTTGTAGAAACATCTCAAGGATGATCAATTGAAACAGAATGCACCTGAGCTCAATTTCGAGTCTCATACCAAAGGGTCTGAATACTTATGTACAATGCCTTGCAAAAGTATTCATCCCCCTTGGCGTTTTTCCAGTTTTGTTGCATTACAACCTGTAATTTAAAAAGATTTGTATTTGTATTTCATGTAATGGACATACAGAAAACAGTCTAAATTGGTGAAGTGAAATGAAAAAATTCAAAAAAATTTAAAAACTGAAAAGTGGTGCGTGCATATGTATTTACCCCTTTTGCAGTGAAGCCCCTAAATAAGATTTGGTGCAACCAATTACCTTCAGAAGTCACATTATTAGTTAAATAAAGTCCACCTATGTGCAATCTAAGTGTCACATAATCTGTCACATGATCTCACTATACATACACCTGTTCTGAAAGGCCCCAGACTCTGCAACACCACTAAGCAAGAGGCACCACCAAGCAAGCAGCACCATGAAGACCAAGGAGCTCGCCAAACAGGTCAGGGACAAAGTTGTGGAGAAGTACAGATCAGGGTTGGGTTATAAAAAAATATCAGAAACCTTAAACATCCTACGGAGCACCATCAAATCCATTATAAAAAAATGGAATGAATATTAAACCACAACAAACCTGCCAAGAGAGGGCCGCCCACCAAAACTCACGGACCAGGCAAGGAGGGCATTAATCAGAGAGGCAACAAAGAGACCAAAGATAACCCTGAAGGATCTGCAAAGCTCTACAGCGGAGATTGGAGTATCTGTCCATAGGACCACTTTAAGCCGTACACTCCACAGACCTGGGCTTTACAGAAGAGTGGCCAGAAAAAAGCAATTGCTTAAAGAAAAAAATAAGCAAACACGTTTGATGTTCGCCAAAGGCATGTGGGAGACTCCCCAAACATATGGAAGAAGGTACTCTGGTCAAATGAGACAAAACTTCACCCTGGGGAAGTTTTTCATCGGCATGGACTGGGAAACTGGTCAGAATTGAAGGAATGATGGATGGTGCTAAATACAGGGAAATTCTTGAGAAAAACCTGTTTCAGTCTTCCAGAGATTTGAGACTGGGATGGAGGTTCAACTTCCAGCAGGACAATTACCCTAAGCATACAGCTAAAGCAACACCCAAGTGGTTAAAGGGGAAACATTTAAATGTCTTGGAAATGCCTAGTCAAAGCCCAGACCTCAATCCAAATGAGAAACGGTGGTAAGATTTAAAGATTGCTGTACACCAGAGGAACCCATCTAACTTGAAGGAGCTGGAGCAGTTTTGCCTTGAAGAATGGGAAAAGATCCCAGTGGCTAGATGTGCCGCGGGGGCGGAACCCGGGGGGGGACACGACCCCCCCATCCTGGGAAAAATATGATTTGTCCCCCCCAATATATCACTGGAACATAACTATGTCATTTAAATAATATTAATAATACGCAATGAAAGCAACTGTGCTGATTATAGACACTTAATAGCGCGTTTTTAAGTTTCAAAAGATTGCGACCCCCCCACCCTTTGCCTCACAAAGGTTTGATCCACTGCCAGTTCCTTAGCTTGCTAGGTAATGTAGAGGTCGTATCTACTGTCTGAAAGGCACTCAATGCACGTAACTGACGTGAGGTTAATCCAGTCAATCGCGCACACACACTAGCTGAATATGCAGAGCTAGCGCGCAAATATTAACTATTAAGCTAGCTAGTACCTATTCCATTTATGTGGCGTCGTCAAAGATGGAATCTTTGCTATCGTCAATTTATTCCAAGATCAGCATGCATGTAAGTTAGTGCTTCAAAGTCCCTGTGATAATTTTAGCGATAAACTGAACAGAACTACACTCTCTTCTACCATTGTTTTAAATATATTTAATGGTCTCGTTGCAAAAGCTAAATTGTCGCAAGGGAACTTTTATTTATATATTTTATTTCACCTTGATTTAACCCGGGTAGCAAAGATTATAGCAAACACCACTGAATTGGTGCTCGCTAGCTTTGCAAATTCAGCTATTGTTAGAAGCCAGCCAATATGAAACAAACGATTAAAATTACAAAAGGTTGCAGCATATGTTGTGTAAATGGTGAACTCATACAGCTGTCAACTCTTGTCACTGCAATCCGTTTCACATTTGCTAGCTACCTTTTAGATCGAAGCCCATATAGAATGATAGAAGATAAGATGATAGAAGCCCATCTCCTACTGTAAATAACCTACATACTGTGTGTGTGTAGCCAGCCAGGTAGAAAAATGGCAGAAAAAAGACGGACATCAGAGTATTTTTCAGTACACCAAAACGCAAAGTAAGAACCCTAGTAGCCTAATATCTCAAAGACTAGTTGATAAAATGTTCATAAGAAAGAAATGAAATTCTAATGGAAATGTTTCACAATGATGTCATTAGGCAGAGCAGGCAACAGATGGCACACAGACAGCAGAGTTGGGGACAGATATGCAGGGACAGACTGGCAGAGACAGGGAGTCTCAGGTAAGTTTGTTGAGTCTTTGTTTGGCAACATTATGAAAGGTTCTCAATTTTTTGACTTGTAAAATAGGAACATAATTGGAAAATGCCATCGATACCCCCACTCTCAACTTAAACTGGTGACTGAACTAAGATTTGTTAAAGGCAATGGTATTGCTGTTGTGATTAGTTGTGTAGTTTTGGGTACCGGTAGTTAGGAGTATGGCAAACACCTTATTTCTTTGGTTCCTCAATATACATTTACCATATTACAACGTAGGCTATGTGTTACAGCACTACTTTTGGTGTCCCCCTCAAGAATTGCTCTTGAGAAAATGTAATGTAATTGTCCCCTCCAAAGTTGATATCAGATTTTCGCCCCTGGTGCCAAGCTTAAAGAGACATACCCCAAGAGACTTGCAGCTGTAATTGCTGCAAATGTATTGACTTTGGGGAGATGAATAGTTATGCACGCTCAAGTTTTCTTGTCTTATTTCTTGTTTGTTTCACAATAAAAAAGATTTTGTATCTTCAAAGTGGTAGGCATGTTCTGGAAATCCAATGATACAAACCCCCCAAGAATCTATTTTAATCCCAGGTTGTAAGGCAACAAAATAGCAAAAATGCCAAGGGGGGGTGAATACTTTCGCAAGCCACTGTAAAAAAGGTATTTCTGTTGTTTATTTTTAATACTTTTGCAAACATTTCTAAAAACGTGTTTTTGCTTATTCATTATGTGGTATTGTGTGTGGATTGATGAGGAAAAACATTTATATAATCCATTTTAGAATAAGGCTGTAATGTAACAAAATGAGGAAAAGTCAAGAGGTCTGAATACTTTCCGAAGGCACTGAATGCACGCAGGCAAAATAGTTCATGCTGCAGGCATGTTTACAACTGATAATTGATGGCATGGTGCAAGAATGAATGCAATTAATTGATCATTGAATGCTATGATGGTCACAGCCAGTGGTGTAGTGGAGGGTATACGCAAGTATATGCCGTATAACCACTTATTTTGCAGTGGGCATTGTATATACTCACTTCTTATTACCCACTGATACGTATCAAAGTAGTGGTATTGGAAGTATACGCCGTATAAATTAATAGGCCTGATGGAACAGATCGGAATGTTGATCAAATATTATTTCTTAACTTTTTAGGCGCAGAAATATATACACGGCAGTAGGCCTATGCTTCAATGTTTCTAAATGCAATTTGTGCGAAAACACAGTTCTAAAATGCGCAACGCACAGGTAAGTGGGTTTATGGACAGAGATGGAAATATCTGTTAGAAAGAGGGGGGATTTAAAGATACAACAAATATCATTGGTTGCTAATATGATTAGGATAATTCCTTTGGCTGCTAGACAATTAACAAAAATGTAAAGAAAACCAATAGAACAGGGGGGATTTAAAGATACAACAAATATCATTGGTTGCTAATATGATTAGGATAATGCCTTTGGCTGCTAGACAATTAACGAAAATGTAAAGAAAACCAATAGAACAGGGGAATGCATCTGAGTACGTCTTTATATATATATAAAAACCCACTACGTTTCTATGGTGGGATTTTGGCTATAGGCTACTTTGAATCAAGGTAAGACATACCTCATGATATGAAGTAAAACGTCCTGGTTTCAAACAATTCAGGAACAGGAAAAACATAGCGATGCTAATGATTGACCTAACCGTCTTCTGGTAGATGGAAAGACTTTCCCAAAAACCTTCTCTATCAATGAACTAGCTACAGAATGATATCATGATTATTTGCATCAATCCAGCAGCCATTTGTTTTGCAAACTCTATCTCATATGCTCCACAAACACTGCAAGCCAACCAACAGTGCTAGGTGCCTGCAAATTTGAATTAAAGGGTAACTACACTCCAAAATCAAAATGTCAATATTTTTCATTGATTTAATCAATTATAGAATAAGGCTGTAAAGTAACAAAATGTGGACATTTTGAATGGGTCGGAATATTTTCCAAATGCAGTGTATTGGCAAGGGTGTTGCTCAGCCTGAGACAACAGTTTATCAACATTTTCAAATAATGATTGACATTTTCATTTAAAAAAATATATTTTGATAAATTTGTTCATACTATTTCATCCTTCCACGAGATATAGTCCCGACACATATCAAAGGTTTCTACCCAAGCCAGCTGGCCGTTCGTTCTATTTACTGACTTAACCATAGGCTACTGTACTGACGTTACCATAGGCTAATGTACAGATGTAACCATAGGCTACTGTACTGACGTTATCATAGGCTACTGTACTGATGTTACCATAGGCTAATGTACAGATGTAACCATAGGCTAATGTACTGACGTTACCATAGGCTAATGGACTGACGTTACCATAGGCTACTGTACTGACGTTACCATAGGCTACTGTACTGATGTTACCATAGGCTACTGTACTGATGTTACCATAGGCTACTGTACTGATGTTACCATAGGCTACTGTACTGACGTTACCATAGGCTACTGTACTGACGTTACCATAGGCTAATGTACTGACGTTACCATAGGCTACTGTACTGATGTTACCATAGGCTACTGTACTGATGTTACCATAGGCTACTGTACTGATGTTACCATAGGCTACTGTACTGACGTTACCATAGGCTACTGTACTGACGTTACCATAGGCTACTGTACTGACGTTACCATAGGCTAATGTACAGATGTAACCATAGGCTAATGTACTGATGTTACCATAGGCTAATGTACTGACGTTACCATAGGCTAATGTACTGATGTTACCATAGGCTACTGTACTGATGTTACCATAGGCTACTGTACTGATGTTACCATAGGCTACTGTACTGACGTTACCATAGGCTACTGTACTGACGTTACCATAGGCTACTGTACTGATGTTACCATAGGCTACTGTACTGACGTTACCATAGGCTACTGTACTGACGTTACCATAGGCTAATGTACTGATGTAACCATAGGCTAATGTACTGACGTTACCATAGGCTAATGTACTGACGTTACCATAGGCTACTGTACTGATGTTACCATAGGCTACTGTACTGACGTTACCATAGGCTAATGTACTGATGTTACCATAGGCTACTGTACTGATGTTACCATAGGCTAATGTACTGATGTTACCATAGGCTACTGTACTGATGTTACCATAGGCTACTGTACTGACGTTACCATAGGCTACTGTACTGACGTTACCATAGGCTACTGTACTGATGTTACCATAGGCTACTGTACTGACGTTACCATAGGCTAATGTACTGACGTTACCATAGGCTACTGTACTGATGTTACCATAGGCTACTGTACTGACGTTACCATAGGCTAATGTACTGATGTTACCATAGGCTACTGTACTGATGTTACCATAGGCTAATGTACTGATGTTACCATAGGCTACTGTACTGATGTTACCATAGGCTACTGTACTGACGTTACCATAGGCTAATGTACTGACGTTACCATAGGCTACTGTACTGATGTTACCATAGGCTACTGTACTGACGTTACCATAGGCTACTGTACTGATGTTACCATAGGCTACTGTACTGATGTTACCATAGGCTACTGTACTGATGTTACCATAGGCTACTGTACTGATGTTACCATAGGCTACTGTACTGACGTTACCATAGGCTACTGTACTGACGTTACCATAGGCTACTGTACTGACGTTACCATAGGCTACTGTACTGATGTTACCATAGGCTACTGTACTGACGTTACCATAGGCTACTGTACTGACGTTACCATAGGCTACTGTACTGACGTTACCATAGGCTACTGTACTGATGTTACCATAGGCTACTGTACTGACGTTACCATAGGCTACTGTACTGACGTTACCATAGGCTAATGTACTGATGTTACCATAGGCTACTGTACTGACGTTACCATAGGCTACTGTACTGACGTTACCATAGGCTACTGTACTGATGTTACCATAGGCTACTGTACTGATGTTACCATAGGCTACTGTACTGACGTTACCATAGGCTACTGTACTGACGTTACCATAGGCTACTGTACTGACGTTACCATAGGCTAATGTACTGATGTTACCATAGGCTACTGTACTGACGTTACCATAGGCTACTGTACTGATGTTACCATAGGCTACTGTACTGACGTTACCATAGGCTACTGTACTGATGTTACCATAGGCTAATGTACTGACGTTACCATAGGCTACTGTACTGACGTTACCATAGGCTAATGTACTGATGTTACCATAGGCTACTGTACTGACGTTACCATAGGCTAATGTACTGACGTTACCATAGGCTACTGTACTGACGTTACCATAGGCTACTGTACTGACGTTACCATAGGCTAATGTACTGACGTTACCATAGGCTACTGTACTGACTTTACCATAGGCTACTGTACTGATGTTACCATAGGCTAATGTACTGACTTTACCATAGGCTACTGTACTGACGTTACCATAGGCTACTGTACTGATGTTACCATAGGCTACTGTACTGACGTTACCATAGGCTACTGTACTGACTTTACCATAGGCTACTGTACTGATGTTACCATAGGCTACTGTACTGACGTTACCATAGGCTAATGTACTGACGTTACCATAGGCTACTGTACTGATGTTACCATAGGCTACTGTACTGATGTTACCATAGGCTACTGTACTGACGTTACCATAGGCTACTGTACTGATGTTACCATAGGCTACTGTACTGATGTTACCATAGGCTACTGTACTGATGTTACCATAGGCTACTGTACTGACGTTACCATAGGCTACTGTACTGACGTTACCATAGGCTACTGTACTGACGTTACCATAGGCTACTGTACTGATGTTACCATAGGCTACTGTACTGACGTTACCATAGGCTACTGTACTGACGTTACCATAGGCTAATGTACTGATGTTACCATAGGCTAATGTACTGACGTTACCATAGGCTAATGTACTGACGTTACCATAGGCTACTGTACTGATGTTACCATAGGCTACTGTACTGACGTTACCATAGGCTACTGTACTGATGTTACCATAGGCTACTGTACTGATGTTACCATAGGCTAATGTACTGATGTTACCATAGGCTACTGTACTGATGTTACCATAGGCTACTGTACTGACGTTACCATAGGCTACTGTACTGACGTTACCATAGGCTACTGTACTGATGTTACCATAGGCTACTGTACTGACGTTACCATAGGCTACTGTACTGACGTTACCATAGGCTACTGTACTGATGTTACCATAGGCTACTGTACTGACGTTACCATAGGCTACTGTACTGATGTTACCATAGGCTACTGTACTGACGTTACCATAGGCTAATGTACTGACGTTACCATAGGCTACTGTACTGACGTTACCATAGGCTACTGTACTGATGTTACCATAGGCTACTGTACTGACGTTACCATAGGCTACTGTACTGATGTTACCATAGGCTACTGTACTGACGTTACCATAGGCTACTGTACTGACGTTACCATAGGCTACTGTACTGACGTTACCATAGGCTACTGTACTGATGTTACCATAGGCTACTGTACTGACGTTACCATAGGCTACTGTACTGACGTTACCATAGGCTACTGTACTGACGTTACCATAGGCTAATGTACTGATGTTACCATAGGCTACTGTACTGACGTTACCATAGGCTACTGTACTGATGTTACCATAGGCTACTGTACTGACGTTACCATAGGCTACTGTACTGATGTTACCATAGGCTAATGTACTGACGTTACCATAGGCTACTGTACTGACGTTACCATAGGCTACTGTACTGATGTTACCATAGGCTACTGTACTGACGTTACCATAGGCTACTGTACTGACGTTACCATAGGCTACTGTACTGACGTTACCATAGGCTACTGTACTGACGTTACCATAGGCTACTGTACTGACGTTACCATAGGCTACTGTACTGACGTTACCATAGGCTACTGTACTGATGTTACCATAGGCTACTGTACTGACGTTACCATAGGCTACTGTACTGACGTTACCATAGGCTACTGTACTGATGTTACCATAGGCTACTGTACTGACGTTACCATAGGCTACTGTACTGACTGTTACCATAGGCTACTGTACTGATGTTACCATAGGCTACTGTACTGACGTTACCATAGGCTAATGTACTGACGTTACCATAGGCTAATGTACTGATGTTACCATAGGCTAATGTACTGATGTTACCATAGGCTACTGTACTGACGTTACCATAGGCTACTGTACTGATGTTACCATAGGCTACTGTACTGATGTTACCATAGGCTACTGTACTGATGTTACCATAGGCTACTGTACTGACGTTACCATAGGCTACTGTACTGACGTTACCATAGGCTACTGTACTGACGTTACCATAGGCTACTGTACTGATGTTACCATAGGCTACTGTACTGACGTTACCATAGGCTACTGTACTGACGTTACCATAGGCTAATGTACTGATGTTACCATAGGCTAATGTACTGACGTTACCATAGGCTAATGTACTGACGTTACCATAGGCTACTGTACTGATGTTACCATAGGCTACTGTACTGACGTTACCATAGGCTACTGTACTGATGTTACCATAGGCTACTGTACTGATGTTACCATAGGCTACTGTACTGATGTTACCATAGGCTACTGTACTGATGTTACCATAGGCTACTGTACTGACGTTACCATAGGCTACTGTACTGACGTTACCATAGGCTACTGTACTGATGTTACCATAGGCTACTGTACTGACGTTACCATAGGCTACTGTACTGACGTTACCATAGGCTACTGTACTGATGTTACCATAGGCTACTGTACTGACGTTACCATAGGCTACTGTACTGATGTTACCATAGGCTACTGTACTGACGTTACCATAGGCTAATGTACTGACGTTACCATAGGCTACTGTACTGACGTTACCATAGGCTACTGTACTGATGTTACCATAGGCTACTGTACTGACGTTACCATAGGCTACTGTACTGATGTTACCATAGGCTACTGTACTGACGTTACCATAGGCTACTGTACTGACGTTACCATAGGCTACTGTACTGATGTTACCATAGGCTACTGTACTGATGTTACCATAGGCTACTGTACTGACGTTACCATAGGCTACTGTACTGACGTTACCATAGGCTACTGTACTGACGTTACCATAGGCTAATGTACTGACGTTACCATAGGCT
The DNA here is from genome assembly GCF_965601325.2 of Salmo salar. Taxonomy (NCBI): domain Eukaryota; kingdom Metazoa; phylum Chordata; class Actinopteri; order Salmoniformes; family Salmonidae; genus Salmo; species Salmo salar. The sequence goes on along the minus strand of NC_138319.1, from coordinate 30,417,631 downwards.
ACTGTACTGACGTTACCATAGGCTACTGTACTGATGTTACCATAGGCTACTGTACTGACGTTACCATAGGCTACTGTACTGATGTTACCATAGGCTAATGTACTGACGTTACCATAGGCTACTGTACTGACGTTACCATAGGCTACTGTACTGATGTTACCATAGGCTACTGTACTGACGTTACCATAGGCTAATGTACTGACGTTACCATAGGCTACTGTACTGACGTTACCATAGGCTACTGTACTGACGTTACCATAGGCTAATGTACTGACGTTACCATAGGCTACTGTACTGACGTTACCATAGGCTACTGTACTGATGTTACCATAGGCTACTGTACTGACGTTACCATAGGCTACTGTACTGACGTTACCATAGGCTACTGTACTGATGTTACCATAGGCTACTGTACTGACGTTACCATAGGCTACTGTACTGACTTTACCATAGGCTACTGTACTGATGTTACCATAGGCTACTGTACTGACGTTACCATAGGCTACTGTACTGACGTTACCATAGGCTAATGTACTGATGTTACCATAGGCTAATGTACTGATGTTACCATAGGCTACTGTACTGACGTTACCATAGGCTAATGTACTGATGTTACCATAGGCTACTGTACTGATGTTACCATAGGCTACTGTACTGATGTTACCATAGGCTACTGTACTGACGTTACCATAGGCTACTGTACTGACGTTACCATAGGCTACTGTACTGATGTTACCATAGGCTACTGTACTGACGTTACCATAGGCTACTGTACTGACGTTACCATAGGCTAATGTACTGATGTTACCATAGGCTAATGTACTGATGTTACCATAGGCTACTGTACTGATGTTACCATAGGCTACTGTACTGACGTTACCATAGGCTACTGTACTGACGTTACCATAGGCTACTGTACTGATGTTACCATAGGCTACTGTACTGACGTTACCATAGGCTAATGTACTGACGTTACCATAGGCTACTGTACTGATGTTACCATAGGCTACTGTACTGACGTTACCATAGGCTACTGTACTGATGTTACCATAGGCTACTGTACTGATGTTACCATAGGCTACTGTACTGACGTTACCATAGGCTACTGTACTGACGTTACCATAGGCTACTGTACTGACGTTACCATAGGCTACTGTACTGACGTTACCATAGGCTACTGTACTGATGTTACCATAGGCTACTGTACTGACGTTACCATAGGCTACTGTACTGATGTTACCATAGGCTACTGTACTGATGTTACCATAGGCTAATGTACTGATGTTACCATAGGCTACTGTACTGATGTTACCATAGGCTACTGTACTGACGTTACCATAGGCTACTGTACTGATGTTACCATAGGCTACTGTACTGACGTTACCATAGGCTACTGTACTGATGTTACCATAGGCTACTGTACTGACGTTACCATAGGCTAATGTACTGACGTTACCATAGGCTACTGTACTGACGTTACCATAGGCTACTGTACTGATGTTACCATAGGCTACTGTACTGACGTTACCATAGGCTACTGTACTGACGTTACCATAGGCTACTGTACTGATGTTACCATAGGCTACTGTACTGACGTTACCATAGGCTACTGTACTGACGTTACCATAGGCTACTGTACTGATGTTACCATAGGCTACTGTACTGATGTTACCATAGGCTACTGTACTGACGTTACCATAGGCTACTGTACTGATGTTACCATAGGCTACTGTACTGACGTTACCATAGGCTACTGTACTGACGTTACCATAGGCTACTGTACTGACGTTACCATAGGCTACTGTACTGACGTTACCATAGGCTACTGTACTGATGTTACCATAGGCTACTGTACTGACGTTACCATAGGCTACTGTACTGATGTTACCATAGGCTACTGTACTGACGTTACCATAGGCTACTGTACTGACGTTACCATAGGCTAATGTACTGATGTTACCATAGGCTACTGTACTGACGTTACCATAGGCTAATGTACTGACGTTACCATAGGCTACTGTACTGACGTTACCATAGGCTACTGTACTGACGTTACCATAGGCTAATGTACTGACGTTACCATAGGCTACTGTACTGACTTTACCATAGGCTACTGTACTGATGTTACCATAGGCTAATGTACTGACTGTTACCATAGGCTACTGTACTGACTTTACCATAGGCTACTGTACTGATGTTACCATAGGCTACTGTACTGACGTTACCATAGGCTACTGTACTGACGTTACCATAGGCTACTGTACTGATGTTACCATAGGCTACTGTACTGACGTTACCATAGGCTACTGTACTGACGTTACCATAGGCTACTGTACTGATGTTACCATAGGCTACTGTACTGATGTTACCATAGGCTACTGTACTGACGTTACCATAGGCTACTGTACTGATGTTACCATAGGCTACTGTACTGACGTTACCATAGGCTACTGTACTGACGTTACCATAGGCTACTGTACTGATGTTACCATAGGCTACTGTACTGACGTTACCATAGGCTACTGTACTGATGTTACCATAGGCTACTGTACTGACGTTACCATAGGCTACTGTACTGACGTTACCATAGGCTACTGTACTGATGTTACCATAGGCTACTGTACTGACGTTACCATAGGCTACTGTACTGACGTTACCATAGGCTACTGTACTGACGTTACCATAGGCTACTGTACTGATGTTACCATAGGCTAATGTACTGACGTTACCATAGGCTACTGTACTGATGTTACCATAGGCTACTGTACTGACTTACCATAGGCTACTGTACTGACGTTACCATAGGCTAGGCTACTGTACTGATGTTACCATAGGCTACTGTACTGACGTTACCATAGGCTAGGCTACTGTACTGATGTTACCATAGGCTACTGTACTGACGTTACCATAGGCTACTGTACTGACGTTACCATAGGCTACTGTACTGATGTTACCATAGGCTAATGTACTGACGTTACCATAGGCTACTGTACTGACGTTACCATAGGCTACTGTACTGACGTTACCATAGGCTACTGTACTGACGTTACCATAGGCTAATGTACTGACGTTACCATAGGCTACTGTACTGACGTTACCATAGGCTACTGTACTGACGTTACCATAGGCTACTGTACTGACGTTACCATAGGCTACTGTACTGACGTTACCATAGGCTACTGTACTGATGTTACCATAGGCTACTGTACTGACGTTACCATAGGCTACTGTACTGACGTTACCATAGGCTACTGTACTGACGTTACCATAGGCTACTGTACTGATGTTACCATAGGCTACTGTACTGACGTTACCATAGGCTACTGTACTGACGTTACCATAGGCTACTGTACTGATGTTACCATAGGCTACTGTACTGACGTTACCATAGGCTAATGTACTGACGTTACCATAGGCTACTGTACTGACGTTACCATAGGCTACTGTACTGACGTTACCATAGGCTAATGTACTGACGTTACCATAGGCTACTGTACTGACGTTACCATAGGCTACTGTACTGATGTTACCATAGGCTACTGTACTGACGTTACCATAGGCTACTGTACTGACGTTACCATAGGCTACTGTACTGATGTTACCATAGGCTACTGTACTGACGTTACCATAGGCTACTGTACTGACGTTACCATAGGCTACTGTACTGATGTTACCATAGGCTACTGTACTGACGTTACCATAGGCTAATGTACTGACGTTACCATAGGCTAATGTACTGATGTTACCATAGGCTAATGTACTGATGTTACCATAGGCTACTGTACTGACGTTACCATAGGCTACTGTACTGATGTTACCATAGGCTACTGTACTGATGTTACCATAGGCTACTGTACTGATGTTACCATAGGCTACTGTACTGACGTTACCATAGGCTACTGTACTGACGTTACCATAGGCTACTGTACTGATGTTACCATAGGCTACTGTACTGACGTTACCATAGGCTACTGTACTGACGTTACCATAGGCTAATGTACTGATGTTACCATAGGCTACTGTACTGACGTTACCATAGGCTAATGTACTGACGTTACCATAGGCTACTGTACTGATGTTACCATAGGCTACTGTACTGACGTTACCATAGGCTACTGTACTGATGTTACCATAGGCTACTGTACTGATGTTACCATAGGCTAATGTACTGATGTTACCATAGGCTACTGTACTGATGTTACCATAGGCTACTGTACTGACGTTACCATAGGCTACTGTACTGACGTTACCATAGGCTACTGTACTGATGTTACCATAGGCTACTGTACTGACGTTACCATAGGCTACTGTACTGATGTTACCATAGGCTACTGTACTGATGTTACCATAGGCTACTGTACTGACGTTACCATAGGCTACTGTACTGATGTTACCATAGGCTACTGTACTGATGTTACCATAGGCTAATGTACTGACGTTACCATAGGCTACTGTACTGACGTTACCATAGGCTACTGTACTGACGTTACCATAGGCTAATGTACTGACGTTACCATAGGCTACTGTACTGATGTTACCATAGGCTACTGTACTGACGTTACCATAGGCTACTGTACTGATGTTACCATAGGCTACTGTACTGATGTTACCATAGGCTAATGTACTGACGTTACCATAGGCTACTGTACTGATGTTACCATAGGCTACTGTACTGACGTTACCATAGGCTACTGTACTGATGTTACCATAGGCTACTGTACTGACGTTACCATAGGCTACTGTACTGATGTTACCATAGGCTACTGTACTGACGTTACCATAGGCTACTGTACTGACGTTACCATAGGCTACTGTACTGACGTTACCATAGGCTACTGTACTGATGTTACCATAGGCTACTGTACTGACGTTACCATAGGCTACTGTACTGACGTTACCATAGGCTACTGTACTGATGTTACCATAGGCTACTGTACTGACGTTACCATAGGCTACTGTACTGACGTTACCATAGGCTACTGTACTGACGTTACCATAGGCTACTGTACTGATGTTACCATAGGCTACTGTACTGACGTTACCATAGGCTACTGTACTGATGTTACCATAGGCTACTGTACTGACGTTACCATAGGCTACTGTACTGACGTTACCATAGGCTAATGTACTGACGTTACCATAGGCTACTGTACTGACGTTACCATAGGCTACTGTACTGATGTTACCATAGGCTACTGTACTGACGTTACCATAGGCTACTGTACTGACGTTACCATAGGCTACTGTACTGACGTTACCATAGGCTACTGTACTGACGTTACCATAGGCTAATGTACTGACGTTACCATAGGCTACTGTACTGACGTTACCATAGGCTACTGTACTGATGTTACCATAGGCTACTGTACTGACGTTACCATAGGCTACTGTACTGACGTTACCATAGGCTACTGTACTGATGTTACCATAGGCTACTGTACTGACGTTACCATAGGCTACTGTACTGACGTTACCATAGGCTACTGTACTGATGTTACCATAGGCTACTGTACTGACGTTACCATAGGCTACTGTACTGACGTTACCATAGGCTACTGTACTGATGTTACCATAGGCTACTGTACTGATGTTACCATAGGCTACTGTACTGACGTTACCATAGGCTACTGTACTGATGTTACCATAGGCTACTGTACTGACGTTACCATAGGCTACTGTACTGACGTTACCATAGGCTACTGTACTGATGTTACCATAGGCTACTGTACTGACGTTACCATAGGCTACTGTACTGATGTTACCATAGGCTACTGTACTGACGTTACCATAGGCTACTGTACTGACGTTACCATAGGCTACTGTACTGACGTTACCATAGGCTACTGTACTGACGTTACCATAGGCTACTGTACTGATGTTACCATAGGCTACTGTACTGACGTTACCATAGGCTACTGTACTGACGTTACCATAGGCTACTGTACTGACGTTACCATAGGCTACTGTACTGATGTTACCATAGGCTAATGTACTGACGTTACCATAGGCTACTGTACTGATGTTACCATAGGCTACTGTACTGACGTTACCATAGGCTACTGTACTGACGTTACCATAGGCTACTGTACTGATGTTACCATAGGCTACTGTACTGACGTTACCATAGGCTACTGTACTGACGTTACCATAGGCTACTGTACTGATGTTACCATAGGCTACTGTACTGACGTTACCATAGGCTACTGTACTGACGTTACCATAGGCTACTGTACTGACGTTACCATAGGCTACTGTACTGACGTTACCATAGGCTACTGTACTGACGTTACCATAGGCTACTGTACTGATGTTACCATAGGCTACTGTACTGACGTTACCATAGGCTACTGTACTGACGTTACCATAGGCTACTGTACTGACGTTACCATAGGCTACTGTACTGATGTTACCATAGGCTACTGTACTGACGTTACCATAGGCTACTGTACTGACGTTACCATAGGCTACTGTACTGATGTTACCATAGGCTACTGTACTGACGTTACCATAGGCTACTGTACTGACGTTACCATAGGCTACTGTACTGATGTTACCATAGGCTACTGTACTGACGTTACCATAGGCTACTGTACTGACGTTACCATAGGCTAATGTACTGATGTTACCATAGGCTAATGTACTGATGTTACCATAGGCTACTGTACTGATGTTACCATAGGCTAATGTACTGACTTTACCATAGGCTAATGTACTGACTTTACCATAGGCTAATGTACTGATGTTACCATAGGCTAATGTACTGACGTTACCATAGGCTAATGTACTGACGTTACCATAGGCTAATGTACTGATGTTACCATAGGCTAATGTGCTGACATAACCATAGGCTACTGTACTGATGTTACCATAGGCTACTGTACTGATGTTACCATAGGCTACTGTACTGATGTTACCATAGGCTACTGTACTGATGTTACCATAGGCTACTGTACTGATGTTACCATAGGCTACTGTACTGATGTTACCATAGGCTACTGTACTGATGTTACCATAGGCTACTGTACTGACGTTACCATAGGCTACTGTACTGATGTTACCATAGGCTAATGTACTGACGTTACCATAGGCTACTGTACTGACGTTACCATAGGCTAATGTACTGACGTTACCATAGGCTACTGTACTGATGTTACCATAGGCTACTGTACTGATGTTACCATAGGCTACTGTACTGACGTTACCATAGGCTACTGTACTGACGTTACCATAGGCTAATGTACTGACGTTACCATAGGCTACTGTACTGACGTTACCATAGGCTACTGTACTGCCGTTACAATCGTGATTCAGAAGATCGGGAGTGAGATAGTTATTCGATGGAGAAAAATGGATTAACTTCTCAATGTCAGTTAAGGATACTATAGGCTTTGTTATCACATTTAATGTTGTATTTATTAACTACAAAAAGGTAAGATGTATTTTTAATTCTGGTGCCGCTCTGCACACACAAGCTACACTGAACAAAACGTAACATTAAACAATTTCAAAGATTTTACTGAGTTACAGTTCATATAAGGAAATCAGTCAATTGAAATAAATTCATTAAGCTCTAATCTATGGATTTCACTTGACTGGGAATGCAGATATGGTCACGGATACCTTAAAAAAAAGTAAGGGCGTGGATCAGAAAACCAGTCAGTATCTGGTGTGACCACCATTTGCCTCATGCAGCGCGACACATAGAGTTGATCAGGCTGTTGATTGTGGCCTGTGGAATGTTGTCCCACTCGTCTTCAATGGCTGTGCGAAGTTGCTGGATATTGGTGGGAACTGGAACATGCTGTCGTACACGTCGATCCAGAGCATCCCAAACATACACAACAGGTGACGGCTGCTGAGTATACAGGCCATGGAAGAACTGCTTCCAGGAATTGTGTACAGATCCTTGCGACATGGGGTCGTACATTATTATGCTGAAACATGAGGTGATGGCGGCAGGTGAATGGCATGACAATGGGCCTCAGGATCTCGTCACGGTATCTTTGTGTATTCAAATTTCCATAGATAAAATGTAATTGTGTTCGTTGTCCATGGCTTATGCCTGTTGTGGCAGACCAGGGGGTTTGATCTAGACGTTTACACAGATCAGACACGGACACAAGAGTGATACCTCAGTTTAAACCAATAAAGGAAAAGAAAAGAAACAGTCTCCCCCAGGAGACCTCTTCCGGGTTACCGCCGGGGAATGCTGTCTCCTCCGGGGTAGAACACAGAGCCCCTCGGTTTGAGCAGACCGTGCGGATGTTACGAACCGCCTGGACCTTCCTCTCCTGGGGATTGATGTTCCCCCGTCCAATCAAATACCCCAGGTACTCCACCTCCTCGAACCCCAGCTTGCATTTCTTGGAGTTTGCTGTCAACCTGGCTTGTCTGAGCAAGTCCAGTACTGCCTGGCGTTAGGTGCTTTCCTAACCTTGGCTGTGGAGGATGATGTCATCCAAATAGGCCAGTGCGTACTGTTGGTGGGGTCGGAGGACTCGGTCCATCAGGCGCTGGAACGTGGGCGGGGCTCCATGTAGACCGAATGGGAGGACCCGGTATTGGTATAAACCGTCCGGTGTCGAGAATGCCGGCTTCTCCCAAGAGGAGAAGGGTACCTGCCAATATCCCTTGGTCAGATCCAGGGTACTGATGTATCAGGCCTTTCCCAACCGGTTGATGAGATCGTCCACTCTCGGCATGGGGTAGGAGTCGAACAAACTGATGTCGTTCACCCCCTGCACCATGTTCTGTGGGAATCCTCAATGACTCCCATCCTCAGCATAGCCTCCACCTCCTGCTTCACAGCCTTCCTTCAGGCCTCGAGGATCTGGTATGATGAGCTCCCGGAGTGCTTGCTTCTGAGCTGGTTTTGACCACAACACGGCCAAGGCTGTCCTCACGTGCCACCTCTTCAATAGGTTCACATGGTAAATCTATTGGGGTTCCCGTCTCCCCGGCTGCCGGAAAACCCAAATGGAACCCTTGGTTTGGGCACGCTGGGCCTTCTCCATATGTTCCCTTACCATATGGCTGTCATCTGCTCCCTCATCATCACATCAGCTGGGCGTCCCACACCTCCTTGGTGAGATCCAGTAGGCTGGGTGGTCTCCTCCCGTCTCCCCCGGGTGGCTTGTCCACGGTACGCCGACAACAATGAGACAGCCTATAGGGAAGAGGTCAGATGCCTGGCAGTGTGGTGCCAGGACAACTACCTCTCCCTCAACATCAGCAAGACCAAGGAGCTGATTGCGGGCTACAGGAAACGGAGGGACGAACACTCCCATTCACATCAATGGGGCTGTAGTGGAGTCGAAAGCTTAACATGGTCCACACACAGTTGTGAAGAGGGCACGACAGCGCCTCTTCCCCCTCAGGAGGCTGAAAAGATTTGGCATGGGCCCTCAGATCCTCAAAAAGTTCTACAGCTGCAACATTGAGAGCATCTGACCGGCTGCATCACCGCTTGGTACGGCAACTGCAAGGCACCCGACCACAAGGCGTTACAGAGGGTGTTGAATACAGCCCAGGACCTCTAGACCAGGCTGTGTCAGAGGAAAGCCCAAAAGATTGTCAAAGAGTCCAGCCACCCAATCCATAGACTGTTCCCTATGCTAAGCGGTACCAGTGCACCAAGCCTGGAATAAACAAGACCCTGAACAGCTTCTATCCTCAAGCCATAAGACTGCTAAACAAGACTGCAAAACAAGACCGCTAAATATCTAATCAAATGGGCTACCTGAACTGCCTGCATGACCATTTTTTGCACTAACTCTCCTGCACTGACTATGCACACACACTGGATTCTACTCACACACACAGACACCTAAACACACACATACTACATATGGCCGCACACACATAGCACGCCCGCACATGCACACTGACTCCACACCACAGGAGGTTGGTGGCACCTTAATTGGGGAGGACATGCTCGTGGTAATGGCTGGAGCGGAATAGTTGGAATGGTATCAAATACATGGTTTCTATGTGTCTTATGTCATTCCATTCGCTCGTTCCAGCCACTATTATGAGCCTTCCTCCCCTCAGCAGCCTCCACTGAACCACTCACACACACTTTCACACTCACCACATACACTGCTGCTACTGTTTATTATCTATCCTGTTGCCTATTCACTTTACCCCTACCTACATGTACATATCTACCTCAATGACGTCGTACCCCTGCATATTACTCGTTATTGTTATTCACTGTGTATTTATTTCTCGTGTCACTATTTTATATTTATTTGGTGTTGTTATCTTTAACTCTGCATTGTTAGAAAAGGACCCGTAAGTAAACTTTTAACTGTTAGTCTACACCTGTTGTCTACGTGACAAATACTATTGAGAATTGATTATTTGACTATCACCAGGATTAAACTAGCATCAGGTCATTAAGAGACATAGCAGTGTCACCTGGGAAAAAGATTCAGAGAAGGTGGATCTTCTGATGTCATCCAGCTTCAGTTGTCTGAAGTCAAGGGTGGACAGCTGAAAAACAATGACATACATTCATTTCATAGTAATAATAAAGCCACAATGACGTAATACAGTGTAAGACTGCACTGTAAAAGGCTACACCAGACATTCTACACCAATAGGGTTTTTCCCTACACTCAGAGGATAAACCTTGGCATTGTGCCGAGCAGAGGAACTAGCGGTTACCTTGTTTACCAGGAAGTAGCTGTATTTGATGGGGTGATTAACATGATACTGACACTTGATAATGTGGCAGTGAATAGAGGTTGTTGTGTACAGTATAGTCATATTTCTGTTTGCAACGTTCTGAAAGGACAAGATGGCGCCGACAGAGAGGGCTGCCTCACTTCTAGTCCTTTGGAAACTTTGCAGTATTTAGATTTTTCATGTATTATTTCTTACATTGCTAGCCCAGAAAATCTTAAGTGTTATTACATAGAGATGGGAAGAACTATTGGATACTTTTATAAGCATTTTGCTACACTCGCAATAACATCTGCTAACCATGTGTATGTGACCAATAACATTTGATTTGATATATATATGTAGATTCATGTTCATATTTCAGTCATTTAGCAGTCAGTCTTATCCAGATTAACTTCCAATAGGAACATTCAAGTAAAGTGAAGAACAAAACAGTACTAAACAGTCAATAGTGTAAAGGTATGTATCTCCTGTCTCCCAGAGATGCCCTGAGAGTCCATGGCTTCCTGCTTTATGTTGATCCACAGCCTCAGACCTGACTCACACTCAGACACACACATGCAAACCATACACAGAATTAGTATGGAGCTTGACTTGCTACTGGATCTTTGCAAAGCGTGAATGGCTAGCTGTGGACCTAGCTAGAGAACCTATTGATGTCTGGAGTATGTAGAATGTAAGGGTTTGTGTGTAGAGATAGGTGGCTGTGAGACAGTGGTGTAAAGTACTTAAGTAGTACTTTAAAGTATTTTTACTTAAGTACATTTTGGGTATATGTACTTTACTATTTATATTTTTGACCATTTTTACTTTTACTTCACTGTATTCCTAAATATAATGATGTACTTTTTTCTCCATACATTTTCCCTGACACCCAAAAGTACTCTTTACAGTTTGAATGCTTAGCGGGACAGGAAAATTGTCAAATACACATACTTATCAAGAGAACATCCCTGGTCATCCCTTCTTCCTCTGATCTGGTGGACTCACTGAACCCAAATGCTTCATTTGTAAATTATGTCTGAGTGTTGGCTATCCATAAATAAATAAAAACAATAAACGATGCCGTCTGGTTTCCTTAAAATAAGGAATTTGAAATGATTTATACTTTTCCTTTTGATACTTAAGTATTTTTTAGCTTTTACATTTACTTTTGATACTTAAGTATATTTAAAACCAAATACTTGTAGACTTTTACTCAAGTAGTATTTTACTGGGTGACTTTAACTTTTACTTGAGTCATTTTCTATTAAGGTATCTTTACTTTTACTCAAGTATGACAATTGAGAACTTTTTACACCACTGCTATCATGGCTCAGGATGAGACCCAGATGCAGACACAGGAGGCGGATAGTTAGAATCTCAGATATTTATTATAACACAGGGGGTGGATAGTTAGAATCTCAGATATTTATTATAACACAGGAGGCGGATAGTTAGAATCTCAGATATTTATTATAACACAGGGGGCGGATAGTTAGAATCTCAGATATTTATTATAACACAGGAGGCGGATAGTTAGAATCTCAGATATTTATTATAACACAGGGGGCGGATAGTTAGAATCTCAGATATTTATTATAACACAGGGGGCGGATAGTTAGAATCTCAGATATTTATTATAACACAGGGGGCGGATAGTTAGAATCTCAGATATTTATTATAACACAGGAGGCGGATAGTTAGAATCTCAGATATTTATTATAACACAGGGGGCGGATAGTTAGAATCTCAGATACTTATTATAACACAGGGGGCGGATAGTTAGAATCTCAGATATTTATTATAACACAGGGGGCGGATAGTTAGAATCTCAGATATTTATTATAACACAGGAGGCGGATAGTTAGAATCTCAGATATTTATTATAACACAGGAGGCGGATAGTTAGAATCTCAGATATTTATTATAACACAGGGGGCGGATAGAATCTCAGATTTATTATAACACAGGAGGTGGATAGTTAGAATCTCAGATATTTATTATAACACAGGGGGCGGATAGTTAGAATCTCAGATATTTATTATAACACAGGGGGCGGATAGTTAGAATCTCAGATATTTATTATAACACAGGAGGCGGATAGTTAGAATCTCAGATATTTATTATAACATAGGAGGCGGATAGTTAGAATCTTAGATATTTATTATAACACAGGGGGCAGGCAAACAGCAGGTTGAGCGCAGGCAGAGGTTGGTAATCCAGGGCAGAGTCAGGCAGGTACAGGACGGCAGGCAGGATGGCAGGCAGGCTCAGGCAGACTAAGGGTCAGGACAGGCAGGCTCATGGTCAGGACAGGCAGGCTCAGGACACGCAGGCTCAGGGTCAGGACAGGACAGGCAGGCTCAGGGTCAGGACAGGCAGGCTCAGGACACGCAGGCTCATGGTCAGGACAGGCAGGCTCAGGACACGCAGGCTCAGGGTCAGGACAGGCAGGCTCAGGACATGCAGGCTCAGGGTCAGGACAGGCAGGCTCAGGACAGGCAGGCTCAGGGTCAGGACAGGCAGGCGCAGGGTCAGGACAGGCAGGCTCAGGGTCAGGACAGGCAGGCTCAGGGTCAGGACAGGCAGGCTCAGGGTCAGGACAGGCAGGCTCAGGGTCAGGACAGGCAGGCTCAGGACTGGCAGGCTCAGGACAGGCAGGCTCAGGGTCAGGACAGGCAGGCTCAGGGTCAGTACAGGCAGAAAGGTCAGAACCAGGAAGACTAGAAACAAAACTTGAGAACAGGCAAACTGGAAACACTCTGGTACGACAAGGCAAACTGGAAACACTCTGGTACGACAAGGCAAACTGGAAAAACTCTGGTACGACAAGACAAACTGGAAACACTCTGGTATGACAAGACAAACTGGAAACATTCTGGTACGACAAGACAAACTGGAAACACTCTGGTACGACAAGACAAACTGGAAACACTCTGGTACGACAAGACAAACTGGAAACACTCTGGTACGACAAGACAAACTGGAAACACTCTGGTACGACAAGACAAACTGGAAACACTCTGGTACGACAAGACAAACTGGAAACACTCTGGTACGACAAGACAAACTGGAAACACTCTGGTACGACAAGACAAACTGGAAACAGACAAACAAAACGCAGGTATAAATACACAGGGGATAATGGGGAAAATGGGAGACACCTGGTGGGGGGTGTAGACAAGCACAAGACAGGTGAAAGATCAGGGTGTGACAACTGCTATGAGGGGTGACTATCTCTTACCCAGCACTCAGTAGTAGGAAGGAAGCTGTGAGGGGTGACTCTCTCTTACCCAGTACTCAGTAGTAGGAAGGGGGCTGTGAGGGGTGACTCCCTCTTACCCAGTACTCAGTAGTTGGAAGTTGGCTGTGAGGGGTGACTCTCTCTTACCCAGTACTCAATAGTAGGAAGGGGGCTGTGAGGGGTGACTCTCTCTTACCCAGTACTCAGTAGTAGGAAGGTGGCTGTGAGGGGTGACTCTCTCTTACCCAGCACTCAGTAGTAGGAAGGTGGCTGTGAGGGGTGACTCTCTCTTACCCAGTACTCAGTAGTAGGAAGGTGACTGTGAGTGGTGACTCTGTTACCCAGCACTCAGTAGTAGGAAGGTGGCTGTGAGGGGTGACTCTGTTACCCAGCACTCAGTAGTAGAAAGGTGGCTGTGAGGGGTGACTCTCTCTTACCCAGTACTCAGTAGTAGGAAGGTGGCTGTGAGGGGTGACTCTTACCCAGTACTCAGTAGTAGGAAGGTGGCTGTGAGGGGTGACTCTCTCTTACCCAGCACTCAGTAGTAGGAAGGAAGCTGTGAGGGGTGACTCTCTCTTACCCAGTACTCAGTAGTAGGAAGGTGGCTGTGAGGGGTGACTCTGTTACCCAGCACTCAGTAGTAGGAAGGGGGCTGTGAGGGGTGACTCTCTCTTACCCAGCACTCAGTAGTAGGAAGGGGGCTGAGCGAGAGAGTTGGTACCCACCCAGTTTAGTCCAGCTGATGATCTGGCTGATGAGAGGCAGACCCTGTTTCAGCTGCAGACTGGACTGGATGCTGGTCGACACATAGGCACACACACTGTTACATGAAGCATCTAGAGATATAGGAGGAACAAGACTGATTAACACACACAGGCATCCAGACACATACACACTTTACCTGGGAGATGAAGAGGTAAAGGTCAGTCAGGTGTGTAAGCCCTCTGTACGACTGACCGTGTAAGCCCTCTGTACGACTGACCGTGTAAGCCCTCTGTACGACTGACCGTGTAAGCCCTCTGTACGACTGACCGTGTAAGCCCTCTGTACGACTGACCGAGTAAGCCCTCTGTACGACTGACCGTGTAAGCCCTCTGTACGACTGACCGTGTAAGCCCTCTGTACGACTGACCGTGTAAGCCCTCTGTACGACTGACCGAGTAAGCCCTCTGTACGACTGACCGTGTAAGCCCTCTGTACGACTGACCGAGTAAGCCCTCTGTACGACTGACCGAGTAAGCCCTCTGTACGACTGACCGTGTAAGCCCTCTGTACGACTGACCGAGTAAGCCCTCTGTACGACTGACCGAGTAAGCCCTCTGTACGACTGACCGAGTAAGCGCTCTGTACGACTGACCGAGTAAGCCCTCTGTACGACTGACCGAGTAAGCCCTCTGTACGACTGACCGAGTAAGCCCTCTGTACGACTGACCGAGTAAGCCCTCTGTACGACTGACCGAGTAAGCCCTCTGTACGACTGACCGTGTAAGCCCGGGTGGACAAACAAAAACCCACAAATTCTGACAAACTCCAAGCATTGATTATGCAAGAATGGGCTGCCATCAGTCAGGATGTGGCCCAGAAGTTAATTGACAGCATGCCAGGGCGGATTGCAGAGGTCTTGAAAAAGAAGGGTCAACACTGCAAATATTGACTCTTTGCATCAACTTCATGTAATTGTTAATAAAAGCCTTTGACACTTATGATATGCTTGTAATTATACTTCAGTATTCCATAGTAACATCTGACAAAAATATCTAAAGACACTGAAGCAGCAAACTTTGTGGAAATTAATATTTGTGTCATTCTCAAAACTTTTGGCCACGACTGTACAACCCACTCCTAGTTTAACCTTGAACTTTCGGTAAAGGCCAAAGAAGAGGTGCTAAATACAGGACTAGCTAAGAACAATCCTTTCTGTAGAGACCAGAGAGGAGGGGCCAGACAGAGAGAACACCCAGCCTTTCTGTAGAGACCAGAGAGGAGGGGCCAGACAGAGAGAACATCCAGCCTTTCTGTAGAGACCAGAGAGGAGGGGCCAGACAGAGAGAACATCCAGCCTTTCTGTAGAGACCAGAGAGGAGGGGCCAGACAGAGAGAACACCCAGCCTTTCTGTAGAGACCAGAGAGGAGGGGCCAGACAGAGAGAACACCCAGCCTTTCTGTAGAGACCAGAGAGGAGGGGCCAGACAGAGATAACACCCAGCCTTTCTGTAGAGACCAGAGAGGAGGGGCCAGACAGAGAGAACATCCAGCCTTTCTGTAGAGACCAGAGAGGAGGGGCCAGACAGAGAGAACACCCAGCCTTTCTGTAGAGACCAGAGAGGAGGGGCCAGACAGAGAGAACATCCAGCCTTTCTGTAGAGACCAGAGAGGAGGGGCCAGACAGAGAGAACACCCAGCCTTTCTGTAGAGACCAGAGAGGAGGGGCCAGACAGAGAGAACATCCAGCCTTTCTGTAGAGACCAGAGAGGAGGGGCCAGACAGAGAGAACACCCAGCCTTTCTGTAGAGACCAGAGAGGAGGGGCCAGACAGAGAGAACACCCAGCCTTTCTGTAGAGACCAGAGAGGAGGGGCCAGACAGAGAGAACACCCAGCCTTTCTGTAGAGACCAGAGAGGAGGGGCCAGACAGAGAGAACACCCAGCCTTTCTGTAGAGACCAGAGAGGAGGGGCCAGACAGAGAGAACACCCAGCCTTTCTGTAGAGACCAGAGAGGAGGGGCCAGACAGAGAGAACACCCAGCCTTTCTGTAGAGACCAGAGAGGAGGGGCCAGACAGAGAGAACACCCAGCCTTTCTGTAGAGACCAGAGAGGAGGGGCCAGACAGAGAGAACACCCAGCCTTTCTGTAGAGACCAGAGAGGAGGGGCCAGACAGAGAGAACATCCAGGCCTACGGTCAGCATGGCCCGATGGAAGAAACTCACCACCTGGGAGAGACAGCCGCAGGAACAGATTTTTACAAGAGCTCCAGTAGAAATGCAGATTCCATTGAATTGAGCCCTTGGTGAAATAGTTGCTGTATGATGGCTGCTAACCAGAAGTTAAATCCCAAATGTGACCAGGACAAAGTAGCCAAAGCATTTACACAGTGGGAGCTGTACGAACTGAACCAGGTCTGTTAGGGTTGCAAACCTGAAACACACACACAGGTGTAAGGTTGATAAACACTTTGTTATCATGACAAATGTAGTGCAACAGAATAAGTAAAATACCCTCCTTTCATCCATTCAATTCATAAAGCATGAGGGAACATCAGACAACTTCAAAGCTGAATAAACACGAAATGATCAAACGCTCCATTAAAATGCAATTAAAATCCACATCAATCGTGTGTGTGTGTGTGTGTGTGTGTGTGTGTGTGTGTGTGTATGTGTGTGTGTGTGTGTGTGTGTATACTCACTCTTTGATGACAGAGTACCAGACAGGGATAGGCAGTATACAGCAGTAGACAGCCATAGACTTCTCTGGATCATCAGGAACATTCCAATCAGCAGCGTTACACCCACACCCATCCATCACGTTTTTACCAGGCACCTACAACACACACAGGTTGGGTTTAAATTGTGATCTCTTCAGTACCGAATTATATGGAGGTGTGTGTGCGTGCATAAGTCCTGGCATGCGTCCCTGTGTGTGCCTGTAATTGTAATGTCCAGGCAATTATAGAATATGCAGATTCAGAGCAAGGACACAGTAGAGAGACAGAGTAAAGGATGAGGGGAACAAAGATGGTGATTATGAGGAAGAGTGAGAGAGAGAGAGAGAGAGAGAGAGAGAGAGAGAGCGAGAGAGAGAGAGCAAGAAAGAGAGAAAGAGCGACCATTTAGTGTTCTCAGTAGGAAGTCTCTGTCCTCTGTCATCATGACTAATAACCCAAGAAAAAAACCAATGCTTCAGCTCACGTTCTTACACAATCAGTCGTACAGAGGGCTTACATGGTCAGTCGTATAGAGGGCTTACACGGTCAGTCGTACAGAGGGCTTACACGGTCAGTCGTACAGAGGGCTTACAGGGTCAATTCTACAGAGGGCTTACACGGTCAGTCGTACAGAGGGCTTACAGGGTCAATTCTACAGAGGGCTTACACAGTCAGTCCTACAGAGGGCTCACATGGCCAGTCCTATAGAGGGCTCACATGGCCAGTCGTACAGAGGGCTTACATGGTCAGTCGTACAGAGGGCTTACACGGTCAGTCGTACAGAGGGCTTACACGGTCAGTCGTACAGAGGGCTTACACAGTCAATCATACAGAGGGCTTACACGGTCAGTCATACAGAGGGCTTACACGGTCAGTCGTACAGAGGGCTTACACGGTCAGTCGTACAGAGGGCTTACACGGTCAGTCGTATAGAGGGCTTACACGGTCAGTCGTATAGAGGGCTTACACGGTCAGTCGTACAGAGGGCTTACACGGTCAGTCGTACAGAGGGCTTACATGGTCAGTCGTACAGAGGGCTTACATGGTCAGTCGTACAGAGGGCTAGCAAGGTCGGTCGTACAGAGGGCTTACATGGTCAGTCGTACAGAGGGCTAGCACGGTCGGTCGTACAGAGGGCTTACATGGTCAGTCGTACAGAGAGTTTACACGGTCAGTCGTATAGAGGGCTAGCACGGTCAGTTGTACAGACAACCAGGGTTTGATACCCAGTGTACAGTACTTATAGATTCTTTATATTCCTCTAGTTGGATCAGAACCCTGGCTTCGTTAATAAACTCTGCCTGGCGTGACTCTGTCAGCAACCTGAGGGACAGACAGACCGGAGGACACACTGGAGTTACGCCGACTGGTCATGTCACTCTCTCTATACAAGTTGAACTATAGAATGACCATAATATTTACTAATTCTCTCTCTATGGTTGGTACTTACTGGTATGGAGTGAAGAGAAAGGATAAAGTTGTTTCCTTTTTCTGAGCCATCTTCACCTGGAAACAGAGCAGAGTAGAGATGGTATATTAACAAATAAATGTGTTTATGTTATGCAGTGCCGATTTTAGCATGTAAATCTTGGTGGGGCAAAAAACAAATGTATGCATGCCAGCAAGCCACTACATTACACAACGCAACACAAAACAATACATTTATTGCACTATAACGGTGACAAACGGTGCCCACAAACTGTGAGAGCCTACATAAAGCTGTCCCAACAGCAGAGTCCCAACAGCAGAGTCCCAACAGCAGAGTCCCAACAGCAGAGTCCCAACAGCAGATTCCCAACAGCAGATTCCCAACAGCAGATTCCCAACAGCAGATTCCCAACAGCAGAGTCCCAACAGCAGTGTCCCAACAGCAGATTCCCAACAGCAGAGTCCCAACAGCAGAGTCCCAACAGCAGAGTCCCAACAGCAGAGTCCCAACAGCAGTCCCAACAGCAGAGTCCCAACAGCAGAGTCCCAACAGCAGAGTCCCAACAGCAGAGTCCCAACAGCAGTCCCAACAGCAGAGTCCCAACAGCAGAGCTTACCACTGCTACACCTGGTTATCAGCAGAACCTTGTCTGGCAGCAAAACAGTTAATTCAGCCTCGTTTACTGCCTTTAAAAAACATAGCTGATATGGCTGACTTGCTTAAACAAATGTGGTTTCTACTGTCAATTGAGGTGTAAAGACTGTGGCATAAGGGATGACGAGCGGATAAGAGGCAATCTGTAATTTCAATTAAGACAATGAGCGAGCTAGGACGGAAGTTATCAATATAACTATTTGTTCAGCACTTTTGAAATGTACAGCGACATAATTCAGAACATGGGCCGTTCTTACAGTGTTCTCCCTGTACACCAAGTCAGAACAGTGGGATAAATGAAGCGGGTGTACAAGCAGACAATGAATGCTCTTTCAATATTCAATGACTACATTTCTCTAAAACAGGCTATAGGCTACATGTGCACTACCAAGTCAGAACAGTAGGCTAAGTTAAGAAGGGGAAAGGGACAAAATGATTAGGGTGAGGCATATGTGCTACTAACAGCTTACTACACAACATACACTTAGTATTACTTTCTTAGCTACAGTATACATATCTCCCTGGCATATTACATCATTTATGCAGCAGCATACAAGAGATTTTGGGACTCATCTTGTTGTGCTGTGCTCAATTGAACAGGGAGGTGGCACAGCGTTCCATCTTGTTGGCAAATTTTGTCATCAAAATTAGATTTTTCGAGCTCTCCCCATAGATTTTTCAGTGACGTAGTATCCCCATGAGTGACAGAACACTGAGCCAATCACAGCATAACTAGAGAACATTACCAACCCCTACGCTCCTGTCACAGCTGTCTTCAGAAATGGACCAAAATGCAGCAGAGTTAGTATTCATCCTTCAATTTAATTAGAACGAACACTATACAAGAACAAAAACTGACAGCCAACAGTCCTGTCAGGTGCAACCACACTAAACAAGAAACAATTACCCACAACCCCAAAGAAAAACACACACTCCGATATAGGACTCCCAATCAAAGGTAACTCAACACACCTGCCTTCAATTGGGAGTCCTAATCACCAACACAACCATTCACACACACAAAAACCCTGCCACATCCTGACCAAAACTAATCCAATTGCTCCCTCTGCTGGTCAGGATGTGACAGTACCCCCCCCCCCCCCCCCCCCAAGGTGCAGACCCCGTAATGCACCTTACAAAAAGAAAACACAACAAAAAATCCCCAATACCCCAACAAAACCAATAAACAATAACCCCTAAACAATAAGGGAGGGAAGGGAGGGTGGCTGCCGTCAACGACGGCACTGTGCTACACCCTCCCTCCCCAACCCACCTATCCTGGAGGTGGCTCAGGTGCGGGACGTGGACCTCTCTCTACCTTCGGCGTCGCCCACTTCGGTGGTGCCGATAGCTGCGCCGGGCAGACGGGCCACTCGGGCTGACCCTGGCAGACGGACCGCTCGGGCTGGGCCGGAGGGCAGGCGGGCCGCTCGGGCTGGGCCGGAGGGCAGGCGGGCCGCTCTGGCAGACCCGGAGGGCAGGCGGGCCGCTCTGGCAGACCTGGAGGGCAGGCGGGCCGCTCTGGCAGACCCGGAGGGCAGTCGGGCCGCTCTGGCAGCTCCGGGCAGTCGGGCCGCTCTGGCAGCTCTGGGCTGTCTGGCCACTCTGGCAGCTCCGGGCAGTCGGGCCGCTCTGGAGACTCATGACTGGCGGGCGGCTCTGGCGACTCATGACTGGCGGGCGGCTCTGGCAACTCATGACTGGTGGGCGGCTCTGGCGACTCTTGACTGGCGGACAGCTCTGGTGACTCTTGACTGGCGGACAGCTCTGGTGACTCTTGACTGGCGGACAGCTCTGGTGACTCTTGACTGGCGGACAGCTCTGGTGACTCTTGACTGGCGAGGCTGGGCTGACGCACTAGACGCCTGATGTGTGGGGCTGGTACCGGACGTGCCAGCCTGGAGACACGCACCTCCATGCTAGTGCGTATAGCGGGAAACACCGGACCGTAGAGGCGCACTGGCGGTCTTGAGCGCAGGGTTGGCATCATCCCTTCCGGCTCGATGCTCACCTCGCCCTGGCACATGCGGGGCGCTGGTACTGTGCCTACCGGCCTGAAAATCCACGGCCTCACCACAGCCCCAACCCCAAAGCACGGGACCTGTCCAGTCTGTCTCTGCCCTACAAGGGTACGGGGAGCTGGCCTGGGGCTCCCATCTCGCCCCGCCAAACAGCCCTTGTGCCCCCCCCAAAAAATTATTGGGGCTGCCTCTCGAGTTTACTAAACTCTTCCATAGCCCTGGAAACGCTCCTCCTTATCTCTGCCCACGTCCATCCTTCCTCCTCGTTCCTCTGCTGCTTGGTCCTGGTTTGGTGGGTAATTTTGTCACAGCTGTCTTCAGAAATGGACCAAAATGCAGCAGAGTTAGTATTCATCCTTCAATTTAATTAGAACGAACACTATACAAGAACAAAAACAAGGAAACTGACAGCCAACAGTCCTGTCAGGTGCAACCACACTAAACAAGAAACAATTACCGACAACCCCAAAGAAAAACACACACTCCTATATAGGACTCCCAATCAAAGGCAACTCAACACACCTGCCTTCAATTGGGAGTCCTAATCACCAACACAACCATTCACACACACAAAAACCCTGCCACATCCTGACCAAAACTAATCCAATTGCTCCCTCTGCTGGTCAGGATGTGACAGCTCCGTATTTTCCGCTGACAGCCCCACCACCACAGAAAGCACTGAGCTAGGCTGAAACACCTACATTTTGGAGCTGCCTTACTCAAGAAAGCAAAAAAGAGACCATGGTTGTATGCGGCTTTATTAACAAAAAATATATATATTCACATTGTTTGCAAACTGATATGTGACACGTATTAAAGCCAAAATAACATGCAAAAGTTTGGACACACCTACTCATTCAAGGGTTATTCTTTATTTTTACAATTTCTTCTACATTGTAGAATAATAGCGAAGACATCAACACTATGAAATAACACACATGGAATCCTGTAGTAACCAAAAAAAAGTGTTAAACAGATCAAAATATATTTTATATTTGAGATTCTTCAAAGTAGCCACTCTTTGCCTTGACTACAGCTTTGCACACTCTTGGCATTCTCTCAACCAGCTTCATGAGGTAGTCACCTAGAATAGATTTCAATTAAAAGGTGTGCCTTGTTAAAAGTTCATTTGTGGAATTTCTTTCCTTCTTAATGCATTTGAGCCAATCAGTTATGTTGTGACAAGGTAGGGGTGGTACACAGAAGATAACCCTATTTGATAAAAGACCAAGTCCATATTATGGCAAGAACAGCTCAAATAAGGAAAGAGAAACCACAGTCCATCCTTACTTTAAGACATGAAGGTCAGTCAATCCAGAAAATTTCAAGAACTTGTTTCTTCAAGTGCAGTCGCAAAAACCATCAAGCGCTATGATGAAACTGGTTCAAATGAGGACCGCCAAAGGAAAGGAAGACCCAGAGTTATGTCTGCTGAAGAGGATAAGTTCATTAGAGTCAACTGCACCTCAGATTACAGCACAAATAAATGCTTCACAGAGTTCAAGTAACAGACATGTTCAGAGGAGACTGCGTGAATCAGGCCTCCATGGTCGAATTGCTGCAAAGAAACTACTACTAAAGGACACCAATAAGAAGAAGAGACTTGCTTGGGCCATGAAACACGAGTAATGGACATTAGACCGGTGGAAATCTGTCCTTTGGTTTTATTAGTCCAAATTTGAGAACGGATGATCTCTGCATGTGTGGTTCCCACTGTAAAGCGTGGAGGAGGAGGTGTGATGGTGTGGGTGTGCTTTGCTGGTGACACTGTCTGTGATTTATTTAGAATTCAAAGCACACTTAACCAGCATGGCTACCACAGCATTCTGCAGGGATATGCCATCCCATCTGGTTTGCGCTTAGTGGGACAATCATTTGTTTTTCAACAGGACAATGACCCAACACACCTCCAGGCTGTGTAAGGGCTATTTGACAAAGAAGGAGAGTGATGGAGTGCTGCATCAGATGGCCTATATATATATATATACACTGCTCAAAAAAATAAAGGGAACACTTAAACAACACAATGTAACTCCCAGTCAATCACACTTCTGTGAAATCAAACTGTCCACTTAGGAAGCAACACTGATTGACAATACATTTCACATGCTGTTGTGCAAATGGAATAGACAACAGGTGGAAATTATAGGCAATTAGCAAGACACCCCCAATAAAGGAGTGGTTCTGCAGGTGGGGACCACAGACCACTTCTCAGTTCCTATGCTTCCTGGCTGATGTTTTGGTCACTTTTGAATGCTGGCGGTGCTTTCACTCTAGTGGTAGCATGAGACGGAGTCTACAACCCACACAAGTGGCTCAGGTAGTGCAGCTCATCCAGGATGGCACATCAATGCGAGCTGTGGCAAGAAGGTTTGCTGTGTCTGTCAGCGTAGTGTCCAGAGCATGGAGGCGCTACCAGGAGATAGGCCAGTACATCAGGAGACGTGTAGGAGGCCGTAGGAGGGCAACAACCCAGCAGCAGGACCGCTACCTCCGCCTTTGTGCAAGGAGGAGCAGGAGAAGCACTGACAGAGCCCTGCAAAATGACCTCCAGCAGGCCACAAATGTGCATGTGTCTGCTCAAACGGTCAGAAACAGACTCCATGAGGGTGGTATGAGGGCCCGACCTCCACAGGTGGGGGTTGTGCTTACAGCCCAACACCGTGCAGGACGTTTGGCATTTGCCAGAGAACACCAAGATTGGCAAATTCGCCACTGGCACCCTGTGCTCTTCACAGATGAAAGCAGGTTCACACTGAGCACGTGACAGACGTGACAGAGTCTGGAGACGCCGTGGAGAACGTTCTGCTGCCTGCAACATCCTCCAGCATGACCGGTTTGGCGGTGGGTCAGTCATGGTGTGGGGTGGCATTTCTTTGGGGGGCCGCACAGCCCTCCATGTGCTCGCCAGAGGTAGCCTGACTGCCATTAGGTACCGAGATGAGATCCTCAGACCCCTTGTGAGACCATATGCTGGTGCGGTTGGCCCTGGGTTCCTCCTAATGCAAGACAATGCTAGACCTCATGTGGCTGGAGTGTGTCAGCAGTTGTCAGCACGTGGAGGCCACACACACTACTGAGCCTCATTTTGACTTGTTTTAAGGACATTACA
Source organism: Salmo salar (assembly GCF_965601325.2). Taxonomy (NCBI): domain Eukaryota; kingdom Metazoa; phylum Chordata; class Actinopteri; order Salmoniformes; family Salmonidae; genus Salmo; species Salmo salar. The sequence continues at coordinate 30,393,081 of NC_138319.1, read as the reverse complement.
TCAAAGTTGGATCAGCCTTTAGTGTGGTTTTCCACTTTAATTTTGAGTGTGACTCCAAATCCAGACCTCCATGGGTTGATAAATTGGATTTCCATTGATTATTTTTGTGTGATTATGTTGTCAGAACATTCAACTATGTAAAGAAAAAAGTATTTAAGAAGATTATTTATTTCATTCAGATCTAGGATGTGTTGTTTAAGTGTTCCCTTTATTTTTTTGAGCAGTATATATCATTGTTTTTGCTAAACATTACAAAGATACAGTTATGGGATGTGATGTGGGTGACTCGCCACAGAGTTGAGACGGATAGGTACTCCAATAAGAGATGACATCAAGTGTGCTACTGTATGTCTGCCTGTAACACACATCTAGCGTCAGACTGGGAACAGATCACTGTTGCTTTCTGACTATTTTCAACACAAAGAGGTAATACGTGGTTGTGACATCATCAGTCAGGGCCAAATGCTGTGAGGATACATTGTTGTCTCACCTGATTGACATCAACCCAAATGCTGTGAGGATACATTGGTGTCTCACCTGATTGACATCAACCCTGCAGAGCCCCTCCAGCTGCCACTCTGACACCAATAGAGACATCAACATCATGTCAGCATTATGACATTGTTATACAGGTAGAACAACTGATGGTTAGAGTAAAGCATTACTAGAGTTCAGAATCATACAATCTCTGACCAACTCTTCTAGAGAAGAACGAACATCTTCCTCAACGAGGACTATCCTGAAGCTGAGTGCCAGAAGAGGAAAGTACTTATCCCAGCCATGAAAGCTGCCAGAGCGCATGGGGACATTGCTTACATCCGCTATGACAGGTTCATTGTCCACCCTCCCTCCAAAAAGCCTGGAAGGGATTAGCGAGCCAAGCCTATGGGTATGTATCTTCAACCCCGCAGCACACACTGTCACACCCTGATCTGTTTCACCTGTCCTTGTGCTTGTCTCCACCCCCTCCAGGGGTCACCCATCTTCCCCATTATCCCCTGGGTATTTATACCTGTGTTTTCTGTCTGTCTGTGCCAGTTCGTCTTGTTTTGTCAAGTCAACCAGCGTGTTACTCCGTGCCCCCGCTTTTTCCTTTTCTCTGTTTTTTGCTAGTCCTCCCGGTTTTGATTCTTGCATGCCTTGACTCTGAACCCGCATGCCTGACCATACTGCCTGCCCTGACCTCGAGCCTGCCTGCCACTCTGTACCTCCAGGACTCTGACCTTGTTATGATCTCTTGCCTGCCCCTTGGATTATAATAAATATCAGAGACTCGAACCATCTGCCTCCCGTGTGTGCATCTGGGTCTCGCCATGTTCCCTTATAGTACAAACTGGTCATGACAGACCCAGCAGACTTGGACCAGCGCCGCCACGCTGTCTCCCTGCAGGGAGCCACCATTGGGAGGCATGAGGAGCTACTGCTGTACGTTTTGGAAGGGCTTCGTTCCCTGACGGAACACCACGACTAAGGGTTCAAGGCTATTATGGAGCAAATCAGTGAGTTAGCTCATAGACAGCCCGCCACCTCTGAGACCTCCCAACCTGTAACCTGTCTACTATCAGTGGTGGGTTTGTACAGCCTACCCCGGCTCCCCGAGAAGATAGCATATATTATTGCGCTAATGTCGGGAAGGGTGCTCTCCTGGGTGATGACTGTTTGGGAGCAACAATCCGCCATTTGTCGTCATCTGGAAGATTTCATGGCAGAGGTGAGGAAGGTGCTCGATTCTCCGGTATCCGGGGGAGAGGCGGCAGGAAAATTACTTGAATTACGCCAAGACTCCCGTAGTGTGACAGACTACGCAGTAGATTTTCACACGTTGGCCGCCGAGAGTGCCTGGAATCCGGAGTCCGTATTCGATATGTCCTTCAAGGACTTTCAGAGGAAGTAAAAGATGAGCTAACAGCTCGGGAGTTATCGCTGGGCCTCGATTCCCTTATCGCCCTTACTCTTAGGATTGATGGCCGTCTACGGGAATGCAGGAGTGAGAGAAGGTCTGGTCTTGGGCACACTCATTCATCCGCTGCTGCTCGTTCATCTCCGAAGGAATCCGGAAGTCCCCGAAGGCTGTATTTCCGAGAAGACCCGAAGCCACCCGAGTTCCCTCGAGAATCATCGGCGACAGGTGAGTCAGATACACCGGAACCTATGCAACTGGGCAGAGCTAGATTATCGCCTAGGGAAATATCACATAGGCTAAGTTCCAACAGTTATCTGTACTGTCGGTCTGCGGGACAATATATAGCCACCTGCCCGGTTAAGAGACCTATTTCTTTAGTTGGTATTCTGGTGAGCCTGACTGGGAATCCTCTGCACCCCTTCTTTTGTGATACTGCTGTGGGAAGACCAGTCTAAGTCTCTCCGAGTGCTCATTGACTCTGGGGCGGATGAGAGTTTTATGGACGCTACCCTAGTTTCTGAATTAGGTATCCCCACTCAACTCCACTCTGTTTCCATGGACGCTAGAGCACTGGATGGCCGCTCCATTTGTAGAGTTACCCACAGCACTGTTCCTGTTAATCTGCGGGTTTCAGGAACTCACAGTGAGGCTATACAGCTTCTCCTCATTGAGTCCCCCCATGTTCCTGTTGTTTTGGGATTTTTCAACCCCATTATTAACTGACCCATGAGTTCAATCCTGGGTTTTAGTCCGTTCTGCCATTCCCATTGCCTCAAAGCAGTGCAGCCTTCCCCGTGACGGCCTCCTCAGGGCATAAGTCAAGCCTCGGATTTCTCTGCCGTCCCCACAGAGTACCATGACCTCCTGGAGGTCTTCAGCAAGGCACGGGCTACTTCTCTTCCCCCGCATCGTCCTTATGATTGTGCCATTGACCTTCTCCCAGGCACCACACCGCATCGTGGTCATCTATATTCCCTATCCAGCCCGGAGACCAAGGCCATGGAGGAATGAGTATATTGAGGACTCTCTGGCTGCTGGAGGCATCCGTCCTTCTGCATCTCCTGCCGGCGCAGGGCTTCCTTTGTGGACAAGGAGGGCAAGACCCTGTGTCCGTGCATTGACTACCGGGGCCTTAATGACATAACAATCAAGAATCGTTACCCCCTACCACTCCTCTCCTCGGTTTTTGATCCTCTCCAAGGGGCTACCATCTTCTCCAAGCTGGACCTTCGGAATGCCTACCACCTGTTTCAGATACGCGAAGAGGATGAGTGGAAGACAGCCTTCAACACTGCCAGTGGACATTATGAGTACCTAGTCATGCCATTTGGACTCACCAACGCCCCCCACGGTCTTCCAGGCCCTGGTAAACGATGTGTTCTGGGACATGTTAAATCGTTGTGTTTGTCTACCTCGACGTCATCCTGTTTTTTTTCCCGTTCTGCCCAAGAACACGTCCTTGTGATTTTATGAAAGTTAAATATTTATAATTCTGTAGTTTGAATTTTGCGCTCTGCAATTTCACCGGATGTTGGCCAGGTGGGACGCTACCGTCCCACCTGCCTATAAGAAGTTAAACCTGACACCCTCTCTCGCCTGTACAGTCCCGCTGCCACATCCTCTGACTCTGAGCCCATCCTCCCTACCTCATTCCTTGTGGCTGCTGTGGGCTAGGGTATTGAGACCCTGGTCCACAAGGCACAACGTTCCCAGCCTGCCCCTGGGGGGGGCCCGGCTAACCGGTTGCTCATCCCTAATTCAGTCCAGTCCCAGGTCCTGGAATGGGCTCATTCCTCCAGGCTTACCTGTCATCCGGATTCCCGTCGAACTCTGGCCTTCCTCCGGCAACGTTTCTGGTGGCCCACAATGGTTCCTGACGCCTCTGCCTTGGTCGCCGCATGCACCGTTTGTGTTCAGAATAAGACTCCGGGGCAAGCCCCTTCTGGCCTCCTTCAGCCACTACCTGTCTCTCATCGTCCCTGGTCCCATATCTCCCTGGTCTTTGTCACTGGGCTCCCTCCATCTGATGGCGACACCATCATTCTGACGGTAGTGGACCGGTTTTCCAAGGCTGCCAATTTCATCCCTCTCCCCAAACTACCCTCTGCCAAAGAGACGGCCCAGCTCATGGTGCAGCACGTCTTCAGGATCCACAGACTCCCGGTGGACATGGTTCTCGTCTCAGTCCTGGAAGGCTTTCTGCATCCTTATTGGGTCATCGGCCAGCCTGTCCTCCGGATTCCATCCCCAATCCAATGGCCAGTCGAAGCGAGCAAACTAAGACCTGGAAACAACCTTAATCTTACATCTAGATGTTCCGCTAGCGGAACACCGCTCCAATATCCAATGATAGGGCGTGGCGCGAATTACAAACTCCTCAAAAATCCCCAAACTTCCATTTTTCAAACATATGACTATTTTACACCATTTTAAAGACAAGACTCTCCTTTTTCTAACCACATTGTCCGATTTCAAAAAGGCTTTACAACAAAAGCAAAACATTAGATTATGTCAGGAGAGTACCCAGCCAGAAATAATCAGACACCCATTTTTCAAGCTAGCATATAATGTCACAAAAACCAAAACCACAGCTAAATGCAGCACTAACCTTTGATGATCTTCATCAGATGACACTCATAGGACATTGTGTTATACAATACATGCATGTTTTGTTCAATCAAGTTCATATTTATATCAAAAAACAGCTTTTTACATTAGCATGTGACGTTCAGAACTAGCATACCCACCGAAACTTCCGGTGAATTTACTGAATTACTCACGATAAACGTTCACAAAAAACATAACAATTATTTTAAGAATTATAGATACAGAACTCCTTTATGCAATCGCTATGTCCGATTTTAAAATAGCTTTTCGGTGAAAGCACATTTTGCAATATTCTGAGTAGATAGGTCGCCATCACGGGCTAGCTAATTTCACACCCACCAAGTTTGGCACTCACCAAACTCATATTTACTATAAGAAAAATTGGATTACCTTTGCTGTTCTTCGTCAGAATGCACTCCCAGGACTTCTACTTCAACAACAAATGTTGGTTTGGTTCCAAATAATCCATAGTTATATCCAAATAGCTGCGTATGTTCTTGCGTTCAAGACACTATCCGAAGGGTGACGCGCCGGCGCATTTCGTGACAAAAAAATTCAAAGTATTCCATTACCGTACTTCGAAGCATGTCAAACGCTGTTTAAAATCAATTTTTATGCGATTTTTCTCGTAAAATAGCGATAATATTCCGACCGGGCGACGTTGTTTTCGTTCAACGACTGAAAATGTAAAATGGACTATTCATGTGCATGCGTGCGCCCCTTTTCATTGTTCTCAGATCGACCACTATCCAAATGCGCTACTGTTTTTCAGCCAGGGACTGCAGAGTCATCATTCAACGTTCTGGCGCCTTCTGAGAGCCTATGGGAGTCTTAGAAAATGTCACGTTACAGCAGAGATCCTCTGTTTTCGATAAAGAGGCTATAGAAAGCCAAGAAATGGTCAGAGAGGGCACTTTCTGTTTTTAATCTTCTCAGGTTTTGGCCTGCCATATGAGTTCTGTTATACTCACAGACACCATTCAAACAGTTTTAGAAACTTTAGGATGTTTTCTATCCAAATCAAACAATTATATGCATATTCTAGTTTCTGGGCAGGAGTAATAACCAGATTAAATCGGGTACGTTTTTTATCCGGCTGTGAAAATACTGCCCCCTATTCTAAACAGGTTAAGATGCCTTGTCTCGACCAATCCCACTACCTGGAGCCGACAACTGGTCTGGGTGGAGTATGCCCGGAACACTCTTCCCTGTTCGGCAATGGGACTCTCCCCTTTCGAGTGCTCCATGGGGTATCAGCCTCCGCTCTTCTTAGAACAAGAGCAGGAAGTCAACATACCCTAGGCCCAGATGTTCGTCCGCCGCTGTCGGACGGCGCTTCTCAAGACCAACTCCAGGTACGTGACGAGGTTAATTTGTCTACAACAGCAACACATACTAAATAACTACGCTAAACTTGCCACAGTTTTGAAATTAGAATTCAGTGGTTCTGCGACTCGCAAACACGATAGCTCACTGGCTAACACGGTCAAACAAGCTCGGAACGAACACCCACAAGCTTACTATCATAGGCTTCGTTCAGCTTACTTTGGCCTACTCACTGAAACAGGAATGGAAGAGCTGTTACCATTCAAACAAATGTTTCTGTCGAAAATGTATCCCACCTTCATTACCTACTTGGGCCCTGCAGCCCACGTTGGCTTGTCTATCTTACAACTCAGAGAGCTTGCAAGCACAGCTTTTGAGGCATCAAAAGCTCGCAACGCTAAGAGCCCTGACCACTCAGTTTTGAAGTTTGACCAGGAGCACTTGCTCCAGTTATCAGGTATTGGAGCGTTGAGAGATGACGCACAACAATGGTTTCTACCACGAAACCACGAATCCAATAACCATTTGACCATTTTTGGTAAATTGAAATTTGCTATTGCAAATGTTTAATGAGGTGTTGGCTTTGGGGATGACCAGTGAAATATACCTGCTGGAGCGCGTGGTACGGGTGGGTGTTGCTATGGTGACCAGTGAGCTGAGATAAGGCGGAGCTTTACCTAGAAAAGATGTATAGATGACCTAGAGACGGTGGGTTTGGCGATGAATATGTAGCGAGGACCAGCCAACGAGAGCATACAGGTCACAATGGTGGGTAATATATGGGGCTTAGGTGACAAAACGGATGGCGCTGTGATAGACTGCATCCAATTTGCTGAGTAGCGTGTTGGAGGCTATTTTGTAAATGACATTGCCGAAGTCAAGGATCGGCAGGATAGTCAGTTTTACGAGGGTATGTTTGGCAGCATGAGTGAAGGAGGCTTTGTTGCGAAATAGGAAGCCGATTCTAGATGTAATTTTGGATTGGAGATGCTTAATATAAGTCTGGAAGGAGAGTTTACAGTCTAGCCAGACACCTAGGTATTTATAGTTGTCCACATATTCTAAGTCAGAACCGTCCAGAGTAGTGATGCTAGGCGGGCGGGGGCGGGCAGCGATCGGTTGAATCTTGAATGAATGAGAGGCCTGAGTTTCAATTCATTCAAACACAGACACACACCTGCTACTGTCTGCTGTCTAGCGACCTAAGTCATCAACAGACCTTAGTGTCAGGTGAACTGAATTAAGAAGCACACCTATATTTCCCAAAGACAGTGTGTCAAGCTTATCTACCGGTGCTACATAAATTAAAAAGGTCATTTTCGCTATTTTGGATTCACATGGTTATATTTATATAGCAATGGTCCATTCATGCTTTATTTTTTTGTGATGTGAGAAAATTATCGCTCTCCATTAGCTAGCTGTCCGATGCTGCCAGCCGTCAAATCTCCTGCCCTGCTCAGCCCAGTTTCTCCCTGACCTTAATGTAGCAGGCGTAGTGTCCAATAGTCTGTGATTGCGACCCGCAATTTAGCATTCCCCCCCGAGCATCCCATTGGTTCCTTCATGAACGCCACCCCTCGAAGCTACCCGTTGGTTCCTGCATCAACGATTTTTGGTTTGAACCGCCGTGTCTTTGTAAGACGTGGTGTGGGTGAACAGATGATCTCTGCATGTGTATTTCCCACCGTAAAGCATGGAGGAGACTGTGTTATGGTGTGAGGGTGCTTTGCTGGTGACACTGTCTGTGATTTATTTAGTGTTTTAGGCACACTTAACCAGCATGGCTACCACAGAATTCTGCAGCCATACACCATCCCATCTGGTTTGGGATTTTTAAATTAACATTTTTAAATGTAACTTTTATTTAACTAGGCAAGTCAGTTAATAAGAACAAAGTCTTATTTACAATGACGGCCTACCGGGGAACAGTGGGTTAACTGCCTTGTTCAGGGGCAGAACGACAGATTTTTACCTGTCAACTCGGGGATTCGATCCAGCAACTTTTCGATTACTGGCCCAACGCTGTAACCACTAGGCTGTGGGGCCCCAGGTGGGTCATTATCCTGTTTTTCAAAAGGACAATGACCTCCAGGCTGTGTAAGGGCTATTTTACCAAGAAAGAGAGTGATGGAGTGCTGCATCAGATGACCTGGCCTCCACAATCCCCCAACCTCAACCCAATTGAGATGGTTTGGGATGAGTTGAACCGCAGAGTGAAGGAAAAGCAGCCAACAAGTGCATATTCCTCCAAAGCTCAGTTGTCCTGCACAACTCTGCCAGGACCTAGGATCAAGGGAGACACTCAAGTGTTTTAGTACTATATCTCTTGACACAATGATGAAAATAATCATGGCCTCTAAACCTTCAAGCTGCATACTGGACCCTATTCCAACTAAACTACTGAAAGAGCTGCTTCCTGTGCTTGGCCCTCTTATGTTGAACATAATAAACAGCTCTCCATCCACTGCATGTGTACAAAACTCACTAAAAGTGGCAGTAATAAAGCCTCTCTTGAAAAAGCCAAACCTTGACCCAGAAAATATAAAAACTATCGGCCTATATCGAATCTTCCATTCCTCTCAAATTTTTTTGAAAAAGCTGTTGTGCAGACAAACAATGTATACGAAATGCTTCAGTCTGGTTTTAGACCCCATCATAACACTGAGACTGCACTTGTGAAGGTGGTAAATGACCTTTTAATGGCGTCAGACTGAGGTTCTGCATCTGTCCTCGTCCTCCTAGACCTTAGTGCTGCTTTTGATACCATCGATCACCACATTCTTTTGGAGAGATTAGACACCCAAATTGGTCTACACGGACAAGTTCTGGCCTGGTTTAGATCTTATCTGTCGGAAAGATATGAGTTTGTCTCTGTGAATGGTTTGTCCTCTGACAAATCAACTGTAAATTTCGGTGTTCCTCAAGGTTCCGTTTTAGGACCACTATTGTTTTCACTATATATTTGACCTCTTGGGGATGTCATTCGAAAACATAATGTTAACTTTCACTGCTATGCGGATGACACACAGCTGTACATTATAATGAAACATGGCGAAGCCCCAAAATTGCCCTTGCTAGAAGCCTGTGTTTCAGACATAAGGAAGTGGATGGCTGCAAACGTTCTACTTTTAAACTCGGACAAAACAGAGATGCTTGTTCTAGGTCCCAAGAAACAAAGAGATCTTCTGTTGAATCTGACAATTAATCTTAATGATGGTACAGTCGTCTCAAATAAAACTGTGAAGGACCTCGGCGTTACTCTGGACCCTAAACTCTCTTTTGACGAACATATCAAGTCTGTTTCAAGGACAGCTTTTTTCCATCTACATAACATTGCAAAAATCAGAAACTTTCTGTCCAGAAATTATGGAGAAAAATTAATCCATACTTTTGTTACTTCTAGGTTAGACTACTACCCGGATAAAGCACTAAATAAACTTCAGTTAGTACTAAATACGGCTGCTAGATTCCTGACTAGAACCAAAAAATGTTATCATGTTATTCCAGTGCTAGCCTCCCTATACTGGCTTCCTGTTAAGGCATGGGCTGATTTCAAGGTTTTACTGCTAACCTACAAAGCATTACATGGGCTTGCTCCTACCTATCTTTCCGATTTGGTCCTGCCGTACATACCTACACGTACGCTATGGTCACAAGACGCAGGCCTCCTAATTGTCCCTAGAATTTCTAAGCAAACAGCTGGAGGCAGGGCTTTCTCCTATAGAGCTCCATTTTTATGGAATGGTCTGCCTACCCATGTGAGAGACGCAGACTCGGTCTCAACCTTTAAGTCTTTACTGAAGACTCCTCTTCAATAGGTCATATGATTGAGTGTAGTCTGGCCCAGGAGTGTGAAGGTGAACGGAAAGGCTCTCGAGCAATGAACCGCCCTTGCTGTCTCTGCCTGGCCGGTTCCGCTCTCTCCACTGGGATTCTCTGCCTCTATTCCTATTACAGGGGCTGAGTCACTGGCTTACTGGTGCTCTTCCATGCCGTCCCTAGGAGGGGTGCGTCACTTGAGTGGGTTGAGTCACTGACGTGGTCTTCCTGTCTGGGTTGGCACCCCCCCTTGGGTTGTGCCGAGGCGGAGATGTTTGTGGGCTATACTTGGCCTTGTCTCAGTATGGTAAGTTGGTGGTTGAAGATATCCCTCTAGTGGTGTGGGGGCTGTGCTTTGGCAAAGTGGGTGGGGTTATATCCGGCCTGTTTGGCCCTGTCCGGGGGTATCATCGGATGGGGCCACAGTGTCTCCTGACCCGTCCTGTCTCAGCCTCCAGTATTTATGCTGCAGTAGTTGATGTGTCGGGGGGGGGGGGGGCTAAGGTCAGTCTGTTATATCTGGAGTATTTCTCCTGTCTTATCCGGTGTCCTGTGTATTTAAGTATGCTCTCTAATTTTATCTTTCTTTCTTTCTCTCTCTCTCAGAGGACCTGAGCCCTAGGACCATGCCTCAGGACTACCTGACATGATGACTCCTTGCTGTCCCCAGTCCACCTGGCCGTGCTGCTGCTCCAGTTTCAACTGTTCTGCCTGCGGCTATGGAACCCTGACCTGTTCACCGGACGTGCTACCTGTCCCAGACCTGCTGTTTTCAACTCTCTAGAGACAGCAACTGAAAAGCCAACTGACATTTACTCTTGAGGTGCTGACTTGTTGCACCCTCGACAACTACTGTGATTATTATTATTTGACCATGCTGGTCATTTATGAACATTTGAACATCTTGGCCATGTTCTGTTATAATCTCCACCCGGCACAACCAGAAGAGGACTGGCCACCCCTCATAGCCTGGTTCCTCTCTAGGTTTCTTCCTTGGTTTTGGCCTTTCTAGGGAGTTTTTCCTAGCCACCGTGCTTCTACACCTGCATTGCTTGCTGTTTGGGGTTTTAGGCTGGGTCTCTGTACAGCACTTTGAGATATCAGCTGATGTAAGAAGGGCTATATAAATACATTTGATTTGATCTATAACTCAAATTTCTATGTGAATTTGGTCGGTCACCTAAAAAGTGACATATTGCAGCTTTAAATTATTGGGTGGGGGTTGGCCGGGGAAGACCATCGTTGTAAAATAAGAATTTGTTCTTAACTGACTTCACAAGTTAAATAAAGGTAAATAAAATGTTTTCATAATAACGATCAAATACAAGTATAAGGAGGGGTTCCTGCAGATGCAGAAATGACCACATGCAGGAACGCCCCGAATTGCTGCCCACTCTCTCGTAGTTTCTTTTTAACCTCTCCCGTATCCAATCTAATCCCACTATTCAATGGAGGAGGCGGGTGCTGGAATGACATTCAACCAAACCCTTCCCTGCATTCATCACCTTTCATGCTGATCTGGGAAGGAAGGGCAGATACCTTAAAATTGGATCCCTCTTGCTGGACGGATGGCTATCTAGCTAGGTTAAATCTTCATATTAGAAAAATGGCGGCGGGTAGCGTCAACCCGTTTAATCTGAGCGATTCTGAGGATGAGGCAGAGCAGAGACCAGAGGACGGGGTTGATGCCGAAATGAGCCTTAGCGCTGGAGCGCCAGGGCTCCCGTCCAACAACCCTTTCTCCCCGCAGGCGGACGCCGAGCCCCCGGTCCTTCTGCTGTCCAGCACCCGGGCCAGCCCAAGTGTGGAAGGCATCTCGGTAGCGGCCGCAGCTGCCGCAATGGCAAGAGGCTTGGCAGAGACTCGGGTATCTGTAGATGTGATTGCTGCTCAGCTAATACGGGATCAATACATCCTCACCGCTCTTGAATTTCATACGGAATTGTTGGAGTCAGGGAGGGAGCTTCCCCGGTTGCGGGATTATTTCTCCAACCCGGGCAATTTCGAGAGGCAAAGCGGCACTCCACCAGCTTGTAAAGACCAAGGACTGGGGCCAGGTGGACCGCTAAGTAAGTAAATAGCTATTTGCTAATTTATAACCAAAATGCATTATAAATTAGATGGCTTTATGTGCTAGCTACTTAGCAGACAGCCTGTTATTCAATGGGGAAACAGTGTTGGCACTGTGTTTGTCAGCCAACATTGCTCTTGCTATGCGGAATAAACGAAATTCGATACGACACCTGTCTTTCTCTCTCGCTAGCTAACTAGATTAGACAATAGCAATGGAAACGACGGATAATTGACTAATCATACAGAGTTAGCTCACCTACCCGTGTTAGCCTGTGAGAAGAGTTTCTCCCCTAGGTGCCAGCTGGCTTGGAACAGATGGAACCAAATCACATTTTATTTGTTACATGCTTCGTAGGCAACAGGTAAAAGCTAACAGTGAAATACTTAGTTATGGGTCCTTTTCCAACAATGCATTTGAAATAAGAATAGAAATAGTGAAACAGTGAATAACGAGTAAAAGTAACATGGCTATATATAGGGAGTAGAAGAAAAATAAATACATCGATGTGCAGGGGAGCAAGGCAACTGAGGTAGTTATGTACTGTACATATAGGTAGGACTAAAGAGACTAGCAGCAGTGTGTGTGGCTTCAGTATGCATGTGTGTGTGAGCGTGTGTTGGCGTGTCAGTGTGTGGGTAGAGTCCAGTGTGTGTGCATAGTCAATGCAAGAGTTGGTGCTTAAAAAGGTTCATGCAGGCTGTCCAGGTAGCCATTTGATTAGCTAACTAGCAGTCTTGTTTAGAACGCTTATGGTGTGGGGGTAGAAGCTGTTCAGGTTCCTGTTGGCTCCACTTGCCCTGCGGTAGCAAAGAGAACAGTCTGTGGCTGGAGTCTTTGACAGTTTTTTGGGGCCTTCGTCTGACACCGCCTGGTATAGAGGTCCTGGATGGTAGGGAGCTTGGTTCCAGTGAGGTATTGGTCTGTACCCACTACCCTGTAGCTCCAAGCAGTTGCCATACCAAGCGGTGATGCAGCCAGTCAGCATGTTCTTGATTGTGCAGCTGTAGAACTTTTTGAGGTTCTGAGGGCTCATGCAAAATCATTTCAGCCTCCTGAGGGGGAAGAGGCGTTGTCGTGCCCTCTTCACTACTGTGTTGGTGTGTTTGGACCATGATAGATCCGTAGTGATGTAGACACAGAGGGACATGAAGACCGCCACCCGCTCTACTGCAGCCTGTCGATGTGAATGGAGGCATGCTTGGCACTCCATTTCCTGTAGTCCACAAACCAGAATAGTAGTGACTATGAATAGCTAGCTGGCGACCTGAAAAGGCCTATCAGACAACCTTCTTTATACCAGTCTAGTAATTGAGATATTCGCATCCTGGCATCATGTAGGCTGCTGCTGAAGATGGCTGTACAGGCTGCTTACTCAAACACTAACTAGGCCTATCTCTCTTCTGTCTATCTCTAACTGCCTGTAGCTGTCATTATCTGCCTATACAGTGCCTTCAGAAAGTATTCATACCCCTTGATTTATTCCACATTTATTTCTTTTATAGACTGAATTCAAAATAAATAAATAAAACAAATTCTCACCCATCTACACGCAATACCCCATAATGGCAAAGTGAAAACATGTTTTTAGACTTTTTTGCATATTTAGTGAAAAATTAAATACAGAAATATCAAATGTACGTACAGTACCAGTCAAAGGTTTGGACACACCTACTCATTCAAGGGTTTTCATTTATTTTTGCAATTTTCTACGTTGTAGAATATTAGTGAATACATCAAAACTATGAAATAACACGTGGAATCATAAAGTAACCAAAAAATGGTTAAATATATATTTTATATTTGAGATTCTTGATGACAGCTTTGCACACTCTTGGCATTCTCTCAACCAGCTTCATGAGGTAGTCACCTGGAATGCATTTCAATTAACAGGTGTGCCTTGTTAAAAGTTCATTTGTGGAATTTCTTTCCTTCTTAATGCATTTGAGCCAATCAGTTGTGTTGTGACAAGGTAGGGAGGGTATACAGAAAATACAGTAGCCCTATTTGGTAAAAGACCAAGTCCATATTATGGCAAGAACAGCTCAAATAAGCAAAGAGAAACGACAGTCCATCATTACTTTAAGACATGAAAGTCAGTCAAAACGGAACATTTCAAGAACTTGGAAAGTTTAAAGCGCAGTCGCAAAAACCATCAAGCGCAATGATGAAACTGGCTCTCATGAGGACCACCACAGGAAAGGAAGACCCAGAGTTACCTCTTCTGCAGAAGGGAAGTTCATTAGAGTTACCAGCCTCAGAAATTGCATCCCAAATAAATGCTTCAGAGTTGTAGTAACAGACACATCTCAACATCAACTGTTCAGAGGAGATTGTGTGAATCAGGCCTTCATGGTCGAATTGCTGCAAAGAAACCACTACTAAAGGACACCAATAATAAGAAGATACTTGCTTGATCTAAGAAACACGAGCAATGGACATTAGACTGGTTGGAATCTGTCAGTTAATCTGATGAGTCCAAATTTGAGATTTTTGGTTTGAACCCCACCGTGAAGCATGGAGGAGTAATGGTGTGGGGGTGCTTTGCTGATGATACTGTCAGTGATTGATTTATTTAGAATTCAAGGCACACTTAACCAGCATGGCTACCACAGCATTCTGCAGTGAGAACGACCATCCCATCTGGTTTGCACTTAGTCCCACTCATTTGTTTTTCAACAGGACAATGACCCAACGCACCTCCATGATGTGTAAGGGCTATTTGACCAAGATGGAGAGTAATGGAGTGCTTAATCAGATGACCTGGCCTCCACAATCACCCAACCTCAACCCAATTGAGATAGTTTTGGATGAGTTGGACCACAGAGTGACGGAAAAGCAGCCAACAAGTGCTCGGCATATGTGGGAACTCCTTCAAGACTGTTGGAAAAGTTTTCCAGATGAAGCTGGTTGAGAGAATGCCAAGTGTGCAAAGCTGTCAAAGGCAAAGGGTGTCTACTTTGAAAAATCTAAAATATATTCTGACTTGTTGAACACTTTTTTTTTTTTTTTTTTTGGTTACTACATGGTTCCATATGTGTTATTTCATAGTTTTGATGTCTTCACTATTATTCGACAATGTAGAAAATAGTAAAAATAAAGAAAAACCCTTGAATGAGTAGGTGTGTCAAACTTTTGACTGGTACTGTAAGTATTCACATCCCTGAGTCAATACTTTGTAGAAGCACCTTTGGCAGCAATTACAGCATTCAGTTTTTCTGTGTTAGTCTGAGTTTTCCACACCTGGATTGTGCAACATTTGCCCATTTTATTTGTTTCAAAATTTTCAAGCTCTGTCTAATTGGTTGTTGATCATTGCTAGACAGGTCTTGCCATAGATTTTCAGGCAGATTTAAGTCCACACTGTAACTCGGCCACCGAGCAACATTCACTGTCTTCTTGGTAAGCAACTTCTGTGTGGATTTGGCCTTGTTTTAGGTTATTCACCTGCTGGAAAGTAATTTAATCTCCCAGTGTCTGGAGGAAAGCAGACTGAAATTGCCTGAGGTTAGCTCCATTACATTTATCTTTTTATCCTGAAACCTCCCCAGTCCTGAATGATTACAAGCATACCCATAACATGATGCAGCCACCACTATTCTTGAAAATATGGAGAGTGGTACTCTAATGTGTTGTATTGAACTTGCCCCAAACATAACACTTTGTATTCAGGACAAATAGTTTTTTGCAGTATTACTTTAATACCTTGTTGCAAACAGGATGCACACTTCCTCCTTTTCACTTGGTCAATTAGGTTAGAATTGTGGAGTAACTACAATGTTGTTGTTCCATCCTATGTTTTCTCCTATGTTTTCTCCTATCACAGCCATTAAACTCTGCAACTGTTTTATAGTCATCATTGGCCTCATTGTGAAATACCTGAGTGGTTTCCTTCCTCTCCAGCAACTGAGTTAGGAAGAGCGCCTGTATCTTTCTAGGCAAGTGCAATTAATAACTTTACCATGATCAAATGAATATTCAATGTTTCCTTTTTTTTTTACCAATCTACCAATTGCTTCCCTTTGCGGGGCATTGGAAAAGATCCTTGGTCTTTGTGGTTAAATCGGTGTTTGAAATGCACTGGTCAACTGAGGGACCTTCCAGATAATTGTATGTGTGGGGTACAGAGATGAGGCAGTCATTCATAAATCATGTTAAACACCATTATTGCACACAGAATCCATACATCTTATTATGTGACTTCTTAAGTACATCTTTACTCCTTAACTTATTTAGGTTTGCCATAACAAAGGGGTTGAAAACTTATTGACTCAAGACATTTCAGCTTTTCATTAACTAATTTGTAATAATTTCAATCATAATTCCCTCTTTCTAAAATTATCCGCCGCCATTGTTTCAACCCCTATTACCAGTCTGTTCAACCTCTCTTTCGTATTGTCCAAGATCCCTAAAGATTGGAAAGCTGCCGTGGTCATCCCCCTCTTCAAAGGGGGAGACACTCTGGACCCAAACTGTTACAGACCTATATCCATCCTGCCCTGCCTTTCTAAAGTCTTTGAAAGCCAAGTTAATAAACAGATCACTGACCATTTTGAATCCCACTGTACATTTTCCGCTGTGCAATCCGGTTTCCGAGTTGGTCACGGGTGCACCTCAGCCACGCTCAAGGTACTAAACGATATAACTGCCATCGATAAAAGACGGTACTGTGCAGCCATCATCATCAACCTGGCCAAGGCTTTCGACTTTGTAAATCACCATATTCTTATCGGCAGACTCAACAGCAATGGTTTCTCATACGACTGCCTCACCTGTTTCACCAACTACTTCTCAGATGGAGTTCAGTGTGTCAAATCGGAGGGCCTGTTGTCCAGACCTCTGGCAGTCTCTATGGGGGTACCACAGGGTTCAATTCTCGGACCGACTCTTTTCTCTGCATATATCAACGATGTCGCTCTTGCTGCAGGTGATTCTCTGATCCACCTCTACGTAGACGACACCATTCTGTATTCATTTGGCCGTTCTTTGGACACTGTGTTAACCTGTTAGGGCTAGGGGGCAGCATTTGCACGTCTGGATCAAAAAAATGTACCCGATTTTAATCTGGTTACTAATCCTACCCAGTAACGAGAATATGCATATACTTATTATATATGGATAGAAAACACTCTAAAGTTTCTAAAACTGTTTGAATGGTGTCTGTGAGTATAACAGAACTCATTTGGCAGGCAAAACCCTGAGACATTTTCTGACAGGAAGTGGATACCTGATGTGTTGTATTACCTTTAAACCTATCCCATTGAAAAACACAGGGGCTGAGGAATATTTTGGCACTTCCTATTGCTTCCACTAGATGTCACCAGCCTTTACAAAGTGTTTTGAGTCTTCTGGAGGGGGATCTGACCGAACAAGAGCCATGGAACGATGATGTCCCATTAGACACCTGGCGCGCGAGTTCATGTTGGGTACCCTCGTTCCAATACGTTATAAAAGAGTATGCATTCGTCCACCTTGAATATTATTCATGTTCTGGTTAAAAAAGGCCCTAATGATTTATGCTATACAACGTTTGACATGTTTGAACGAACGTAAATATATTTTTTCCCCTCGTTCATGACGAGAAGTCCGGCTGGCTTAGATCATGTGCTAACAAGACGGAGATTTTTGGACATAAATGATGAGCTTTTTTGAACAAAACTACATTCGTTATGGACCTGTGATACCTGGAAGTGACATCTGATGAAGAGAATCAAAGGTAATGGATTATTTACATAGTATTTTCGATTTTAGATCTTCCCAACATGACGTCTAGTCTGTATCGCAACGCGTATTTTTCTGGGCGCAGTGCTCAGATTATTGCAAAGTGTGATTTCCCAGTAAGGTTATTTTTAAATCTGGCAAGTTGATTGCGTTCAAGAGATGTAAATCTATAATTCTTTAAATGACAATATAATATTTTACCAATGTTTTCTAATTTTAATTATTTAATTTGTGACGCTGACTTGACTGCCGGTTATTGGAGGGAAACGATTTCCTCAACATCAATGCCATAGTAAAACGCTGTTTTTGGATATAAATATGAACTTGATAGAACTAAAAATGCATGCATTGTCTAACATAATGTCCTAGGAGTGTCATCTGATGGAGATTGTAAAAGGTTAGTGCATCATTTTAGCTGGTTTTATGGTTTTGGTTACCCTGTCTTCGAATTGACAAAACATTACACACAACTCTTGTAAATGTACTGTCCTAACATACTCTAAATTTATGCTTTCGCCGTAAAACCTTTTTGAAATCGTAAAACGTGGTTAGATTAAGGAGATGTTTATCTTTCAAAGGGTGTAAAATAGTTGTATGTTTGAAAAATTTGAATTTTGACATTTATTTGGATTCAAATTTGCCGCTCTTGAAATGCACCTGCTGTTGATGGAGTGCACCACGGGTGGCACGCTAGCGTCCCACCTAGCCCATAGAGGTTAACAAACCTCCAAACAAGCTTCAATGCCATTCAACACTCCTTCCGTGGCCTCCAACTGCTCTTAAACGCTAGTAAAACTAAATGCATGCTCTTCAACCGTTCACTGCCCGCACCGCCCGACTAGCATCACTACTCTGGACGGTTCTGACTTAGAATATGTGGACAACTACAAATACCTAGGTGTCTGGCTAGACTGTAAACTCTCCTTCCAGACTCATATTAAACATCTCCAATCCAAAATTACATTGAGAATCGGCTTCCTATTTTGCAACAAAGCCTCCTTCACTTATGCCGTCGAACATACCCTCGTAAAACTGACTATCCTACCGATCCTCGACTTCGGCGATGTCATTTACAAAATAGCCTCCAACACTACTCAGACTGCATCCAATTTGCTATCACAGTGCCATCCGTTTTGTCACCAAAGCCCCATATACTACCCACCACTGCGACCTGTATGCTCTCGTCGGCTGGCCCTCGCTACATATTCGTCGCCAGACCCACTGACTCCAGGTCATCTGTAAGTCTTTGCTACTAGGTAAAGCTCCGCCTTATTTCAGCTCACTGGTCACCATAACAACACCCACCCGTAGCACGCGCTCCAGCAGGTTTATCTCACTGGTCATCACCAAAGCCAACACCTCCTTTGTCTGCCTTTCCTTCCAGTTCTCTGCTGCCAATGACTGGAATGAATAGCAAAAATCTCTGAAGTTGGAGACTTATATTTCCCTCACTAACTTTAAACATGAGCTATCTGAGCAGCTAACCGATCGCTGCAGCTGTACACAGCCCATCTGTAAATAGCCCATCCAATCTACCTATCTCATCCCCATATTGTTTTTTTATTTATTTTTCTGCTCTTTTACACACCAGCATTTCTACTTGCACATCATCATCATCTGCACATCTATCACTGTGTTAATTTGCTAAATTGTAATTACTTCGCTACTATGGCGTATTTATTGCCTTACCACCTCATGCCATTTGCACACACTGTATATAGACTTATATATATATATTTTTGTAATATGTATGTGTATATGTGTGTATGTGTATATATGTATATGTATGTGTTATTGACTGTACGCTTGTTTATTCCATGTGTAACTCTGTTGTTTGTGTCGCACTGCTTTGCTTTATCTTGCCCAGGTCGCAGTTGTAAATGAGAACTTGTTCTCAACTAGCCTACCTGGTTAAATAAAGGTGGGGGGGGAGAAATTGTTAAAAAAAATCCCCTTTGACATTATGGGGTATTGTGTGTAGGCCAGTGACAAAACATCTACATTTAATCCATTTTAAACTCAGGCTGTAACAACAAAATGTGGAAAAAGTCAAGGGGTGTGAATAATTTCTGAAGGCACTGTAGCTGTCTATAACCTGTCTGTGTAGCTGTCTATAACCTGTCTGTGTAGCTGTCTATAACCTGTCTGTGTAGCTGTCTATAACCTGTCTGTGTAGCTGTCTATAACCTGTCTGTGTAGCTGTCTATAACCTGTCTGTGTAGCTGTCTATAACCTGTCGCTGTCTCTGCCTGTAGCGGCCTCTTGCTGTCTGTCTCTGTCTGTAGTGGCCTCTTGCTGTATTATAACTCCTCTCTGTGTCCCCTCGGCATGACAACGATAGAAGAGCATTACATAGAGTATAGGACCAGGATAATTCACATAGCCTACAGGTTGTAAATAATTCTGCCTAAAAGCTGAAGAGGAGAGTGGAGTAGATGGGTAGGAAGATAGTTGTCTCCTTCTGTGGTATTTGTCCCCTTCCCCCTTTTTATAGAATAGATTTGACACACACACACACCACACACACACACACACACACACACACACACACACACACACACACACACACACACACACCCCTGGTATTCTGGCCCAAATTGACTACTTCTACAACAGCAAACTGAACATTCAACTGCCCCAAATCTTAGGGGCATGGGTTCTTTGACATTTTGCACCAATGAACACATGAATGCATCCTTAGTTCTGATCTGTATTCTGTGTCCTACTGTTTTAGCAACAATCAAGGCTGGTGACCTTGTTTCCATCTCGTTCTACTGATAAGAGCTACGATAAGAATAGAAGCCTGAGCTGTGTAAACATCATTTTCATTCTTGTTATGTGCCTCCCATTTTCTGTACTTAGTCCTACCCGATCTAACAAAACTGGATAGGTGAAAGCAGGGGTTCCACTATACAGCTTGCACCTGTACAGGCATGTGAGATCAGTGATTATTAGGCTGTCTTGGGAGGGAGGAAGTAAGGATGCTTGTCATGATACAAGTATTCCACCTCATGTAGCCTACTAGCCTCTATGTATAGCATTGTTCAGCTCATGGCTAAGCCTAGTTGCCTCGCTGGTTGCCGTGGAGCTGAAGGACTGAGGTATCCCAGGGGGCATCGCTTGTGTTATTTAAAAAAAAATTCTCTCTGCATGTTGGGAAGCAATTTGATTGGATTTCTAAAAATTTGATCTCTAAGGATGGGTGTGGCCTTGGATGAAGTTGCCCTCAGACACTGATCTATGGTCAGTTTAGCATTTCACCCCACAGTATTAAGGTTAGGATTTGGTGATTCTAGATCTGATCTTAAGCTGAACCTCGGCAAGACGGAGCTGCTCTTCCTCCCGGGGAAGGACTGCCCGTTCCATTATCTCGCCATCACGGTTGACAACTCCCTTGTGTCCTCCTCCCAGAGTGCTAAGAACCTTGGCGTGATCCTGGACAACACCCTGTCGTTCTCCACTAACATCAAGGCGGTGACCCGATCCTGTTGGTTCATGCTCTACAACATTCGCAGAGTACGACCCTGCCTCACACAGGAAGCGGCGCAGGTCCTAATCCAGGCACTTGTCATCTCCCGTCTAGATTACTGCAACTCGCTGTTGGCTGGGCTCCCTGCCTGTGCCATTAAACCCCTACAACATATCCAGAACGCCGCAGCCCGTCTGGTATTCAACCTTCCCAAGTTCTCTCACGTCACCCCGCTCTCTCCACTGGCTTCCAGTTGAAGCTCGCATCCGCTACAAGACCATGGTGATTGCCTACGGAGCTGTGAAGGGAACGGCACCTCCATACCTTCAGGCTCTGATCAGGCCCTACACCCAAACAAGGGCACTGCGTTCATCCACCTCTGGCCTGCTGGCCCCCCTACCTCTGAGGAAGCACAGTTCCCGCTCAGTCCAGTCAAAACTGTTCGCTGCTCTGGCACCCCAATGGTGGAACAAGCTCCCTCACGACGCCAGGACAGCGGAGTCAATCACCACCTTCCGGAGACACCTGAAACCCCACCTCTTTAAGGAATACCTAGGATAGGATAAAGTAATCCTTCTAACCCCCCCCCCCCCCCCCCCCCCCTTAAAAGATTTAGATGCACTATTGTAAAGTGGTTGTTCCACTGGATAGCATAAGGTGAATGCACCAATTTGTAAGTCGCTCTGGATAAGAGCGTCTGCTAAATGACTTAAATGTAAATGATCTTAAGAACAGGATGCTGAGAGGAACTCTGCCTGTCCTCTATTGTGTTACCTCCTGTTTATCAGTGAAGTTGAGAAAAGACAGCGAGGGACAGCTTCAGGGTCTGCCCCTAGAGACAAAAGGCCTACACCCAGCCCAGGGGAGGGTTTCCTTGCCTTTGCTGCCTCTGCTCACACTTTCCAGGTTTCAAGCAGGCCTGTACAACTATAATGAGAGAGGAGTTTTAGGGCCCGTAAAAATATAGAAATAGTTTATTATGTTCTAACGTTGTGTATTAGCTGCTCCATTGGTGGCACGTCGTGTAGACCTAACGGAGGCGTCGAGCGCAGCCCTAACGGAGGCGTCGAGCGCAGCCCTAACGGAGGCGTCGAGCGCAGCCCTAACGGAGGCGTCGAGCGCAGCCCTAACGGAGGCGTCGAGCGCAGCCCTAACGGAGGCGTCGAGCGCAGCCCTAACGGAGGCGTCGAGCGCAGCCCTAACGGAGGCGTCGTGCGCAGCCCTAACGGAGGCGTCGTGCGCAGCCCTAACGGAGGCGTCGTGCGCAGCCCTAACGGAGGCGTCGTGCGCAGCCCTAACGGAGGCGTCGTGCGCAGCCCTAACGGAGGCGTCGTGCGCAGCCCTAACGGAGGCGTCGTGCGCAGCCCTAACGGAGGCGTCGTGCGCAGCCCTAACGGAGGCGTCGTGCGCAGCCCTAACGGAGGCGTCGTGCGCAGCCCTAACGGAGGCGTCGTGCGCAGCCCTAACGGAGGTCAGAGTAAAGAAACTGTCTCATAGGCTGGGCATCAAAAGGGTCAGTTGTTGTTGTTGTTAGCACTATGATCTGGCTAGCTCTCTGTTACCACCACCCTGCTAATTTAACAGCCTTAGCAGCTAGCATGGTGCTCTGTTCACCTGCTGCAGCAGGCCACTGCACAACTCAACACCATAGCCCACTGAGCTGAAGCCTAAACATTAGGCCTAATTCCAGGAGTTAATACAAGTTCTCAGGTTAGGCTACTCATTGAGCAAGAGTAGCTGGACGAGCCCCTCCACTCATTTGCACAATGGTCCTCTCGCCCACTCTCCCTCTCTACCCAGCTCATTGTTTTCTCCTCAGTGGCTAGCTGATTAGCATCTCGCTACAATCTGCTTGCTCAACTCCCAGTTCAGTCAGAGACTAAGCTGCTAGCATTAGCGCTCTGTTTTAGCTAGCCATTCTGTTCGTTGAAAAGACTTAGCCAAGGCCTATCCTACTACCCTGCTCTCTTGGGTGCTAGGAACACGCAGTCAAGCACACACTTGCTCACTCAGAGCAAGAAGAACACACACGCACACTTAATAGGTTAGAAGAAATGACACACATAAATGCACACAGTAAGAATAAAAACACACACATATTTGCTGCAGGGCTGGGAGAGGCTGATTTAATCACACTGTGGGACATTTGGGTCTTCTCCACCTGTTTCTGTTCTGGCCTGTCTGGGCTCCTGCTCATAGCTCTGTGTGTGTGTACACACACATCTCAGTCTATAGGCCTGCACTGTCTGTACTTGATAATTCAGCCATCATGCTGTAGATCTATTCTATCATAATATTGACTGTGATTTACTGTTCTCCACCTCCCTGTCAGTAGGGCTGGCACAATTGTTGTATCATGTAACCGACAATTACGGACAATAATCTTGAACTGATTGTAATAACCGTCTTAAAACATACATTTTAGGAGGAGGGAGGGATTCAACTTAATTTTCAAGTAGATAAAGTTTACCCAATAGCAGTTTTAAGTTTGACATGAATTGGGTAGAGTTGGTAATCATATTACGAGCAGATCGGCCCGGTCGGGAGGAGAACCTTCATTTCCAACAGTTCCCAGCGGTCAGAGCCATTCGTTTTGGAGCCAGGGGTGTCACCAGAGCTGTGTTGTGTGCATTAGGTATGTCGTAGCGAATTTTCAAAGATGCATTACAAGCTCAAAACTTATTTTCTTTAAATTAAAATGACAATTTATGACAATAACCGTGGCTGTTTTGCAGGACAGTTAATTGTTACCCAAAATTCCATAATCCTCAGTCAAATCAAAACAAATTTTATTTGTCACATGCGCCGAATACAACACCTTACTGTGAAATGCTTACTTACAAGCCCTTGACCAACAATGCAGTTCAAGAAATACAGTGAAGAAAATATTTACTAAATAAACGGAAGTATAATAATAATCAAAAAGTAACACAAGAAAAGTACATAACAATAACGAGGCTACATACAGGGGGCACCGGTACCAAGTCAATGTGCAGGGGTACAGGTTAGTCCAGGTAATTTGTTAAGTGACTATGCATAGATGATAAACAACAAATGTTTTTAAACTGCTGCTAAGGGGGGGGGGGGGGGTCAATATAAATAGTTTGGGTGACCATTTGATTCATTGTTCAGCAGTCTTATGGCTGGCGGGTAGAAGCTGTTTTGGAGCCTTTTGGTCCTAAAAGGACCAAAAGGAGCCTTTTGGTCCTAGACTTGGCGCTCTGGTACTGCTTACCGTGCGGTATTAGAGAGAATAGTCTATGACCTGGGTAACTGGAGTCTTTGACAATTTTTTTTGGCCTTCCTCTGACACTGCCTGGTACAGTGAGGGGGAAAAAGTATTTGATCCCCTGCTGATTTTGTACATTTGTCAGTGGGCAAAGAAATGATCAGTCTATAATTTTAATGGTAGGTTTATTAGAACAGTGAGAGACAGAATAACAACAAAAAAATCCTGAAAAACGCATGTCAAAAATGTTATAAGTTGATTTGCATTTTAATGAAGGAAATAAGTATTTGACCCACTCTCAATCAGAAAGATTTCTGGCTCCCAGGTGTCTTTTATACAGGCAACGAGCTGAGATTAGGAGCACACTCTTAAAGGGAGTGCTCCTAATCTCAGTTTGTTACCTGTATAAAAGACACCTGTCCACAGAAGCAATCAATCAATCAATCAGATTCCAAAGTCTCCACCATGGCCAAGACCAAAGAGCTCTCCAAGGATGTCAGGGACAAGATTGTAGACCTACACAAGGCTGGAATGGGCTTCAAGACCATCGCCAAGCAGCTTGGTGAGAAGGTGACAACAGTTGGTGTGATTATTCGCAAATGGATGAAACACAAAAGAACTGTCAATCTCCCTCGGCCTGGGGCTCCATGCAAGATCTCACCTCGGAGTTGCAATGATCATGAGAACGGTGAGGAATCAGCCTAGAACTACACGGGAGGATCTTGTCAATGATCTCAAGGCAGCTGGGACCATAGTCACCAAGAAAACAATTGGTAACACACTACGCCGTGAAGGACTAAAATCCTGCAGCGCCCGCAAGGTCCCCCTGCTCAAGAAAGCACATATACATGCCCGTCTGAAGTTTGCCAATGAACATCTGAATGATTCAGAGGACAACTGGGTGAAATTGTTGTGGTCAGATGAGACCAAAATGGAGCTCTTGGCATCAACTCAACTCGCCGTGTTTGGAGGAGGAGGAATGCTGCCTATGACCCCAAGACCACCATCCCCACCGTCAAACATGGAGGTGGAAACATTATGGTTTGGGGGTGTTTTTCTGCTAAGGGGACAGGATAACTTCAGTGCATCAAAGGGACGATGGACGGGGCCATATACCGTCGAATCTTGGGTGAGAACCTCCTTCCCTCAGCCAGGGCATTGAAAAGGGGTCGTGGATGGGTATTCCAGCATGACAATGACCCAAAACACACGGCCAAGGCAACAAAGAAGTGGCTCAAGAAGAAGCACATTAAGGTCCTGGAGTGGCCTAGCCAGTCTCCAGACCTTAATCCCATAGAAAATCTGTGAAGGGAGCTGAAGGTTCGAGTTGCCAAACTTCAGCCTCAAAACCTTAATGACTTGGAGAAGATCTGCAAAGAGGAGTGGGACAAAATCCCTCCTGAGATGTGTTCAAACCTGGTGGCCAACTACAAGAAACGTCTGACCTCTGTGATTGCCAACAAGGGTTTTGCCACCAAGTACTAAGTCATGTTTTGCAGAGGGGTCAAATACTTATTTCCCTCGTTAAAATGCAAATAATTTTATAACATTGTTGACATGCGTTTTTCTGGATTTTTTGTTGTTGTTATTCTCTCACTGTTCCATTAAACCTACCATTAAAATTATAGACTGATCATTTCTTTGTCAGTGGGCAAACGTACAAAATCAGCAGGGGATCAAATACTTTTTTCCCTCACTGTATATCACTACACACTACTATATCACTACACACTACTCTATTGCTACCACTACTGTAGGTTCTGGATGTCAGGAAGCTTGGTCCCAGTGATGTACTGGGCCCTACGCACTACCCTCTGTAGCACCTTACGGTCAGATGCCGAGCAGTTGCCATACCAGGTGGTGATGCAACTGGTCAGGATGCTCACGATGGTACAGCTGTAGAACTTTTTGAGGATCTGGGGACCCATGCCAAATCTTTTCATTCTCCTGAGGACGGAAAGGTGTTGTCCTGCCCTCTTCACAACTGTCTTGGTGTGTTTGGACCATGATAGTTTGTTGGTGATATGGACACCAAGGAACTTAATTCTCAACCTGCTCCACTTCAGCCCCGTCTATGTTAATGAGGGCCTATCCAGCCTTCCTTTTCCTATAGTCCACTATCAGTTATTTTGTCTTGCTCACATTGAGGGAGAGGTTGTTGGCCTGGAACCACATTGCCAGGTCTCTGACCTCCTCCCTATAGGCTGTCTCATCAGTGTCGGTGATCAGGCCTACCACTGTTGTCGTCAGCAAACTTAATGATGGTGTTGGAGTTGTGCTTGGTGACGCAGTTGTGGGTGAACAGGGACTACAGGAGGGGCACGCACCCCTGAGGAGCCCCTGTGTTGAGGATCAGCGTGGCAGATGTGTTGCTGCCTTACCTTACCACCTGGCGGCGGCCCGTCAGGAAGTCCAGGATCCAGTTGTGGAGGGAGGTGTTTAGTGACAGGATCCTTAGCTTAGTGATAAGCTTTGTGGGCACTATGGAGTTGAACGCTGAGCTGAAGTCACTGAATAGCATTCTCATATAGGTGTTCCTTTGTCCAGGTTGGAAAGGGCAGTGTAGATGCAATCTCTATTGCACTCATCTGTGGATCTGTTGGGGCGGTATGCAAATTTGAGTGGGTCTAGGGTTTCCGGCATGATGGTGTTGATGTGAGCCATCACCAGCCTTTCAAAGCACTTCATGGCTACCGACGTGAGTGCTACGGAGTGGTAATCATTTAGGCAGGTTACCTTCGCTTTCTTGGGTACAGGGTCTATGGTGGTCTGTTTGAAACATGTTGGTATAACAGACTCAGTCAGGGAGAGGTTGAAAATGTCAGTGAAGACACTTGCCAGTTGGTCCGCACATGCTTTGAGTACACGTCCCGGTAATCTGTCTGGCCGTGCGGCTTTGTGAATGTTGACCTGTTGTAAAGGTTTTGCTCACATCGGCTACGTAGAGCCGATGTCTGGAACAGCTGGTGCTCTCATGCGTGCTTCAGTGTTGCTTGGCTCGAAGTGAGCATAAAAGGCATTTAGCTCGTCTGGTAGGCTCGCGTCACTGGGCGGCTCGTGGCTGTGCTTCCCTTTAGTCTATAATATTTTTCAAGCCATGCCACATCCGACGAGCGATTCAATCTTAGTCCTGTATTGGCGCTTTTCCTGTTTGATGGATCGTCTGAGAGCGTAGCAGTATTTCTTATAAGCATCCGGATTAGTGTCCCGCTCCTTTAAGGCGGCAGCTCTATTTTTTTATTTAACCTTTATTTAGACAAGTCAGTTAAGAACACATTCTTATTTACAATGACGACCTACCAAAAGGCAAAAGGCCTCCTGCAGGGATGGGTGCTGGGATTAAAAATATAGGACAAAACAAAAATCCTGACGAGAGACAACACTACATAACAGGAGACCTAAGATGACAACATAGCATGGCAGCAACACATGATAACAGCATGGCAGCAGCACAACATGGTAGCAGCACAAAAGTGTACAAACATTGTTGGGCACAGACAACAGCACAAAGGGCAAGAAGGTAGAGACAACAATACATCACGCAAAGCAGCCACAACTGTCAGAGTGTCCATGATAAGGTCTTTGAATGAAGAGATTGAGAATAAACTGTCCAGTTTGAGTGTTTGTTGCAGCTCGTTCCAGTCGCTAGCTGCAGCGAACTGAAAAGACGAGCGACCCAGGGATGTGTGTGCTTTGGGGATCTTTAACAGAATGTGACTGGGTGTTTGGTATGTAGAGGATGAGGGCTGCAGTAGATATCTCAGATAGGGGGGAGTGAGGCCTAAGAGGGTTTTTATAAATAAGCAACAACCAGTGGGTCTTGTGACGGGTATACAGAGATTACCAGTTTACAGAAGAGTATAGAGTGCAGTGATGTGTCCTATAGGGAGCATCTAGCCTTTGGCTCGGTGCGGATGTTGCCGGTAATCCATGGCTTCTGGTTGGGATATGTACATACGGTCACTGTGGGGATGACAGTCAGACACTTGTTGGGCCAGCCAGGTCTCTCTCGCTCCTTTGTGAAAGATCCTGTCATCCCCTACAGATTCCAGACATTCTGAGATCTGTCTGAAGCACCAGAGTGTCCTCCACACCCCCCAGCCAAATAGACACTGAGAATGTTGTTGCAATTAGCGTCCCACAACGTACTGCGCTCATTGATTGGGAGGGGGCATACTGGAAAGATGGGGCCATATGAAATCTCAGGCTGTCTGTTCTCAAACATAAGAGAGGACAATGTAAGCCATGGGCGCAGACCTGAGAACACACACACAAGAAAGGGTTCCAAACATGTTGGCAGTGAATGGACACTCTCTCACACACCCTCCCTTGGTAGTCACAGGACTGAGTGTGTGCTTTGTGTGGCCACAGATCTGACCGTGTGACTCATATTCATCACCTCCGGTTTGGTAAGTAGAGGAGGGGTAGGCCTTAAAGGCGTCCGCATGCTTCCCAGCTGAAACAGTTCGGAGCAGTTTGCATGTTAGGGCAACATTTAGTGACGTTTTGGACTTCGGCAAGGCTTTTTTCGGCTGTTCAGGAACACAAGATTTTTTTCCCTCGACGCAAACCGAAGCCGGTAGCCGAAGTCTACTCCCCCTTGTCGGCGATTGGTCAACAGTAGGAATTCTTCAGTGAAGTGCCTGTTGTCATTCAACGAGAAATGACTCGTCCTCATGCAGATTTTTTCACTTGAAATACTGCACCAAACATCATAGTTAGATGTAAAATTGCGCCACTAAGATCTCTACAAAAATGTCAAAATTAATGACAGAGTTCTTGAATTATCTTAGATTAATTCAGACTATTTTGAGGAAGTGTATACTGGCTTCGGTGTCTCAAAATTGACAAATGGTACTATTGCCGCTTTTTTTTTTAGGTTTAACGCTTATTTCCTGTAATTCTACACATTTTGTCATGATGTGCAAAGAAAATGAAGCGGTTTTCAAGGAACTGTTCTTGCAATTCTATACATTTTGCTATGTCTAATGTGTATTCATTATTATTATTTTTTTTACCCCCTTTTTCTACTGAATTTCGTGATATCCAATTGGTAGTTAGTCTTGTCCCATCGCTGCAACTCCCTAATGGACTCTGGAGAGGCAAAGGTCAAGAGCCATGCGTCCTCCGAAACACGACCCTGCCAAGCCGTGCTGCTTCTTGACACACTGCTCGCTTAACCCGGAAGCCAGCCTCACCAACGTGTCGGCGGAAACACCGTTCAGCTTGCAGGCGCCCGGCCCGCTACAAGGAGTCACTAGAGCGCGATGGGACAAGGAAATCCCGGCCGGCCAAACTCTCTCCTAACCCGGACGGTCACGAGCCCAGGTCTGTAGTGACGCCTCAAGCACTGCAATGCAGTGACTTAGACCGCTGTGCCACTCGGGAGGCCATTCATTTGATGGTGATTCTTTTTTTTCCATTAAAATATCTATGGGCAAAACCCCCCAAAATAAACACTAGTTGACTTGGGCTAGTTGATCTGGACATTTCTGACCAGTTATAAATAGCTCTCTAAGGTCTGCAATGACTGACCTGACAAGAGGAACTGATGATGTAATACCCCATTTAGAAATGACACCTTGTGCTTTCTACTATTACAACTTTCAAGACTAAGTTTAAAGCCAGATTGAGTTCCTTGAAAAAAAAATTGATATACAGTGCATTTGGAAGGTGTTCAGATCCCTTCACTTTTTCCACATGTTGTTACGATACAGCCTTATTCTATTCTGTTCCCTCATCAATCTACACACAATACCCCATAAGGATAAAGCAAAAACAGGTTTTGCATTAACAATAAAAAAGTATTCTTACCCTTTGATTCTTATCACATTCTACATCTAGGCCTGAATATGTTTCTGAAACCAGAGGGGTATCCTACCAAGCAAGCTAGATCTAGTCAGGGTTTACTAAGGCTAACCAGCTTCAGTTCCAGCTCAGGCTTCATCCATACTACGACTGTGGATATTGCTCGTCTGCCTGCCGTTAACTCTAGCAGTCTTGTAACAGCAGAGTGCATGTCGCACCTGGCTATTCGAACGGTGAACTCTTCATTCAGACAATGCTGAAACATCAATCCATGGGCGAGTCAATGACACATTTTCATTTGTGCCGAAAACTTTTCTTTCATTATGATATTATGCAAATTCAGCAGGCTATGGTGTGAAAGTGCCGTCTTTATTTTATACCGTATCGTTAATGCTGTCATTGGTGTGCAATATTAATTTTTATTAAGTCATAGAAAAGGGTTGTATTGCGTGAAGTTTAAAATGATTCTGTCATTAGTGGAGTTAGCTGTGAGTTAGCCTGCGCCGGAGCAGGTTAGTTCTGAAGGATTTGTTGCCGTAGAAATGTACCTGGCTAAAAGGTGAGCTTCTTTTTATATGGCCGGTTATCTCAAGTTGAACTCAAAGTTGACTAAAGTTACCTCGCTAACTCCTCAAACCTGCTTGCTAGGATACCCCTCAGGATGATGTATAACCCAGAAAACAAACCGGTTTGGGTGTTGTCTACCCCCATGTCCTCTCCTGTCCACTCTCCACATATAGTGTTTTGTTATCTTGTCTGTTGTGATTTCTCCCAGGGTGATGTGGTGAATACTGTAATGATCACTATATGAATGGGTTGATTGATTTGATTGCTTTCTCTGTGCCTTTCCCCTGCCAGACCGAGCGGGCAGCATCAGCACGTTGGACTCTCTGGACTTCGCCCGTTACTCTGACGACGGGAACCGGGAGTCGGACGAGAGGGTGGCAGGTAAGACAAGCTGTACCTGTCCTGACCGGGCAGAGATCGAGAGACGGACATGAAGAAGGAGAGACAAAACAGAAAAGAGCAGGGGAAGGGATAGAAATATAGACAGCAGAGTATACTGGACCTTTCCTTATCCTTTATGATGTCACGGTATAACTACAGCCCTTTATGATGTCACGGTATAACTACAGCCCTTTATGATGTCACGGTATAACTACAGCCCTTTATGATGTCACGGTATAACTACAGCACTTTATGATGTCACGGTATAACTACAGCCCTTTATGATGTCACGGTATAACTACAGCCCTTTATGATGTCTCGGTGTAACTACAGCCCTTTATGTTGTTAGTGTAAATCCAGCCTTTTATGATGTCATAGTAGCACTCCAGCCCTTTATGATGTCACAGTGCACACCCAGCCCTTTATGTCACAGTAGAACTCCAGCCATTTATGACATCATAGTAGTACTCCAGCCGTGTATGATGTGGCATCATAAGGCCACACCAGCCCAGTAGAGCTCACTGAGGATGACATCACTATGGTTCCATTCCAGATTTACGTACCTATTCAAATATTCCTGTTAATAACCTACATAGCCTTCCATGTCTAGTCAGGCTACAGCGTTAGATTTACCTCCATGTTCTTCTTATTAAAGCAGTAAATGTAATTGAAACCGTGTTGTTTTCTCTCACAGGAGCTGTCTGTCACTGGATGTTGTAAAATTCACACTTTTTTTCCTGAGCTTTTCTCATGACCCCACCAGCTAATCTTCGCTGAATACGTTAAAGGTCAGAGAGGATGAACAGACTACGTTAGATCAGAGAGGACGAACAGACTACGTTAAAGATCAGAGAGGACGAACAGAATACGTTAAAGGTCAGAGAGGACGAACAGAATACGTTAAAGATCAGAGAGGATGAACTGACTACGTTAAAGATCAGAGAGGATGAACTGACTACGTTAAAGATCAGAGAGGATGAAGTGACTACGTTAAAGATCAGAGAGGATGAACTGACTAGTAGAGGAGCAAGGCGTCTGTCCACTACACAGACCTCTGTGTTCCAGTGTAGGCTGATATAGCCTAGCCCATTCTAGTGTTTGTTCTCCTCACCTCAGAACATATATGATGACTAGAGACCAATACTGTGAATAAGATGCAAAGTACTATTGGCATTTTTTTTTTATCAGAATTTGCTCTGTCTAATTGTTTTTATGTGGCTGATAACAGCACCATGAGCTCCACATCTAAACTCATCTCTTTATGTGAGTTATAATTGGCCTGTTATATTTCCTTTTCTGAATGCCAAATGTCAATTCCAACCCCTTAGCTTTGTAAGACAAGAGTTCTGGAGGATTCTCCAGTAACCATGCAGCAGAGCAAGCCTGTGGTCCCTTCTTCACAACCACAGACCCTCTACTCCTCCACCCCTGCCCTCCCTCCCTCCATCCCTCCCTCCCTGTGATTCGGCATCTCCCCCCCCCTAAACCTCCCTCTCCATCCCTCGTCCCAACATGTCTCCCCCAGCTGTCTGATTCTGGGGATTTTGGCTGTTATGATCCAACCCCGTCCCAATGGCTCCAATACTGGACAACACTCCTCTAGGCTAGCTGCTTTCTTCTTTCTTCCTTTTTATTTTTTACTTCTTCACTTTTGTTCTTCATTTTGTTTCCGTTTTGTTGCATCCTGTGCGCTTTTGATCAGCAGTGGGAAGTATTGTCTGGACCGCTTCCTGTTGAACTGGGACAGACTTGACCTTCTGAAGCGGCAGATCTTTGGTGCACAGTCATGCAACATGTCCTCTCTGGTCTCATTGCTTCTCTTCCACCCGTGTGGATTTCTTCGTGTCTAAAGACAAACTTGAACTGGGAAATGACTTGAGGTTTTAGACCCCTCTCAATGTAGCATATGTAAATACAATTCATTTACATGTATTTTTCTCCTGTAAGTATTGTTAATGCATAGGGTAATTACCGGTTATAGTATCCACTCCCATGCATAGGCCTAATATTATATCTTATTAAAACAGAAATGATTTGACCAACCGCAATGCTAGAAGCGCCACTCCAAACTCACTTTTTTATCTATTGATTGTAAAATCCCTGGTCAGACAGCTATTAGCATATTATATAGTCTGCATCCCAATAGAGAAGAGTGGTTTCCTCTCCCTGTCTCACGATAGGTGAAAGTAGATTCCCAGAAGGTGTCCTCCTTGTTGCTTTCACCTGTCCTGTGTATTCAGATCAGTGCAGATGAAGTAAAGGAGATGAGGAGAGGAAGTCTCTCTAGACTATTGGGATGCAGCCTTAGACACTCGTATAGATTGAAGGACTCTCCGTTAGTCAGCTATCCCAGGATCCTCTGCTGCATGCGTTCATTAGACCCCATAGTTTGTCTCCTGGTTTTATTTTTATCAATCTCTTTATTTATTTTTTGCCTCAGCTTCTTACAATACCTGTTGTTCTTTTGGTCATATTTTTGTTCGATTTTTCATGGCCATCTTTTTGTTTGTTTGTTCCTGCTCCTTGGTTGGATGCACTTCCTTCCTGTGTGTTGTGATGTCACTTCCTGTCCAGTGCTGGAGTTTAAGCTACGGAAAGCCAAGGAGACCATTCAGGCTCTACGCGCCAACTTGACTCAGGCAGCAGGTGGCGTACTTAACACTTCTACTCCTCCATGTCATCCCTCTCTCCATCTCTCCCTTTTTATGGAGCTTCTCTCTAGCTCCTCCCCTCTTTCACTGGGGTGGAAGGGTTCATCTGTTCTGTTGCTTTGTCTTTCTAGAGAGCGACACTCAGGAGAGAAACAAGAACTACAAATCAAATCCTGAGATTCAGGTAGGCCGGACTCTCTCCTACACGTTGTTAGTAACTGTATGAAGTGCAGTTGTGGAGTACCACTGCAGCGAATACACAATGTATCTTCAAAATTACAGTTTATTGAAAAACTTGACTTTTCGGTTTGATTGATATTTCATCTGTCTCTATACTCTTAGGAACTTATCCGCCCACTGGAGAAGCGAGCCTTAAATTTTCTTGTGAATGAATATTTATTAAAGAATGAGTACAAACTGTCGGCCATCACATTCTCTGATGAAAATGATGACCAGGTAATGTTTGATTTGTCACTCAAGTATTTAATGTGCCATAAGGCTGTATACAGTATATAAACATATCATCCCATCTTGTATGGTCGTTCAGGACTTTGAGTTGTGGGACGACGTGGGCCTGAACATTCCGAAGCCTCCCGACCTATTACAGATCTACAGGAACTGTGGCTCCGCCCTTCCGTCGCCGCGGGATACAGTGGATGTATCCGTGGGGGTGGAGTCAGGCGAGCTCACTGGGAACTACATTGTCCAGAAACCTGATCTCTTGCACCAGGTAGGAGAGCGAGAGAGAGAGCTCTGCAGTGACATGAAAACTAAACAATCCACTCAGACTGATTTAGTCTACACACCTTCTCTCCATTCACAATGTTTACTCAAATCCTCCTCTGTCTGTCTCTCTCTCTCTCTCTGTCTCTCTTTCAGCAGCAGACAGAGGTGGTTGAGGAGTTAGAGTATCAGATCAGTCTACTGAACGAGGAGAAACAGAGTCTGGCTGACCAGATCAAGAAACTACAGAGGTGTGTGTTGAGAGAGGATGGGGTAATGGCTCTACACTCCACCCTATGTGGTCACAGGTAGATGCTTGATTTGAAAATGTCTCTGCCACAGCATGTGACCTTTATCCCTTGAACTTTGAACTGGCAGTGGGTTAACTGCCTTGTTCAGGGGCAGAACGACAGATTTTTACCTTGTCAGCTCGGGGATTCGATCTAGCAACCTTTCGGTTACTGGCCCAACGCTCTAACCACTAGGCTACCTGCCGCTCCTATTCAGGAGGCTGCAATCCTTATAACTTTACAGCTATTCTGATTTATTTTCTCTCTCCTCCAGTGAGATCCAAAGCCTGAGAAGGACAGTGTCCCCCCTTCCTCCTGACCAGGGCTCACATCTCAACTCCCACTCCTCCTCGTCCACACCTCCCCGGCCCCCCCTGGACAACGGTCAGTACCTGGACATCAGGAGAGCCTCGGAACCTGACAAGCCCCACACTGAGAGCAACCCCCCCACTCAGACCGTCACTTCCCCTACACACACCTCTACACAACCCCATGCCAAGCTAAAGTGCAGAGGGACGGTGGTGTTGGACCAGCCCAACAGGTTAGTCTGAAGATTGTGTAGTTTCTCAGTGTGACCTGTAGATGGAGCCAGTGGCCTGTAATAAACAGTCAGATTCTATTTCTCTTGACTGGAATGCGCTTGATTCCTGTTCACTCTCTCGTCTTTTCGCCTTGTGTTCATTGACAGGAAGTTGTCACCAGCGTTCCAGCAGGCCCTGTTGTCCTTTTGTAAGATGTCAGCTGACAGTCGTCTGGGGGCAGAGGTCAGAGGTCACCCCTAATCAGACACATGACCATAGTGTCAGCTTTTTATGTCTAAGAGTATAGTATACTACTATTGAAACCATTGAAATATATAGTCCTTAGAGCAGTGAAATATCAAAATGTGTATTTCGCTCTTTAATATTAGCCTTCTCTCCCCCCGCTTAGGTGTCGAGGATAGCAGACAATGAGGAGAGTGTGATGCTGATGTTGGGTCGCTGTCTCCCTCACATCGTCCCCAATGTCCTCCTGGCCAAACGAGAGGTACCTCCCTCTCTCATCTCCCCCCTCCTCCCCCATCCTCCCATCAACACGGGCTTCTTTCTGTTTTTAGTTTGGAATTCAATGTCTGTCTCCACTGTTTTTCACAAATTCTCATCTCTCCTTCCCCTCTCTTCCACTTTTTTGTCCTCTTGCTTTCTCTTTTGTCTTTCTTTCACTCTCTCATTCATTGTCTCGCTCTGTGCATGCCTTTCTGCTCCTAGAGAATGGTTGCACACCTGTGCCAGGTGAGTTGGACATGCCCACATCTGCATGACCAGACCTCACATCCAGGTGTAACACAGGCCCACGCCACTGGCTACAAACACACATCAGTCTCATCTGATTGGCTAGTTACTAAAACTTGAGCAGGACAAAGCTATGCTAGTGTTTTTATAATGTATGAAAAAGCTAAAGATTTTTTTATTTGTTTTATTTTTATTTAACCTTTATTTAACTAGATAAGTTAAGAACAAATTCTTATTTACAATGATGGCCTAGGAACAGTGGCTTAACTGCCTTGTTCAGGGGCAGAACGACAGATTTTTACCTTGTCAAGTCGGGGATTCGACCTTTCGGTTACTAGTCCAACGCTCTAACCACTAGGCTACCTGGCGTTAGGGGTAATGGCTAGTTTCAGTAATAAAGATTGCATATGTAGTTGTGGCTTGTGTGTATAGGGTAAAGGGATCAATCGAACTCTACCAAAACAATGGAAACGCCATTGTAATGCCCGTGGGGAATAGATCCAGAACCTCCCGCAGCAAAATGGTCCTACATTTAGGCTATTGTTTATGTGTATTTCACACTATGTTGAGGTAAATATCAGAGTATAATGTTATGGATGTCAGCCCCTTGACATGTTCATGACATCATCACCAATCAACTGCATTACACTTTAAAAAAAGACTCCAATTTCCACCACCGAAAAAGCGGCAATAATAATATTTTTCCATTTTGATGTGCAGTAGCCAGTATACACTTCCTCAAAATAGTCAGAATTAATCTAAGATAAATCTGTCATTCGTTTTTACGTTTTTGCAGAGGAGATCTTAGTCGTGTAATTTTCCATTTTAAGATGTTTGGTGCGGTATTTCTCAAAGAAGAAATGTGCATGAAAATGAGTCTTGAATGACGACAGACTTTATTGAATAATCCCTACTGTTGACCAATCACTGACGAATGGGCGCGGACTTCGGCTCTGAACTTTAGCTTGCCTCCAGAAATTTTTTTTGTGCCCAAACAGCCCAAAAAAATTCACCGATGTCCAAAATGTCATCATAATATACAGTTGAAGTCGGAAGTTTACGTACACTTAGGTTGGAGTCATTAAAACTCGTTTTTCAACCACTCCACAAATTTCTTGTTAACAAACTATAGTTTTGGCAAGTCGGTTAGGACATCTACTTTGTGCATGACACAAGTAATTTTTCCAGTAATTTTTTACAGAGATTATTTCACTTATAATTCATTGTATCACAATTCCAGTAGGTCAGAAGTTTACATACACTAAGTTGACCGTGCCTTTAAACAGCTTGGAAAATTCCAGAAAATTATGTCATGGCTTTAGAAGCTTCTGATAGGCTAATTGACGTCATTTGAGTCAATTGGAGGTATACCTGAGGATGTATTTCAAGGCCTACCTTCAAACTCGGTGCCTCTTTGCTTGACATCATGGGAAAATCAAAAGAAATCAGTCAAGACCTCAGAAAAAAAGTTGTAGACCTCCATAAGTCTGGTTCATCCTTGGGAGCAATTTCCAAACGCCTGAAGGTACCACATTCATCTGTACAAACAATAGTATGCAAGTATAAACACCATGGGACCACGCAGCCATCAAACCGCTCTGTCTCCTAGAGATGAACGTACTTTGGTGCGAAAAGTGCAAATCAATCCCAGAACAACAGCAAAGGACCTTGTGAATATGCTGGAGGAAACAGGTACAAAAGTATCTATAGCCACAGTAAAACGAGTCCTATATCGACATAACCTGAAAGGCCCGCTCAGCAAGGAAGAAGCCACTGCTCCAAAACTGCCATAAAAATGCCAGACTATGGTTTGCAACTGCACATGGGGACAAAGATCGTACTTTTTGGAGAAATGTCCTCTGGTCTGATGAAACTGTTTGGCCATAATGACCATCGTTATGTTTGGAGGAAAAAGGGGGATGCTTGCAAGCCGAAGAACACCATCGCACACGTGAAGGACAGGGGTGGCATCATCATGTTGTGAGGATGCTTTGCTGCAGGAGGGACTGGTGCACTTCACAAATAGATGGCATCATGAGGTAGAAAAATGATGTAGATGTATTGAAGCAACATCTCAAGACATCAGTCAGGGAGTTAAAGCTTGGTCGCAAATGGGTCTTCCAAATGGACAATGACCCCAAGCATACTTCCAAAGTTGTGGCAAAATGGCTTAAGGACAACAAAGTCAAGGTATTGGAGTGGCCATCACAAAGCCCTGACCTCAATCCCATAGAAAATATGTGGGCAGATCTGAAAAAGCGTGTGCGAGCAAGGAGGCCTACAAACCTGACTCAGTTACACCAGCTCTGTCTGGAGGAATGGGCCAAAATTCACCCAACTTATTGTGGGAAGCTTGTTGAAGGCTACCTGAAACATTTGAACCAAATTAAACATTTTTAAAGGCAATGCTACCAAATACTAATTGAGTGTATGTAAACTTCTGACCCACTGGGAATGTGATAAAAGAATTAAAAGCTGAAATAAATAATTCTCTCTTCTACATCTTTCTGACATCTCACAGTCTTAAAATAAAGTGGTGATCCTAACTGACCTAAAACAGGGATTGTTACTAGGATTAAATGTCAGAAATTGTGAAAAACTGAGTTTAAATGTATTTGGCTAAGGTGTATGTAAACTTCCGAACT
The DNA here is from genome assembly GCF_965601325.2 of Salmo salar. Taxonomy (NCBI): domain Eukaryota; kingdom Metazoa; phylum Chordata; class Actinopteri; order Salmoniformes; family Salmonidae; genus Salmo; species Salmo salar. Next base: position 30,354,600 of record NC_138319.1, on the reverse strand, counting down.
CTACTAAACCGTTTCGTCTGGGAGCATGTGGACGCCTTTAGTCTATTGATTGTTGAAGTCAGCTATGGTTCAACTTCATCTATGAGATTGTGGTTTTTGAGTTTGTGTGTGACACTGTGGTGTGTGTGTGTCACTGTGGTGTGTGTGTGTGTGTGACACTGTGGTGTGTGTGTGTGTGTGACACTGTGGTGTGTGTGTGACACTGTGGTGTGTGTGTGTGTGACACTGTGGTGTGTGTGTGTGTGACACTGTGGTGTGTGTGTGTGTGACACTGTGGTGTGTGTGTGTGTGTGTGACACTGTGGTGTGTGTGTGTGTGTGTGACACTGTGGGTGTGTGTGTGTGTGTGTGACACTGTGGTGTGTGTGTGTGTGTGTGTGACACTGTGGTGTGTGTGTGTGTGTGTGTGTGTGTGTGACACTGTGGTGTGTGTGTGTGACACTGTGGTGTGTGTGTGTGTGTGTGACACTGTGGTGTGTGTGTGACACTGTGGTGCGTGTGTGACACTGTGGTGTGTGTGTGTGACACTGTGGTGCGTGTGACACTGGTGTGTCAGGGCCTTCCCTGTGGCTCAGTTGGTAGAGCATGGTGTTTGCAACGCCAGCACGGTGTGTGCAACGCCAGGGTTGTGGGTTCGATTCCCACGGGGGGCCAGTAGAAAAAATAAATACAAATTAAAAAATGTATGAAATGTATGCATTCACTACTGTAAGTCGCTCTGGATAAGAGCATCTGCTGAATGACTAAAATGTCAAAAAAATGTGTGCGTGTGTGACACTATGGTGTGTGTATGTGTGAGATTGTGGTGTGTGTGAATGAGTGGTTGGTAGAGTCAGGTGGGCTCACCACGTAGTCCATGTGATTTGCATATCACAGTTATTCTTTTAATGATCTACTGACAGTTAGGAAGAATCTGGCTTCCCACCAAAAATCTAGGAAAAACAAGGTGAAGAAAAGAGAGCTTGTTCTGCCTCGGTGGCAGGAGGTATGGACTTTGTTCTGTGTCAGTTAGACAGCCAGAATCAACACACACACACACCTTTGTGCTCCTACTGTTTGTAGGCCTCCCACTGGCACCTCAAAAACACACCTTTAAGTTGTACACTCCACACCATGGACACGTGACTAGGAACAAAAGACGTTTGACTTTGATGACTGACTGAATTAGTGTAACATTAGAAATCTGCCAGCCACCTGTCTTCTTTACTGTCAATACTCATACATCATAATGGACTTATGGCAGACAGACCAAGCTGAAAGATACTCCCCAATACCTGTATGGTCTTCATGGAACCAGATACTCCTCAATACCTGTATGGTCTTCATGGAACCAGATACTCCTCAATACCTGTATGGTCTTCATGGAACCAGATACTCCCCAATACCTGTATGGTCTTCATGGAACCAGATACTCCCCAATACCTGTATGGTCTTCATGGAACCAGATACTGACCAATACCTGTATGGTCTTCATGGAACCAGATACTGATCAATACCTGTATGGTCTTCATGGAACAAGATACTGACCAATACCTGTATGGTCTTCATGGAACAAGATACTCCCCAATACCTGTATGGTCTTCATGGAACAAGATACTCCTCAATACCTGTATGGTCTTCATGGAACCAGATACTCCTCAATACCTGTATGGTCTTCATGAGAACCAGATACTGATCAATACCTGTATGGTCTTCATGAGAACCAGATACTGACCAATACCTGTATGGTCTTCATGAGAACCAGATACTGACCAATACCTGTATGGTCTTCATGGAACCAGATACTCCTCAATACCTGTATGGTCTTCATGAGAACCAGATACTGACCAATACCTGTATGGTCTTCATGGGAACCAGATACTCCTCAATACCTGTATGGTCTTCATGGAACCAGAGACTGACCAATACCTGTATGGTCTTCATGGAACCAGATACTCCTCAATACCTGTATGGTCTTCATGGAATCAGATACTCCTCAATACCTGTATGGTTTTCATAAGAACCAGATACTCCTCAATACCTGTATGGTTTTCATAAGAACAAGATACTCCTCAATACCTGTATGGTTTTCATAAGAACAAGATACTCCTCAATACCTGTATGGTTTTCATAAGAACAAGATACTCCTCAATACCTGTATGGTTTTCATAAGAACCAGATACTCCTCAATACCTGTATGGTTTTCATAAGAACAAGATACTCCTCAATACCTGTATGGTTTTCATAAGAACAAGATACTCCTCAATACCTGTATGGTTTTCATAAGAACAAGATACTCCTCAATACCTGTATGGTTTTCATAAGAACAAGATACTCCTCAATACCTGTATGGTTTTCATAAGAACAAGATACTCCTCAATACCTGTATGGTTTTCATAAGAACAAGATACTCCTCAATACCTGTATGGTTTTCATAAGAACAAGATACTCCTCAATACCTGTATGGTTTTCATAAGAACAAGATACTCCTCAATACCTGTATGGTTTTCATAAGAACAAGATACTCCTCAATACCTGTATGGTCTTCATGGAACCAGATACACCTCAATACCTGTATGGTCTTCATGGAACCAGAGACTGACCATTACCTGTATGGTCTTCATGGAACCAGATACTGACCAATACCTGTGTGGTCTTCATGGAACCAGGACCATGAATAGTCAACAGTCCCACTTCCCATTTTTGAGTGCCTTGCTCAAGGGCAACTGGGCTGCATCTCAAATCACGTTATTATTGGTCACATACACATGGTTAGCAGATGTTATTGGTCACATACACATGGTTAGCAGATGTTAATGGTCACATACACATGGTTAGCAGATGTTAATGCAAGTGTAGTGAAATGCTTGTGCTTCTAGTTCCCTACAGTGCAGTAATATCTAACAATTCCCCAACTACCTAATGCACACACATCTAAAGGGGTGAATGAGAATATGTACATGAAAGTATATGGATGAGCGATGGCCGAGCGACATAGGCAAGGTGCAATACATGGTATGAAATACAGTATATACATGTGATATGAGTAATATTAACATTATTAAAGTGACTAGGCTGCATCTCAATAGTCTAAAATGACTTAATTTGCACTGAACATGGTGTCACTCTGCGATAGGTCGTAGTTGGCCACCCCTGGTTTAAACATGTTACCATGGTGTCACTCTGCAATAGGTCCTAGTTAGCCACCCTTGGTCTGAACATGGTGTCACTCTGCAATAGGTCCTAGTTGGTTACCCCTGGTCTAAACATGTTACCATGGTGTCACTCTGCAATTGGTTGTCGTTGGTCACCCCTGGTCTAAACATGTTACCATGGAGTCAGTCTGCAATAGGTTGTAGTTGGTCATCCCTGGTCTAAACATGTTACCATGGTGTCACTCTGCAATAGGTCCTAGTTGGCCACCTCTGGTCTAAACATCTTATCATGGTGTCACTCTGCAATAGCTCCTAGTTGGCCACTCCTGGTCTAAACATGTTACCATGGTGTCACTCTGATATAGCTCCTAGTTGGCCACCCCTGGTCTAAATATAGGGTAGGGTTCACTGGTTCTGGAATAGAACAAGGTTGAACTGGGGAAAGGGATAATTGTCAGTTGCACAACTGAATGCATTCAACCGAAATGTGTCTTCCACATTTTACCCAACCCCCCAGTGGGCTGCCTTAATCGTCGTCCGAGGAGAAGTTGTTGTGGGGGTTAACTGTTTTGTTCAATTTGAAATTCAAATGTACATTTTCTCTTAACAGTTGGTGAACACACAACAGTTGTTAATCCGTCTCTGGGGGTTGTGTTGAGTGTGAAGCACATCATATATATATGTATTTGAACGAAGGACAGTTGTACTCAGCATCTACAGACATCCAGCGTATGCTGAGTGAATCATTTCAGGTCTCCCCTTCCATTCCCCAGCCTCTCTCACTATAGACCGTCTTTGGTTTTATTTTGTTGTTCTGCCAACATTCAATTTTGGGTTTGGTCATTCTGCCAACCCTCAGCAGGAAAATATGAGACCTTGCTGGAAAACCCTGCTGCTTTCAAAAAAGAAAATACATATTTTTAACTGTGTTTTTAACAGTGTATCCTCTCTCTCTAATTTGGTTGTGTGTGCGGCAGGGAAGTAGAGCTAACCACAGTTTGACCATGGGGCAGTGCTGTCCGCCCGTCCCATCCTGGAACTCTGCTTTAGTTTTTATTCTTTCTCTCTCCAGGTTGGTTCACCTATGAACTTCACATGACCTTTACTGTTCACGTAGGAACTTGGTCCAATCATTCATATTATGAAACCATGAGACATTGATACATGGATGTACATGATAACAGCACATTGTTTCCATTTCTTTTGACCCTCGTTCTGTTTCTGTTGGTGGTGTTAACAGTGTTGTTAAACTCCCTCTCTCTTACCCATTGCCCCCCCACACCCACCCCTGGCCTGCAAACCCTATCTGTGCAGTTTGACTGCCCCGCCCCCTGCTTAAACCAAAGAGCCACAACTCCAAGCTGATCTCTCTCTCTCTCTATCTATGCCCCGCTCTCTCTCAATCTCTTTCAAATTTTCAAATTCAAGCTGCTTTATTGGCATGAAAAACATTGTCAATATTGCCAAAGCAACAATGTATACAATATACATTGTAATACAATTATAAGCAATAACAAATAATAATATAAAATGGCAGTAAATAATAATACAAAATTAAATATAAAAATAATAACAATAAAATAATAGTAGAATGTAATAAATATATAAATATGGAAAATGAATCTATAACTAACTTATAACTAAATAACGGTCATCTACACCATTACATCAGTACTACAACTACTATCATCATTACCACTACTACTACTACCACCATCACTAAACTGTTATCATTACCATCCCCACCCATACCACTACTATTTGGAATGATAAACAACAATAATAGTAATAATAATAAGTAAGTTACTGCTTACTATGCAGATGTTATTATTCAGTGTCCTTCAGGCTATGGCAGGCAAATACATATTTGGCTTTTTTTTCTTCTCATCTCTCTCCATCCATGTCTCTCTCCCTCTCTCTATCCATGTCTCTCTCTCCCTCTCTCCATGTCTCTCTCTCCCTCTCTCCATCCCGGTCTCTCTCTCCCTCTCTCCATCCCTGTCTCTCTCTCTCTCCCTCTCTCCATCCCTGTCTGTCTCTCTCTCCCTCTCTCCATCCCTGTCTCTCTCTCTCTCCCTCTCTCCATCCCTGTCTCTCTCTCTCTCCCTCTCTCCATCCCTGTCTCTCTCTCTCTCCCTCTCTCCATCCCTGTCTCTCTCTCTCTCTCCCTCTCTCCATCCCTGTCTCTCTCCCTCTCTCCGTCTCTCTCTCTCTCCCTCTCTCCGTCTCTCTCTCTCTCCCTCTCTCCGTCTCTCTCTCTCTCCCTCTCTCCGTCTCTCTCTCTCTCCCTCTCTCCGTCTCTCTCTCTCTCCGTCTCTTCGTCTCTCTCTCTCTCTCTCCCTCTCTCCATCCCTGTCTCTCTCTCCATCCCTGTCTCTCTCTCCATCCCTGTCTCTCTCGCCGTCCCTGTGTCTCTCGCCGTCCCTGTGTCTCTCGCCGTCCCTGTGTCTCTCTCCGTCCCTGTGTCTCTCTCTCCGTCCCTGTGTCTCTCTCTCCGTGTCTGTCTCTCTTTCTCTCTCTCTCTTTCTCTTTCTCTCTACACCCCCCTCTCTGTCTCTCTCTGTCTGTCTCTCTCTCTCTTTCTCTTTCTCTCTACACCCCCCTCTCTCTTTCTCTCTACACCCCCTCTCTCTGTCTCTCTCTTTCTCTCTACACCCCCCTCTCTCTTTCTCTCTACACCCCCTCTCTCTGTCTCTCTCTTTCTCTCTACACCCCCCCCCCCCTCTCTCTCTCTCTCTCTCTCTCTCTTTCTCTCGACACCCCCCTCTCTCTCTCTCTCTCTCTCTCTCTCTCTCTCTCTCTCTCTCTCTTTCTCTCTACACCCCCCTCTCTCTCTATCTAGGAGTTGATTCCTCTCATCCTGTGTACAGCGTGTCTCCACCCGGAGCCAAAAGAGAGAGACCAGCTCCTTCACATCCTCTTCAATCTCATCAAGAGACCTGACGACGAACAGAGGTGTGGGTTTCTATACCTAGCTGTTATATCTGTATTTCTAGGCTGATGATCTAAATGGTGTGTGTGTGTGTGTATTAACTACAGGTTGTGTCTATATGTATATAGGTAGATGATCCTAACAGGTTGTGTGTATATAGGTAGATGATCCTAACAGGTTGTGTCTATATGTATATAGGTAGATGATCCTAACAGGTTGTGTCTATAGGTAGATGATCCTAACAGGTTGTGTCTGTATGTATATAGGTAGATGATCCTAACAGGTTGTGTCTATAGGTAGATGATCCTAACAGGTTGTGTCTGTATGTATATAGGTAGATGATCCTAACAGGTTGTGTCTGTATGTATATAGGTAGATGATCCTAACAGGTTGTGTCTGTATGTATATAGGTAGATGATCCTAACAGGTTGTGTCTGTATGTATATAGGTAGATGATCCTAACAGGTTGTGTCTGTATGTATATAGGTAGATGATCCTAACAGGTTGTGTCTATATGTATGTATATAGGTAGATGATCCTAACAGGTTGTGTCTGTATGTATATAGGTAGATGATCCTAACAGGTTGTGTCTGTATGTATATAGGTAGATGATCCTAACAGGTTGTGTCTGTATGTATATAGGTAGATGATCCTAACAGGTTGTGTCTGTATGTATATAGGTAGATGATCCTAACAGGTTGTGTCTGTATGTATATAGGTAGATGATCCTAACAGGTTGTGTCTGTATGTATATAGGTAGATGATCCTAACAGGTTGTGTCTGTATGTATATAGGTAGATGATCCTAACAGGTTGTGTCTATAGGTAGATGATCCTAACAGGTTGTGTCTGTATGTATATAGGTAGATGATCCTAACAGGTTGTGTCTGTATGTATGTATATAGGTAGATGATCCTAACAGGTTGTGTATATATGTATGTATATAGGTAGATGATCCTAACAGGTTGTGTCTATAGGTAGATGATCCTAACAGGTTGTGTCTGTATGTATGTATATAGGTAGATGATCCTAACAGGTTGTGTCTGTATGTATATAGGTAGATGATCCTAACAGGTTGTGTCTGTATGTATATAGGTAGATGATCCTAACAGGTTGTGTCTATATGTATGTATATAGGTAGATGATCCTAACAGGTTGTGTCTGTATGTATATAGGTAGATGATCCTAACAGGTTGTGTCTATGTATATAGGTAGATGATCCTAACAGGTTGTGTCTGTATGTATATAGGTAGATGATCCTAACAGGTTGTGTCTGTATGTATATAGGTAGATGATCCTAACAGGTTGTGTCTGTATGTATATAGGTAGATGATCCTAACAGGTTGTGTCTGTATGTATATAGGTAGATGATCCTAACAGGTTGTGTCTGTATGTATATAGGTAGATGATCCTAACAGGTTGTGTCTATAGGTAGATGATCCTAACAGGTTGTGTCTATAGGTAGATGATCCTAACAGGTTGTGTCTATAGGTAGATGATCCTAACAGGTTGTGTCTATAGGTAGATGATCCTAACAGGTTGTGTCTGTATGTATATAGGTAGATGATCCTAACAGGTTGTGTCTGTATGTATATAGGTAGATGATCCTAACAGGTTGTGTCTGTATGTATATAGGTAGATGATCCTAACAGGTTGTGTCTATAGGTAGATGATCCTAACAGGTTGTGTCTATAGGTAGATGATCCTAACAGGTTGTGTCTATAGGTAGATGATCCTAACAGGTTGTGTCTGTATGTATATAGGTAGATGATCCTAACAGGTTGTGTCTATAGGTAGATGATCCTAACAGGTTGTGTCTATAGGTAGATGATCCTAACGGGTTGTGTCTATTGGTAGATGATCCTAACAGGTTGTGTCTGTAGTATGTATGTATATAGGTAGATGATCCTAACAGGTTGTGTCTATATGTATGTATATAGGTAGATGATCCTAACAGGTTGTGTCTATATGTATGTATATAGGTAGATGATCCTAACAGGTTGTGTCTATATGTATGTATATAGGTAGATGATCCTAACGGGTTGTGTCTGTATGTATATAGGTAGATGATCCTAACAGGTTGTGTCTATATGTATGTATATAGGTAGATGATCCTAACAGGTTGTGTCTATAGGTAGATGATCCTAACGGGTTGTGTCTATATGTATGTATATAGGTAGATGATCCTAACAGGTTGTGTCTATAGGTAGATGATCCTAACGGGTTGTGTCTATATGTATGTATATAGGTAGATGATCCTAACGGGTTGTGTCTATATGTATGTATATAGGTAGATGATCCTAACAGGTTGTGTCTATAGGTAGATGATCCTGACAGGTTGTGTCTATAGGTAGATGATCCTAACAGGTTGTGTCTATATGTATGTATATAGGTAGATGATCCTAACAGGTTGTGTCTATAGGTAGATGATCCTAACAGGTTGTGTCTATAGGTAGATGATCCTAACAGGTTGTGTCTATAGGTAGATGATCCTAACGGGTTGTGTCTATATGTATGTATATGTAGATGATCCTAACAGGTTGTGTCTATATGTATGTATATAGGTAGATGATCCTAACAGGTTGTGTCTATAGGTAGATGATCCTAACAGGTTGTGTCTATATGTATGTATATGGTAGATGATCCTAACAGGTTGTGTCTATAGGTAGATGATCCTAACAGGTTGTGTCTATATGTATGTATATGGTAGATGATCCTAACAGGTTGTGTCTATAGGTAGATGATCCTAACAGGTTGTGTCTATAGGTAGATGATCCTAACAGGTTGTGTCTATAGGTAGATGATCCTAACAGGTTGTATCTATAGGTAGATGATCCTAACAGGTTGTATCTATAGGTAGATGATCCTAACAGGTTGTGTCTATAGGTAGATGATCCTAACAGGTTGTGTCTGTATGTATATAGGTAGATGATCCTAACAGGTTGTGTCTGTATGTATATAGGTAGATGATCCTAACAGGTTGTGTCTGTATGCATGTATATAGGCAGATGCTCCTAACAGGTTGTGTCTGTATGTATGTATATAGGCAGATGCTCCTAACAGGTTGTGTCTGTATGTATGTATATAGGCAGATGCTCCTAACAGGTTGTGTCTATAGGTAGATGATCCTAACAGGTTGTGTCTATAGGTAGATGATCCTAACAGGTTGTGTCTATAGGCAGATGATCCTAACAGGTTGTGTGTATATAGGTAGATGATCCTAACAGGTTGTGTCTATATGTATGTATATAGGTAGATGATCCTAACAGGTTGTGTCTATATGTATGTATATAGGTAGATGATCCTAACAGGTTGTGTCTATATGTGTATATAGGTAGATGATCCTAACAGGTTGTGTCTATATGTATGTATATAGGTAGATGATCCTAACAGGTTGTGTCTATATGTATGTATATAGGTAGATGATCCTAACAGGTTGTGTCTATATGTATGTATATAGGTAGATGATACTAACAGGTTGTGTCTGTATGTATATAGGTAGATGATCCTAACAGGTTGTGTCTATAGGTAGATGATCATAACTGGTTGTGTCTATAGGTAGATGATCATAACTGGTTGTGTCTATAGGTAGATGATCCTAACTGGTTGTGTCTATAGGTAGATGATCCTAACAGGTTGTGTCTATAGGTAGATGATCCTAACAGGTTGTGTCTATAGGTAGATGATCCTAACAGGTTGTGTCTATAGGTAGATGATCCTAACAGGTTGTGTCTATAGGTAGATGATCCTAACAGGTTGTGTCTATAGGTAGATGATCCTAACAGGTTGTGTCTATAGGTAGATGATCCTAACAGGTTGTGTCTATAGGTAGATGATCCTAACAGGTTGTGTCTATAGGTAGATGATCCTAACAGGTTGTGTCTATAGGTAGATGATCCTAACAGGTTGTGTCTATAGGTAGATGATCCTAACAGGTTGTGTCTATAGGTAGATGATCCTAACAGGTTGTGTCTATAGGTAGATGATCCTAACAGGTTGTGTCTATAGGTAGATGATCCTAACAGGTTGTGTCTATAGGTAGATGATCCTAACAGGTTGTGTCTGTATGCATGTATATAGGCAGATGCTCCTAACAGGTTGTGTCTGTATGTATGTATATAGGCAGATGCTCCTAACAGGTTGTGTCTGTATGTATGTATATAGGCAGATGCTCCTAACAGGTTGTGTCTATAGGTAGATGATCCTAACAGGTTGTGTCTATAGGTAGATGATCCTAACAGGTTGTGTCTATAGGTAGATGATCCTAACAGGTTGTGTCTATAGGTAGATGATCCTAACAGGTTGTGTCTATAGGTAGATGATCCTAACAGGTTGTGTCTATAGGTAGATGATCCTAACAGGTTGTGTCTATAGGTAGATGATCCTAACAGGTTGTGTCTATAGGTAGATGATCCTAACAGGTTGTGTCTATAGGTAGATGATCCTAACAGGTTGTGTCTATAGGTAGATGATCCTAACAGGTTGTGTCTATATGTATGTATATAGGTAGATGATCCTAACAGGTTGTGTCTATATGTATGTATATAGGTAGATGATCCTAACAGGTTGTGTCTATAGGTAGATGATCCTAACAGGTTGTGTCTATAGGTAGATGATCCTAACAGGTTGTGTCTATAGGTAGATGATCCTAACAGGTTGTGTCTATAGGTAGATGATCCTAACAGGTTGTGTCTATAGGTAGATGATCCTAACAGGTTGTGTCTATAGGTAGATGATCCTAACAGGTTGTGTCTATAGGTAGATGATCCTAACAGGTTGTGTCTATAGGTAGATGATCCTAACAGGTTGTGTCTATAGGTAGATGATCCTAACAGGTTGTGTCTATAGGTAGATGATCCTAACAGGTTGTGTCTATAGGTAGATGATCCTAACAGGTTGTGTCTATAGGTAGATGATCCTAACAGGTTGTGTCTATATGTATGTATATAGGTAGATGATCCTAACAGGTTGTGTCTATATGTATGTATATAGGTAGATGATCCTAACAGGTTGTGTCTATATGTATGTATATAGGTAGATGATCCTAACAGGTTGTGTCTATATGTATGTATATAGGTAGATGATACTAACAGGTTGTGTCTATATGTATGTATATAGGTAGATGATCCTAACAGGTTGTGTCTATAGGTAGATGATCATAACTGGTTGTGTCTATAGGTAGATGATCATAACTGGTTGTGTCTATAGGTAGATGATCCTAACTGGTTGTGTCTATAGGTAGATGATCCTAACTGGTTGTGTCTATAGGTAGATGATCCTAACAGGTTGTGTCTATAGGTAGATGATCCTAACAGGTTGTGTCTATAGGTAGATGATCCTAACAGGTTGTGTCTATAGGTAGATGATCCTAACAGGTTGTGTCTATAGGTAGATGATCCTAACAGGTTGTGTCTATAGGTAGATGATCCTAACAGGTTGTGTCTATAGGTAGATGATCCTAACAGGTTGTGTCTATAGGTAGATGATCCTAACAGGTTGTGTCTATAGGTAGATGATCCTAACAGGTTGTGTCTATAGGTAGATGATCCTAACAGGTTGTGTCTATAGGTAGATGATCCTAACAGGTTGTGTCTATAGGTAGATGATCCTAACAGGTTGTGTCTGTATGTATATAGGTAGATGATCCTAACAGGTTGTGTCTGTATGTATGATATAGGTAGATGATCCTAACAGGTTGTGTCTGTATGCATGTATATAGGCAGATGCTCCTAACAGGTTGTGTCTGTATGTATGTATATAGGCAGATGCTCCTAACAGGTTGTGTCTGTATGTATGTATATAGGCAGATGCTCCTAACAGGTTGTGTCTATAGGTAGATGATCCTAACAGGTTGTGTCTATAGGTAGATGATCCTAACAGGTTGTGTCTATAGGTAGATGATCCTAACAGGTTGTGTCTATAGGTAGATGATCCTAACAGGTTGTGTCTATAGGTAGATGATCCTAACAGGTTGTGTGTATATAGGTAGATGATCCTAACAGGTTGTGTCTATATGTATGTATATAGGTAGATGATCCTAACAGGTTGTGTCTATATGTATATAGGTAGATGATCCTAACAGGTTGTGTCTATATGTATATAGGTAGATGATCCTAACAGGTTGTGTCTATATGTATATAGGTAGATGATCCTAACAGGTTGTGTCTATATGTATGTATATAGGTAGATGATCCTAACAGGTTGTGTCTGTATGTATATAGGTAGATGATCCTAACAGGTTGTGTCTATATGTATGTATATAGGTAGATGATCCTAACAGGTTGTGTCTGTATGTATATAGGTAGATGATCCTAACAGGTTGTGTCTATAGGTAGATGATCCTAACAGGTTGTGTCTATAGGTAGATGATCCTAACAGGTTGTGTCTATAGGTAGATGATCCTAACAGGTTGTGTCTATAGGTAGATGATCCTAACAGGTTGTGTCTATAGGTAGATGATCCTAACAGGTTGTGTCTATAGGTAGATGATCCTAACAGGTTGTGTCTGTATGTATATAGGTAGATGATCCTAACAGGTTGTGTCTGTATGTATGCATATAGGTAGATGATCCTAACAGGTTGTGTCTGTATGCATGTATATAGGCAGATGCTCCTAACAGGTTGTGTCTGTATGTATGTATATAGGCAGATGCTCCTAACAGGTTGTGTCTGTATGTATGTATATAGGCAGATGCTCCTAACAGGTTGTGTCTATAGGTAGATGATCCTAACAGGTTGTGTCTATAGGTAGATGATCCTAACAGGTTGTGTCTATAGGTAGATGATCCTAACAGGTTGTGTCTATAGGTAGATGATCCTAACAGGTTGTGTCTATAGGTAGATGATCCTAACAGGTTGTGTCTATAGGTAGATGATCCTAACAGGTTGTGTCTATAGGTAGATGATCCTAACAGGTTGTGTCTATAGGTAGATGATCCTAACAGGTTGTGTCTATATGTATGTATATAGGTAGATGATCCTAACAGGTTGTGTCTATATGTATATAGGTAGATGATCCTAACAGGTTGTGTCTATATGTATATAGGTAGATGATCCTAACAGGTTGTGTCTATATGTATATAGGTAGATGATCCTAACAGGTTGTGTCTATATGTATGTATATAGGTAGATGATCCTAACAGGTTGTGTCTATATGTATGTATATAGGTAGATGATCCTAACAGGTTGTGTCTATATGTATGTATATAGGTAGATGATACTAACAGGTTGTGTCTGTATGTATATAGGTAGATGATCCTAACAGGTTGTGTCTATAGGTAGATGATCCTAACAGGTTGTGTCTATAGGTAGATGATCATAACTGGTTGTGTCTATAGGTAGATGATCCTAACAGGTTGTGTCTATAGGTAGATGATCCTAACAGGTTGTGTCTATAGGTAGATGATCCTAACAGGTTGTGTCTATAGGTAGATGATCCTAACAGGTTGTGTCTATAGGTAGATGATCCTAACAGGTTGTGTCTATAGGTAGATGATCCTAACAGGTTGTGTCTATAGGTAGATGATCCTAACAGGTTGTGTCTATAGGTAGATGATCCTAACAGGTTGTGTCTATAGGTAGATGATCCTAACAGGTTGTGTCTATAGGTAGATGATCCTAACAGGTTGTGTCTATAGGTAGATGATCCTAACAGGTTGTGTCTATAGGTAGATGATCCTAACAGGTTGTGTCTATAGGTAGATGATCCTAACAGGTTGTGTCTATAGGTAGATGATCCTAACAGGTTGTGTCTATAGGTAGATGATCCTAACAGGTTGTGTCTATAGGTAGATGATCCTAACAGGTTGTGTCTATAGGTAGATGATCCTAACAGGTTGTGTCTATAGGTAGATGATCCTAACAGGTTGTGTCTATAGGTAGATGATCCTAACAGGTTGTGTCTGTATGTATGTATATAGGTAGATGATCCTAACAGGTTGTGTCTATAGGTAGATGATCCTAACAGGTTGTGTCTATAGGTAGATGATCCTAACAGGTTGTGTCTGTATGTATATAGGTAGATGATCCTAACAGGTTGTGTCTGTAGATGTATATAGGTAGATGATCCTAACAGGTTGTGTCTGTATGCATGTATATAGGTAGATGATCCTAACAGGTTGTGTCTGTATGTATATAGGCAGATGATCCTAACAGGTTGTGTCTGTATGTATGTATATAGGCAGATGCTCCTAACAGGTTGTGTCTATAGGTAGATGATCCTAACAGGTTGTGTCTATAGGTAGATGATCCTAACAGGTTGTGTCTATAGGTAGATGATCCTAACAGGTTGTGTCTATAGGTAGATGATCCTAACAGGTTGTGTCTATAGGTAGATGATCCTAACAGGTTGTGTCTATAGGTAGATGATCCTAACAGGTTGTGTCTATAGGTAGATGATCCTAACAGGTTGTGTCTGTATGCATGTATATAGGTAGATGATCCTAACAGGTTGTGTCTATAGGCAGATGATCCTAACAGGTTGTGTCTGTATGTATGTATATAGGCAGATGCTCCTAACAGGTTGTGTCTATAGGTAGATGATCCTAACAGGTTGTGTCTATAGGTAGATGATCCTAACAGGTTGTGTCTATAGGTAGATGATCCTAACAGGTTGTGTCTGTATGCATGTAAATAGGCAGATGCTCCTAACAGGTTGTGTCTGTATGTATGTATATAGGCAGATGCTCCTAACAGGTTGTGTCTGTATGTATGTATATAGGCAGATGCTCCTAACAGGTTGTGTCTATAGGTAGATGATCCTAACAGGTTGTGTCTATAGGTAGATGATCCTAACAGGTTGTGTCTATAGGTAGATGATCCTAACAGGTTGTGTCTATAGGTAGATGATCCTAACAGGTTGTGTCTATAGGTAGATGATCCTAACAGGTTGTGTCTATAGGTAGATGATCCTAACAGGTTGTGTCTATAGGTAGATGATCCTAACAGGTTGTGTCTATAGGTAGATGATCCTAACAGGTTGTGTCTGTATGTATATAGGTAGATGATCCTAACAGGTTGTGTCTGTATGTATATAGGTAGATGATCCTAACAGGTTGTGTCTGTATGTATATAGGTAGATGATCCTAACAGGTTGTGTCTATAGGTAGATGATCCTAACAGGTTGTGTCTATAGGTAGATGATCCTAACAGGTTGTGTCTATAGGTAGATGATCCTAACAGGTTGTGTCTATAGGCAGATGATCCTAACAGGTTGTGTCTATATGTATGTATATAGTTAGATGATCCTAACAGGTTGTGTCTATAGGCAGATTATCCTAACAGGTTGTGTCTATATGTATGTATATAGGTAGATGATCCTAATAGGTTGTGTCTCTATGTATGTATATAGGTAGATGATCCTAACAGGTTGTGTCTATATGTATGTATGTATATAGGTAGATGATCCTAACAGGTTGTGTCTATATGTATGTATATAGGTAGATGATCCTAACAGGTTGTGTCTATAGGTAGATGATCCTAACAGGTTGTGTCTATATGTATGTCTATAGGTAGATGATCCTAACAGGTTGTGTCTGTATGTCTATAGGTAGATGATCCTAACAGGTTGTGTCTATAGGTAGATGATCCTAACAGGTTGTGTCTATAGGCAGATGATCCTAACAGGTTGTGTCTATAGGCAGATGATCCTAACAGGTTGTGTCTATAGGCAGATGATCCTAACAGGTTGTGTCTATAGGCAGATGATCCTAACAGGTTGTGTCTATAGGCAGATGATCCTAACAGGTTGTGTCTATAGGCAGATGATCCTAACAGGTTGTGTCTGTAGGCAGATGATCCTAACAGGTTGTGTCTGTAGGCAGATGATCCTAACAGGTTGTGTCTGTAGGTAGATGATCCTAACAGGTTGTGTCTGTAGGTAGATGATCCTAACTGGTTGTGTCTGTAGGTAGATGATCCTAACTGGTTGTGTCTGTAGGTAGATGATCCTAACTGGTTGTGTCTGTAGGTAGATGATCCTAACTGGTTGTGTCTGTAGGTAGATGATCCTAACAGGTTGTGTCTATAGGTAGATGATCCTAACAGGTTGTGTCTATAGGTAGATGATCCTAACAGGTTGTGTCTATAGGTAGATGATCCTAACAGGTTGTGTCTATAGGTAGATGATCCTAACAGGTTGTGTCTGTATGTATATAGGTAGATGATCCTAACAGGTTGTGTCTGTATGTATATAGGTAGATGATCCTAACAGGTTGTGTCTGTATGTATATAGGTAGATGATCCTAACAGGTTGTGTCTGTATGTATATAGGTAGATGATCCTAACAGGTTGTGTCTATATGTATGTATATAGGTAGATGATCCTAACAGGTTGTGTCTATATGTATGTATATAGGTAGATGATCCTAACAGGTTGTGTCTGTATGTATATAGGTAGATGATCCTAACAGGTTGTGTCTGTATGTATATAGGTAGATGATCCTAACAGGTTGTGTCTGTATGTATATAGGTAGATGATCCTAACAGGTTGTGTCTGTATGTATATAGGTAGATGATCCTAACAGGTTGTGTCTGTATGTATATAGGTAGATGATCCTAACAGGTTGTGTCTATATGTATGTATATAGGTAGATGATCCTAACAGGTTGTGTCTATATGTATGTATATAGGTAGATGATCCTAACAGGTTGTGTCTGTATGTATATAGGTAGATGATCCTAACAGGTTGTGTCTATAGGTAGATGATCCTAACAGGTTGTGTCTATAGGTAGATGATCCTAACAGGTTGTGTCTATAGGTAGATGATCCTAACAGGTTGTGTCTATAGGTAGATGATCCTAACAGGTTGTGTCTATAGGTAGATGATCCTAACAGGTTGTGTCTATAGGTAGATGATCCTAACAGGTTGTGTCTATAGGTAGATGATCCTAACAGGTTGTGTCTATAGGTAGATGATCCTAACAGGTTGTGTCTATAGGTAGATGATCCTAACAGGTTGTGTCTGTATGTATATAGGTAGATGATCCTAACAGGTTGTGTCTATATGTATGTATATAGGTAGATGATCCTAACGGGTTGTGTCTATAGGTAGATGATCCTAACAGGTTGTGTCTATAGGTAGATGATCCTAACAGGTTGTGTCTATAGGTAGATGATCCTAACAGGTTGTGTCTATAGGTAGATGATCCTAACAGGTTGTGTCTGTATGTATATAGGTAGATGATCCTAACAGGTTGTGTCTGTATGTATATAGGTAGATGATCCTAACAGGTTGTGTCTGTATGTATATAGGTAGATGATCCTAACAGGTTGTGTCTGTATGTTATAGGTAGATGATCCTAACAGGTTGTGTCTGTATGTATATAGGTAGATGATCCTAACAGGTTGTGTCTGTATGTATATAGGTAGATGATCCTAACAGGTTGTGTCTGTATGTATATAGGTAGATGATCCTAACAGGTTGTGTCTATATGTATGTATATAGGTAGATGATCCTAACAGGTTGTGTCTATATGTATGTATATAGGTAGATGATCCTAACAGGTTGTGTCTATATGTATGTATATAGGTAGATGATCCTAACAGGTTGTGTCTATAGGTAGATGATCCTAACAGGTTGTGTCTATAGGTAGATGATCCTAACAGGTTGTGTCTATAGGTAGATGATCCTAACAGGTTGTGTCTATAGGTAGATGATCCTAACAGGTTGTGTCTATAGGTAGATGATCCTAACAGGTTGTGTCTATAGGTAGATGATCCTAACAGGTTGTGTCTGTATGTATATAGGTAGATGATCCTAACAGGTTGTGTCTATATGTATGTATATAGGTAGATGATCCTAACAGGTTGTGTCATATAGGTAGATGATCCTAACAGGTTGTGTCTATAGGTAGATGATCCTAACAGGTTGTGTCTATAGGTAGATGATCCTAACAGGTTGTGTCTGTATGTATATAGGTAGATGATCCTAACAGGTTGTGTCTATAGGTAGATGATCCTAACAGGTTGTGTCTATAGGTAGATGATCCTAACAGGTTGTGTCTATAGGTAGATGATCCTAACAGGTTGTGTCTATAGGTAGATGATCCTAACAGGTTGTGTCTATAGGTAGATGATCCTAACAGGTTGTGTCTATAGGTAGATGATCCTAACAGGTTGTGTCTATAGGTAGATGATCCTAACAGGTTGTGTCTATAGGTAGATGATCCTAACAGGTTGTGTCTATAGGTAGATGATCCTAACAGGTTGTGTCTGTATGTATATAGGTAGATGATCCTAACAGGTTGTGTCTATAGGTAGATGATCCTAACAGGTTGTGTCTATAGGTAGATGATCCTAACAGGTTGTGTCTATAGGTAGATGATCCTAACAGGTTGTGTCTGTATGTATATAGGTAGATGATCCTAACAGGTTGTGTCTATAGGTAGATGATCCTAACAGGTTGTGTCTATAGGTAGATGATCCTAACAGGTTGTGTCTATAGGTAGATGATCCTAACAGGTTGTGTCTATAGGTAGATGATCCTAACAGGTTGTGTCTATAGGTAGATGATCCTAACAGGTTGTGTCTATAGGTAGATGATCCTAACAGGTTGTGTCTATAGGTAGATGATCCTAACAGGTTGTGTCTATAGGTAGATGATCCTAACAGGTTGTGTCTATAGGTAGATGATCCTAACAGGTTGTGTCTATAGGTAGATGATCCTAACAGGTTGTGTCTATAGGTAGATGATCCTAACAGGTTGTGTCTATAGGTAGATGATCCTAACAGGTTGTGTCTATAGGTAGATGATCCTAACAGGTTGTGTCTGTATGTATGTATATAGGTAGATGATCCTAACAGGTTGTGTCTATATGTATGTATATAGGTAGATGATCCTAACAGGTTGTGTCTATATGTATGTATATAGGTAGATGATCCTAACGGGTTGTGTCTGTATGTATATAGGTAGATGATCCTAACAGGTTGTGTCTATATGTATGTATATAGGTAGATGATCCTAACGGGTTGTGTCTGTATGTATATAGGTAGATGATCCTAACGGGTTGTGTCTATATGTATGTATATAGGTAGATGATCCTAACAGGTTGTGTCTATAGGTAGATGATCCTAACAGGTTGTGTCTATATGTATGTATATAGGTAGATGATCCTAACAGGTTGTGTCTATAGGTAGATGATCCTAACGGGTTGTGTCTATAGGTAGATGATCCTAACAGGTTGTGTCTATATGTCTATAGGTAGATGATCCTAACAGGTTGTGTCTATAGGTAGATGATCCTAACAGGTTGTGTCTGTATGTATAAAGGTAGATGATCCTAACTGGTTGTGTCTATATGTATGTATATATGTAGATGATCCTAACAGGTTGTGACTATATGTATGTTTATAGGTAGATGATCCTAACGGGTTGTGTATATAGGTAGATGATCCTAACAGGTTGTGTCTATATGTATGTATAATGGTAGATGATCCTAACAGGTTGTGTCTATAGGTAGATGATCCTAACAGGTTGTGTCTATAGGTAGATGATCCTAACAGGTTGTATCTATAGGTAGATGATCCTAACAGGTTGTGTCTATAGGTAGATGATCCTAACAGGTTGTGTCTATAGGTAGATGATCCTAACAGGTTGTGTCTATAGGTAGATGATCCTAACAGGTTGTATCTATAGGTAGATGATCCTAACAGGTTGTGTCTATAGGTAGATGATCCTAACAGGTTGTGTCTGTATGTATATAGGTAGATGATCCTAACAGGTTGTGTCTGTATGTATATAGGTAGATGATCCTAACAGGTTGTGTCTGTATGCATGTATATAGGCAGATGCTCCTAACAGGTTGTGTCTGTATGTATGTATATAGGCAGATGCTCCTAACAGGTTGTGTCTGTATGTATGTATATAGGCAGATGCTCCTAACAGGTTGTGTCTATAGGTAGATGATCCTAACAGGTTGTGTCTATAGGTAGATGATCCTAACAGGTTGTGTCTATAGGTAGATGATCCTAACAGGTTGTGTCTATAGGTAGATGATCCAAACAGGTTGTGTCTATAGGCAGATGATCCTAACAGGTTGTGTGTATATAGGTAGATGATCCTAACAGGTTGTGTCTATATGTATGTATATAGGTAGATGATCCTAACAGGTTGTGTCTATATGTATGTATATAGGTAGATGATCCTAACAGGTTGTGTCTTATATGTATATAGGTAGATGATCCTAACAGGTTGTGTCTATATGTATGTATATAGGTAGATGATCCTAACAGGTTGTGTCTATAGGTAGATGATCCTAACAGGTTGTGTCTATATGTATGTATATAGGTAGATGATACTAACAGGTTGTGTCTGTATGTATATAGGTAGATGATCCTAACAGGTTGTGTCTATAGGTAGATGATCATAACTGGTTGTGTCTATAGGTAGATGATCCTAACTGGTTGTGTCTATAGGTAGATGATCCTAACTGGTTGTGTCTATAGGTAGATGATCCTAACAGGTTGTGTCTATAGGTAGATGATCCTAACAGGTTGTGTCTATATGTATGTATATAGGTAGATGATCCTAACAGGTTGTGTCTATAGGTAGATGATCCTAACAGGTTGTGATCTATAGGTAGATGATCCTAACAGGTTGTGTCTATAGGTAGATGATCCTAACAGGTTGTGTCTGTATGTATATAGGTAGATGATCCTAACAGGTTGTGTCTATAGGTAGATGATCATAACTGGTTGTGTCTATAGGTAGATGATCATAACTGGTTGTGTCTATAGGTAGATGATCCTAACAGGTTGTGTCTATAGGTAGATGATCCTAACAGGTTGTGTCTATAGGTAGATGATCCTAACAGGTTGTGTCTATAGGTAGATGATCCTAACAGGTTGTGTCTATAGGTAGATGATCCTAACAGGTTGTGTCTATAGGTAGATGATCCTAACAGGTTGTGTCTATAGGTAGATGATCCTAACAGGTTGTGTCTATAGGTAGATGATCCTAACAGGTTGTGTCTATAGGTAGATGATCCTAACAGGTTGTGTCTATAGGTAGATGATCCTAACAGGTTGTGTCTATAGGTAGATGATCCTAACAGGTTGTGTCTATAGGTAGATGATCCTAACAGGTTGTGTCTATAGGTAGATGATCCTAACAGGTTGTGTCTATAGGTAGATGATCCTAACAGGTTGTGTCTATAGGTAGATGATCCTAACAGGTTGTGTCTATAGGTAGATGATCCTAACAGGTTGTGTCTATAGGTAGATGATCCTAACAGGTTGTGTCTATAGGTAGATGATCCTAACAGGTTGTGTCTATAGGTAGATGATCCTAACAGGTTGTGTCTATAGGTAGATGATCCTAACAGGTTGTGTCTATAGGTAGATGATCCTAACAGGTTGTGTCTGTATGTATATAGGTAGATGATCCTAACAGGTTGTGTCTATAGGTAGATGATCCTAACAGGTTGTGTCTATAGGTAGATGATCCTAACAGGTTGTGTCTGTATGCATGTATATAGGCAGATGCTCCTAACAGGTTGTGTCTGTATGTATGTATATAGGCAGATGCTCCTAACAGGTTGTGTCTGTATGTATGTATATAGGCAGATGCTCCTAACAGGTTGTGTCTATAGGTAGATGATCCTAACAGGTTGTGTCTATAGGTAGATGATCCTAACAGGTTGTGTCTATAGGTAGATGATCCTAACAGGTTGTGTCTATAGGTAGATGATCCTAACAGGTTGTGTCTATAGGTAGATGATCCTAACAGGTTGTGTCTATAGGTAGATGATCCTAACAGGTTGTGTCTATAGGTAGATGATCCTAACAGGTTGTGTCTATAGGTAGATGATCCTAACAGGTTGTGTCTATAGGTAGATGATCCTAACAGGTTGTGTCTATATGGTAGATGATCCTAACAGGTTGTGTCTATAGGTAGATGATCCTAACAGGTTGTGTCTATAGGTAGATGATCCTAACAGGTTGTGTCTATAGGTAGATGATCCTAACAGGTTGTGTCTGTATGTATATAGGTAGATGATCCTAACAGGTTGTGTCTATAGGTAGATGATCCTAACAGGTTGTGTCTATATGTATGTATATAGGTAGATGATCCTAACAGGTTGTGTCTATATGTATGTATATAGGTAGATGATCCTAACAGGTTGTGTCTATAGGTAGATGATCCTAACAGGTTGTGTCTATAGGTAGATGATCCTAACAGGTTGTGTCTATATGTATGTATATAGGTAGATGATCCTAACAGGTTGTGTCTATAGGTAGATGATCCTAACAGGTTGTGTCTATATGTATGTATATAGGTAGATGATCCTAACAGGTTGTGTCTATATGTATATAGGTAGATGATCCTAACAGGTTGTGTCTATATGTATGTATATAGGTAGATGATACTAACAGGTTGTGTCTATATGTATGTATATAGGTAGATGATCCTAACAGGTTGTGTCTATAGGTAGATGATCATAACTGGTTGTGTCTATAGGTAGATGATCATAACTGGTTGTGTCTATAGGTAGATGATCCTAACTGGTTGTGTCTATAGGTAGATGATCCTAACAGGTTGTGTCTATAGGTAGATGATCCTAACAGGTTGTGTCTATAGGTAGATGATCCTAACAGGTTGTGTCTATAGGTAGATGATCCTAACAGGTTGTGTCTATAGGTAGATGATCCTAACAGGTTGTGTCTATAGGTAGATGATCCTAACAGGTTGTGTCTATAGGTAGATGATCCTAACAGGTTGTGTCTGTATGTATATAGGTAGATGATCCTAACAGGTTGTGTCTGTATGTATATAGGTAGATGATCCTAACAGGTTGTGTCTGTATGTATGCATATAGGTAGATGATCCTAACAGGTTGTGTCTGTATGCATGTATATAGGCAGATGCTCCTAACAGGTTGTGTCTGTATGTATGTATATAGGCAGATGCTCCTAACAGGTTGTGTCTGTATGTATGTATATAGGCAGATGCTCCTAACAGGTTGTGTCTATAGGTAGATGATCCTAACAGGTTGTGTCTATAGGTAGATGATCCTAACAGGTTGTGTCTATAGGTAGATGATCCTAACAGGTTGTGTCTATAGGTAGATGATCCTAACAGGTTGTGTCTATAGGTAGATGATCCTAACAGGTTGTGTCTATAGGTAGATGATCCTAACAGGTTGTGTCTGTATGCATGTATATAGGCAGATGCTCCTAACAGGTTGTGTCTGTATGCATGTATATAGGCAGATGCTCCTAACAGGTTGTGTCTATATGTATGTATATAGGTAGATGATCCTAACAGGTTGTGTCTATATGTATATAGGTAGATGATCCTAACAGGTTGTGTCTATATGTATATAGGTAGATGATCCTAACAGGTTGTGTCTATATGTATATAGGTAGATGATCCTAACAGGTTGTGTCTATATGTATGTATATAGGTAGATGATCCTAACAGGTTGTGTCTATATGTATGTATATAGGTAGATGATCCTAACAGGTTGTGTCTATATGTATGTATATAGGTAGATGATACTAACAGGTTGTGTCTGTATGTATATAGGTAGATGATCCTAACAGGTTGTGTCTATAGGTAGATGATCATAACTGGTTGTGTCTATAGGTAGATGATCCTAACTGGTTGTGTCTATAGGTAGATGATCCTAACAGGTTGTGTCTATAGGTAGATGATCCTAACAGGTTGTGTCTATAGGTAGATGATCCTAACAGGTTGTGTCTATAGGTAGATGATCCTAACAGGTTGTGTCTATAGGTAGATGATCCTAACAGGTTGTGTCTATAGGTAGATGATCCTAACAGGTTGTGTCTATAGGTAGATGATCCTAACAGGTTGTGTCTATAGGTAGATGATCCTAACAGGTTGTGTCTATAGGTAGATGATCCTAACAGGTTGTGTCTATAGGTAGATGATCCTAACAGGTTGTGTCTATAGGTAGATGATCCTAACAGGTTGTGTCTATAGGTAGATGATCCTAACAGGTTGTGTCTATAGGTAGATGATCCTAACAGGTTGTGTCTATAGGTAGATGATCCTAACAGGTTGTGTCTATAGGTAGATGATCCTAACAGGTTGTGTCTATAGGTAGATGATCCTAACAGGTTGTGTCTATAGGTAGATGATCCTAACAGGTTGTGTCTATAGGTAGATGATCCTAACAGGTTGTGTCTATAGGTAGATGATCCTAACAGGTTGTGTCTGTATGTGATATAGGCAGATGATCCTAACAGGTTGTGTCTATAGGTAGATGATCCTAACAGGTTGTGTCTATAGGTAGATGATCCTAACAGGTTGTGTCTATAGGTAGATGATCCTAACAGGTTGTGTCTGTATGTATATAGGTAGATGATCCTAACAGGTTGTGTCTGTATGTATATAGGTAGATGATCCTAACAGGTTGTGTCTATAGGTAGATGATCCTAACAGGTTGTGTCTATAGGTAGATGATCCTAACAGGTTGTGTCTATAGGTAGATGATCCTAACAGGTTGTGTCTATAGGTAGATGATCCTAACAGGTTGTGTCTATAGGTAGATGATCCTAACAGGTTGTGTCTATAGGTAGATGATCCTAACAGGTTGTGTCTATAGGTAGATGATCCTAACAGGTTGTGTCTGTATGTATATAGGTAGATGATCCTAACAGGTTGTGTCTATAGGTAGATGATCCTAACAGGTTGTGTCTGTATGATGTATATAGGTAGATGATCCTAACAGGTTGTGTCTGTATGTATGTATATAGGTAGATGATCCTAACAGGTTGTGTCTATAGGTAGATGATCCTAACAGGTTGTGTCTATAGGTAGATGATCCTAACAGGTTGTGTCTATATGTATGTATATAGGTAGATGATCCTAACAGGTTGTGTCTATAGGTAGATGATCCTAACAGGTTGTGTCTATATGTATGTATATAGGTAGATGATCCTAACAGGTTGTGTCTGTATGTATATAGGTAGATGATCCTAACAGGTTGTGTCTGTATGTATATAGGTAGATGATCCTAACAGGTTGTGTCTTATGTATGTATATAGGTAGATGATCCTAACAGGTTGTGTCTATAGGTAGATGATCCTAACAGGTTGTGTCTATAGGTAGATGATCCTAACAGGTTGTGTCTATAGGTAGATGATCCTAACAGGTTGTGTCTATAGGTAGATGATCCTAACAGGTTGTGTCTATAGGTAGATGATCCTAACAGGTTGTGTCTATAGGTAGATGATCCTAACAGGTTGTGTCTATAGGTAGATGATCCTAACAGGTTGTGTCTATAGGTAGATGATCCTAACAGGTTGTGTCTATAGGTAGATGATCCTAACAGGTTGTGTCTGTATGTATATAGGTAGATGATCCTAACAGGTTGTGTCTGTATGTATATAGGTAGATGATCCTAACAGGTTGTGTCTATAGGTAGATGATCCTAACAGGTTGTGTCTGTATGTATATAGGTAGATGATCCTAACAGGTTGTGTCTATAGGTAGATGATCCTAACAGGTTGTGTCTGTATGTATGTATATAGGTAGATGATCCTAACAGGTTGTGTCTATAGGTAGATGATCCTAACAGGTTGTGTCTATAGGTAGATGATCCTAACAGGTTGTGTCTATAGGTAGATGATCCTAACAGGTTGTGTCTGTATGTATATAGGTAGATGATCCTAACAGGTTGTGTCTATAGGTAGATGATCCTAACAGGTTGTGTCTGTATGTATAGGTAGATGATCCTAACAGGTTGTGTCTATATGTATGTATATAGGTAGATGATCCTAACAGGTTGTGTCTATATGTATGTATATAGGTAGATGATCCTAACAGGTTGTGTCTATAGGTAGATGATCCTAACAGGTTGTGTCTATATGTATGTATATAGGTAGATGATCCTAACAGGTTGTGTCTGTATGTATATAGGTAGATGATCCTAACAGGTTGTGTCTATAGGTAGATGATCCTAACAGGTTGTGTCTATAGGTAGATGATCCTAACAGGTTGTGTCTATAGGTAGATGATCCTAACAGGTTGTGTCTATAGGTAGATGATCCTAACAGGTTGTGTCTATATGTATATAGGTAGATGATCCTAACAGGTTGTGTCTGTATGTATATAGGTAGATGATCCTAACAGGTTGTGTCTGTATGTATATAGGTAGATGATCCTAACAGGTTGTGTCTATATGTATGTATATAGGTAGATGATCCTAACAGGTTGTGTCTATAGGTAGATGATCCTAACAGGTTGTGTCTATAGGTAGATGATCCTAACAGGTTGTGTCTATAGGTAGATGATCCTAACAGGTTGTGTCTATAGGTAGATGATCCTAACAGGTTGTGTCTGTATGTATATAGCTAGATGATCCTAACAGGTTGTGTCTGTATGTATATAGGTAGATGATCCTAACAGGTTGTGTCTATAGGTAGATGATCCTAACAGGTTGTGTCTATAGGTAGATGATCCTAACAGGTTGTGTCTATAGGTAGATGATCCTAACAGGTTGTGTCTATAGGTAGATGATCCTAACAGGTTGTGTCTATAGGTAGATGATCCTAACAGGTTGTGTCTATAGGTAGATGATCCTAACAGGTTGTGTCTATAAGTAGATGATCCTAACAGGTTGTGTCTATAGGTAGATGATCCTAACAGGTTGTGTCTATAGGTAGATGATCCTAACAGGTTGTGTCTATAGGTAGATGATCCTAACAGGTTGTGTCTATATGTATGTATATAGGTAGATGATCCTAACAGGTTGTGTCTATATGTATGTATATAGGTAGATGATCCTAACAGGTTGTGTCTGTATGTATATAGGTAGATGATCCTAACAGGTTCTGTCTGTATGTATATAGGTAGCTGATCCTAACAGGTTGTGTCTGTTTGTCTATAGGCGGATGATCCTAACGGGTTGTGTGGCGTTTGCCAGACATGTTGGTCCTACCAGAGTTGAGGCTGAACTCCTTCCACAATGCTGGGAACAGGTAACTTCTCCTTCCTCATTTTCTCTCTCTTTCGCTACTTTTCTTCCTGAAAATATTCTTCATTTAGTTGGAACACCAATATTTTTGTGTTACTGAGATTTTCTTTCTGGGCCCAAGCCTGACAGAATCTGTGCAGAAGATCTGGGTGCTGCGGTCGGCCCTCCTTGGTTGGGGACAGAAGCACCAGATCATCAGCAAACATTAGACGTTTGACTTCAGATTTTAGTAGTGTTAGGTTGGGTGCTGCAGACTGTTCTAGTGCCCTTGTCAATTTGTTGATATATATATATATATGTATGTTGAAGAGGGTGGGACTTAAGCTGCATCCCGGTCTCAACCCATGGCCCTGTGGAATGGAATGTGTGTTTTGACCATTTATACTCAACACTTGTTTGTTTATGTGGGTTTTATAACATTGTATGTTTTTCACCCATCAATTTGTATAGCAGACCCTAAGGCCAAATTGACGTATATCCCACAGTAGTTATTGGGGTCAGATTTGTCTCCACATTTGTGGATTATCAGTCCTTGGTTCCAAATATTGGGGACAATGCCAGAGTTGAGGATTACATTTTACATTTTAGTCATTTAGCAGACGCTCTTATCCAGAGCGCCTTACAGTAGTGAATGCATACATTTAATACATTTTTTTTTTTTTTTGTACTGGCCCCCCTGTGGGAATCGGGGTTTGTATTTTGTCCTGTAGTTCATTCAATGTAATTGGAGAATCCAGTGGGTTCTGGTAGTCTTTAATAGTTGATTCTAAGATTTGTACTTGATCATGTATATGTTTTTGCTGTTTGTTCTTTGTTCTTTGTTATAGGGACAAATAGATTGGAGAAGTGGTTTATCCATCTCCATTTTGGATAGATAATTCTTCGTGTTGTTGTTTTAGTGTTTTCCTATTTTCCCAGAAGTGGTTAGATTCTATGGATTCTTCAGTTACATTGAGCTGATTTGTGACGTGCTGTTCCTTCTTTTTCCGTACTGTATTTCTGTATTGTTTTAGTGATTCACCATAGTGAAGGCGTAGGCTCAGGTTTTCTGGGTGTCTATGTTTCTGGATGTATAGGTTTCTCAATTTCTTTCTCGGGTTTTTGCATTCTTCGTTAAACCATTTGTCATTGTTGTTCATTTTCTTAGGTTGTCTGCTTGACATTTTTAGATTTGATAGGAAGCTGAAAGGTCAAATATACGGATTAGGCTTTCTGCCAGGTTTACACCTTCACTATTAAATTGAAATGTTTTGTCCAGGAATTTGTCTAAAAGGGATTGAATTTGTTGTTGCCTAATATAGTTTTTTGGTAGGTTTCTACACTACTGTCCTTCATTTTGTGCAGTTCCTTTGGCTTTGACGCCTCATGATTTGAGTATTGCTCTGTTCAGATAAAGTGATTTTGCTGTGATCTGATAGGTGTGTTAGTGGGCTGACTATGAACGCTCTAAGAGACTGGGTTGTGGTCAGTGATAAAGTAATCAGTGCTACTGCCAAGGGATGAGCTATAGGTGTACCTTCCGTAGGAGTCTCCTCGAAGCCTACCATTGACTATGTATATACCCAGTATGCAACAGAGCTGCAGAAGTTGTGACCCATTTTTGTTGGTTATGTTGTCGTAGTTGTGCCTAGGGGGGCATATGGGGGAGGGAATGCTGTCACCTCCAAGTAGGTGTTTGTCCCCCTGTGTGCTGAGGGTGTTGAGTTCTTGTCCAGTTCTGGCATTTAGGTCTCCACAGACTAGTCCATATCCCTGGGTCTGGAAATGATCGATCTCCCCCTCTTGGATAAGCTGTCTTCATTAAAGTGGGGGGATATAGGTAGCACACAGGAGGACATTTTTCTCTGTTGAGATCATTTCCTGGTTTAATTTCTAGCCATATGTAAAATGTTCCTGTTTTGATTAATTTAATAGAGTGGGTTAGGTCTGCTCTATACCAAATTTGCAAACCCCTAAGTCTTTTCCCTTTTTCACACCTGGTAGTTTGGTGGATGGTACTACCAGCTCTCTGTAACCTAGAAGGCAAACAGTGTGTTCGTCTCCTCTATACCATGTTTCTTGTAGAGTTACAATGTCTGTATTTACAATTTATTTGATGGAGTCTGGGTTCCTGCTCTTTAGGCAAAAGGTATGTGGTATATTCCAGCATGAGATAGTAAAATCTTTGTATTCCTTAGTGTCGTTTTCTTGTGGTTTAGGCTCGGACCATTACAGTAGGTGTGAGCAGAGCACGTTGAGCATCTGATAGGTCTCAGGATGGGGCTTGGGGGGAGGTGTATTAGTGGGGGTTGGGCCAGTTGCTCTGCTCACGGCCTGGGCATGTGTCAAGGTTGAGGTCCTTGCTGCAGGGGGTACAGAAGGGGCATAGGTCTGATCTGGGGGGGGGGGGCTATATAGGGTGTGGCTGGAGTTTGCTTGGGGTGGTCTCAGCTGGTTGGGGTGTGGCTGGTAAATTTGTATTTATTTTATTTAACCTTTATTTAACTAGGCAAGTCAGTTAAGAACAAATTCTTATTTACAATGGCGGCCTACCCCGGCCAAACCCTAACCCGGACGATGCTGGGCCAATTGGGAGTCCCATAGGACAGCGCACAATCACGGCAGGTTGTGGTACAGCCTGGAATCGAACTAGGGTCTGTAGTGATGCCTCTAGCACTGAGATGCAGTGCCTTAGACTGCTGCGCCACTCGGGAGCCCGAGTGAAGCTGTGGTCTGGCTGTAGGTTCTCTTGGCATCGGTTCTCTGGGTGCGGGTCCTTCGGGAGTGGGTCTTGCAGGTCTGGGAGGGTGTCTCGCTGGTCATGGCAGAGTGTCCGTTGCTCTGTTGCTCCTGTGTGAGGTGCTGGGGCTGCGGTTGAGGGTGACGTCTTTTAGGGTCTTGGCAAAAGTTGGGATTAGAAGTCGACCGATTTAGGATTTTTCAACGCCGATACCGATTTATTGGAGGACCAAAAAAGGCTGATACCGATTAATCAGCCGACTTTTTTTGTAATAACGACAATTACAACAATACTGAATTAACACTTATTTTAACTTAATATAATACATCAATAAAATCAATTTAGCCTCAAATAAATAATGAAACATGTTCAATTTGGTTTAAATAATGCAAAAACAAAGTGTTGGAGAAGAAAGTAAAAGTGCAATATGTGCCATGTAAGAAAGCTAACGTTTAAGTTCCTTGCTCAGAACATGAGAACATATGAAAGCTGGTGGTTCCTTTTAACATGAGTCTTCAATATTCCCAGTGTCGTGTTTTTGTCATCATTAAAACTGAAGACATATTTATCAAATAACTCTCTAATTATTATTACGCAATTAACCTGATTAATCATGTAACTGTAATTAACTAGGAAGTCGGGGCACCAAGGAAAATATTCAGATTGCAAAGTTATAATTTTCCTAATATAACTTTCAGATATTTAATATCTGATCAATTAGTCTTCGAATTAATGACTTATTTACCTCACGTCAGTCTCATTCCAAACGTCGTAAATTGTTGGTTATCTGCACGAAGCCAGTCTTCACTGAGTCATCCATACATCAATTGTCTTAAAATAATTGATTTACTAAGTAATTCACAGAAATGCATAACAAACAGTAGATATCGTTACAAGAAATGATAGAGGAATGTGCCCTAGTGGGCTAAACCGGCATGGCGGCTTGTTAGACAAAAGGGGAGTGGGGGAGGCTGAGAAGTCACTACAGTGTTGATAATTATAACAATTGAAATGCTAATCCTTTGCACATTAATGCTCACTCATTCGGGAATAATTGCAATCAATATATATAT
This sequence comes from Salmo salar, assembly GCF_965601325.2. Taxonomy (NCBI): domain Eukaryota; kingdom Metazoa; phylum Chordata; class Actinopteri; order Salmoniformes; family Salmonidae; genus Salmo; species Salmo salar. The sequence continues at coordinate 30,323,804 of NC_138319.1, read as the reverse complement.
TTACGCTCAGTGTGTCGTCGGATCTTTGTTGAAAAGTTTGTTTCTGTTGGAGAGTTTGTCCTCTCTGTCTCTGTCTCTCTCTCTCTCTCTGCCTCTCTCTCTCTGCCTCTCTCTCTGTTTCTGTTAGGATAGTTCAGAGTGACATTCATGTTGTTATAGAATGGCGGTTGTCGCTCTTCGTGTTCAATGATACCGAATTCCTAGCTGCAGACTAGTAATTAATATCAAATACTTGTTCTTATTCTGTTGGTATCGATAGTCTAAGAGTTTAACCACGTGGTATGGTTAAAGTTCAGAAAGAGGAATGCTGGTCTCCAACCTTTAGCCATCTCGTAAGTGAGGTAAGCTCGGTCTGCTGATAGAAAACCAAGGTGGGGGGTTTTATTCGGAATAGCAGGAAAAGGCTGTCTCATGACGCCAGGCCCTGTCTGTTCATGGGGGCGTGCCCATGACTTAGTGAAACTTTAAACAGAAATACAATTCTCTCACATTAACATCATTACATAGCATCCCATCATATCCCAAATAGCTACATCCTTATTAATTAATTTTATACAACCATTAGATGTAAGTCTCATAACTGAGGCTATTATATAAACGGCGCAATGGTAATATGCACAAACATAAGATAGGTACACTCAATAAGATAATTTGTTATTTTACAATCTGGATGAAGAACACAAAGATAATTTTTTTTTTAAAGATTAGTAAGATGTACAGTAATTTGTATCGTAATGTCACATTAAAAATAGACGTGTCCCGTTTGTTTTATCATGTAGTATTTTAGTAATTTGACTTCTAAAACACAATCTCAATCCATATCAGATACTTGTCAGGGACTGTCTGGGGTTAGAGAGCAGAGCGGGTGCGGCTGCATTGATTCAGTTTCATGATTTAGTTTTTAATGTTTTTAACCTGTATTTTCTCTCATGAGTTTCACAAAATTGTACCAAGCGGACAAGTTCGTAGCTGGATTCTTCACCGATCTTTTATACCTTCTCCAGAACCTGAATATTGTTCGGTTGTCAAGTTCTGTGAGGTAGAAGAATTCCTTTGTTTGGTCTATGAAAACTCTCTCTATACTGAGGCCATGAGGCAGGATCTTCTCATAGGAATTTACGACCTCTTCTGACCACAGCAGCCTGGGTGTGGGAGACAGAGGTAGGGGGATGGTGCATAGAAAACCCAAAGAGGGCAACGTCATGACACCAGGTAAGAAGTTTTAGGTTGTAGTTATTATAGGAATAATAGGACTATTTCTCTCTATACGATTTGTATTACATATACCTTTGACTATAGGATGTTCTTATAGGCACTTTAGTATTTCCAGTGTAACAGTATAGTTTCCGTCCCTCTCCTCGCTCCTACCTGGGCTCGAACCAGGAACATATCGACAACAGCCACCCTTGAAGCAGAGTCACCCATGTAGAGCAAGAGGAACAACTACTTCAAGTCTCAGAGCGAGGGACGTTTGAAACGCTATTAGCGCGCACCCGCTAACTAGCTAGCCATTTCACATCGGTTACACCAGCCTAATCTTGGGAGTTGATAGGCTTGAAGTCATAAACAGCGCAATGTTTGAAGCACAGCGAAGAGCTGCTGGCAAAATGCACGAAAGTGCTGTTTAAATGAATGCTTACGAGCCTGCTGCTGCCTACCACCACTCAGTCAGACTGCTCTATCAAATCATAGACTTAATTATAATATAATAAACACACAGAAATACGAGCCATAGGTCATTAATATGGTCGAATCCGGAAACTATCATCTCGAAAACAAAAAGTTTTTCCTTTCAGTGAAATACGGAACCGTTCCGTATTTTATCTAATGGGTGGCATCCATAAGTCTAAATATTCCTGTTACAATGCACAACCTTCAATGTTTTGTCATAATTACGTACAATTCTGGCAAATTAGTTCGCAATGAGCCAGGTGGCCCAAACTGTTGCATATACCCTGACTCTGCGTGCAATGAACGCAAGAGAAGTAACACAATTTCACCTGGGTAATATTGCCTGCTAACCTGGATTTCTTTTAGCTAAATATGCAGGTTTAAAAATATATACTTCTGTGTATTGATTTTAAGAAAGGCATTGATGTTTATGGTTAGGTACAGTCGTGCAAAGATTGTGCTTTTGTTAAATCATCCCCCATTTGGCGAAGTCGGCTGTCTTTTGTTAGGAAGAAATAGTCTTCACAGTTCGCAACGAGCCAGGCGGCCCAAACTGCTGCATATACCCTGACAGTGTTGCAAGAGAAGTGACACATTTTCCCTAGTTAAAAGAAATTCATGTTAGCATGCAATATTAACTAAATATGCAGGTTTAAAAATATATACTTGTGTATTGATTTTAAGAAAGGCATTGATGTTTATGGTTAGGTACATGTTGGAGCAACGTGTACCTAAGTGATTATATGCAATGCAGGACAGGCTAGATAAACTAGTAATATCATCAACCATGTATAGTTAACTAGTGATTATGATTGATTGATTGTTTTTTATAAGATTAGTTTAATGCTAGCTAGCAACTTACCTTGGCTTTTTACTGCATTCGCTTAACAGGCAGGCTCCTCGTGGAGTGCAATGTAAAGCAGGTGGTTAGAGCGTTGGACTAATTAACCGTAATGTTGCAAGATTGAATCCCCGAGCTGACAAGGTAAAAATCTGTCGTTCTGCCCCTGAACAAGGCAGTTCACCCACCGTCCTAGGCCGTCATTGAAAATAAGAATATGTTCTTAACTGACTTGCCTAGTTAAATAAAGATGTAAAACAATTTAAAATCGGCCAAATCGGCGTCCAAAAATACTGATTTCCGATTGTTATGAAAACTTGAAATCGGCCCTAATTAATCGGCCATTCCGATTAATCGGTCGACCTCTAGTTGGGATTGCTGCCTTGTAGAGGTGGACGTGGTCGTAAAGGCTGTTCAAGTCCAGGGTGGCATGGTGGGCCAGGTAGACATTAGGTTTTGAGGAACACTCCTGGGAAATGCTTGCACTTACCCACTGTATGGTGGCAAGGTGAATGAATGTATTTTCATGGTGGTGGAACCACTTGTTCTTTGGGGAAAGTGGAATAAGCTTTTTAAATCACTCCCTTGAGTGCTGTGGCCACCCTTTCCTGCTGGACCCTCAGGTCATTTGTGCCTGTGTGAATTATGATGTGGCTGGGGGCCCCTAGTCTGTCCTCTGACAACAGCTCCAGGGCAGGCCTAGTGTTTGGGCACCAGAGCTGAGCCACTTTGTGTTTGGGAATACGTTTGAGTCAATAAGGAGCACAATTGCTGGTTCTGCTGGCTTCTCTGTGGGCGTGTCCTGCTCTCTGTCACACCTCACCTTTCTCACCTCCAGGCTATCCTCGTCTGCAGGACAGTTTGAAGAGGTGTGATCAGACTCACTCAGGATGGGGAGTCATCACAGAGAGAGAGATTTTCCTGCTCTGCTCTCTCTTAGATCCTGTAGAAGTCCTGCAGGAACCGCTAGAGGATGCCTTGCACCATTACTGTCCCAGACTTGTACACATTCACAGAGGTTGTTTCCATTTCTTCAATGTCTAGTATTCTGAGTTTCCTGGTCTGTGAAACTCTGTTGCCATTGTTAGGCTCAAGAGATTTCACAAATCTCATTTCACACTTCAGTGCTAATTGAAGTTACAAGCCAGGTCAGTTCTGTCCTAGCAGCTTGGTAGCTTAGTAGCCCATTTACTTAGCTTTATATAACAAAATGACCTAGAGGTTATTGAACGTTACTCATTCAGTTTTGTGTTGATGGTATTTCCAGGTTTCTGCTGATTTTCTTCTGCAGG